>NW_006408538.1:15015419-15055702 GCF_000296735.1 Chrysochloris asiatica | reverse complement strand
ATGGATCCCCATCCGCCTAATGGAGCCACCTCAGCCTACTTGTCTTGTGCTTAGCACACACCAAGACATGAGTCATAGAAGGTGCAGAGGGAATTTATTACATTATCAATATTTAATATTTCCTGGGAGATGACATCAGCAAAATTGCCTAGCCTGGCAGAACCATCTAGGTGGACAGTGGGACAGGTCCTTCATCTCCCTGGATATCCCATCCTTCCCACATGGGAGACAGGTATAGGCTCCTGGATGAAGTTTTGTTCTCCTAGCACCCTGTGGGTTAGCATGGGGACTTACTCTCCATGACTCTGCCTGGACCAGAGCCCAGAAGGTTTGGGACTAGGGGTGCCTTCCTTGGATGCTGGTACTTGGAATCTCTGGCTATTCTGTATCAGGGGCGTGCTGAGCACTTGGCGGACCTGTTTGACAGCCTGGGTCATTGTCCCAGACACAGGGACTCTGATGTCACCAAAGTGAGATGAGCCTGAGAAAATACTGCAGGTGGCAAGAAGAAGTAAACAAAGCAGACGTTAATGCCTGCCCCTCATGGCCACCCTTAGGCTAGTTAGTGAGCCACAAGGATCCTCTTTAACAGTTAAAACCCGATGGCCCTGAGTTTCTCTGTGAAATGGGGGTTATGGTCTCAGCCTCACAGGTTTCTTGTCAGAGTTGGAATGAGTTTGTGTATGGTCCAGGACTGGCCTGATCCACCTGCAGTCTTGGCCCAACCACTGTGCTTCAGGGGCAGTAGGAGAGGGCCCAAAGCATACTGGGAACAGACATTAATGAGGGGGGTTGTGACCTAAGAGGAAGGGAATGAGATTGACATGAATTTAGCCTTCATGGTACTTCTGGCTCTCTGGATGCTACTTGTTTATAGACTGAGAAACTAAGACTCAGAGGCTAAGTGATGTGTCCAAGCTAATAAAAGTCATTGCTGGTTGCCATCAACTTGGCTCAGACTTACGGCGATATTATGAGTAACAGAATGATGTGCTGCCTGGTCCTGTGCCATGTGCACTGCTGTTGGCATGTTTGAGTCTGTTGTTGGGGCTATTGTGTAGCACATCCTAAACCTAGGGGACTCATTTTTCAGTATTATATTGAACAATGAAAAGAACCCTGGTAGCGTAGTGGTTTACACCTTGGGCTGCTAACTGTACGTAAGGTAGCAGTTTGAATCCACCAACTGCTCTGAGGGAGAAAGATGAGGCTTTCGGTTCTCTTAAAGATTCACAGCCTCAGAAACCCTATACAGGGTCACTCTAAGTTGGAACAGACTCAGAGGCACACAACCACCACTACCTCCATACTTGGACAATATTCTGTTATGATCTATAAGATTTTCATCTGTTAGTTTTCAGAAGTAGGTTATCCTAGTCTGTCAGTTTGTTGTAGCATGGTGACTAGCCAAAAGCTATGCCTTCAGTATTCTAAATGCCAGCAGTAGACGGGTTTCAATGGAGCTTCCAGACTAAGAAAGACTAAGAAGTAGTAGAACCAGAATCTAAACCCAGGGCTGTTTGGTCCCAGATTTAAGTGAAACTAGAGAAACTGGAGCCCTGGTGTGGCGATGTGGGATAAAACACTGGACCACAAGGTCGGTGGTTCAAACTCACCAGCTGCTCCTTGGCAGCCCTATACAGAGTCACTATGAGTTGGAACTGACTCCACGGCACTTAACAACAACAACTACAGAGAAACTGAGGCAGTGGCAGAGGTGGTCCCTGCAGACTGGTTCCAGGGAACATCTTAGAGTCTATCTGTACCAGCCCCGGACCCTGCTTTGGGTCATGGTACTCAACCCTCACTCTAACAAGGACATCCTGGCGTCTCCCACCCCAGCCCTCAGGACTCACCTTGCCCAACCCTGAAGGGCCCTTTAGCTCTGGTGTCAGGAAATCCTGAGCATCCTAGGAAAGGCCCATTCCCAGCAGTTTCAACAGGACAAGGACCTCAGCCTTACTCTGGTGACTTCATGATTCTGGGCAAGTTTATTCTGTTCTCTGGGCCTCAGTTTCTCCCACAGTAAGGAAAGGGCGTGGCTTGTCACAGAGGGCTTTTGAATGTTGTTCCTGGATAGTAGTGCCCACAGAGAGTCCCTGCCACTGGCAGAGTCACTAATAAACCGACTGTGACAATGCTGCATGTGGCAAATTAGGAAAAAGCGCTCCCCAGAGTGATGGAGGCATCCAGGAGAGGGCTCCCAGTCCAGCCTGCAGGGCTAGGTGAGATTGCTGGGGCAGAGCAGCTGCTGACGCACATGACTGATGGGTGTTCTGGAGCACGAGCTTGGCTCTGCTGGATGAGATTGGGGAAGGGAAGGGACGCCTAGGGAACAGCAGGAGCACACAGAGGCACCGTCTAGGACAGGGGTGGTGAATATCCAGCCCTCAGGTCATGGAAGGCCCACGAAAACATTTGGTCTGACCCTGCCAAGGCCACTGCATTTCCAGCCATCACCTTGTTGTTGTTGTTAAGTGCCGTTGAGTCTGTTCTGACTCATAGCGACCCTGCATAGGGTTTCCAAGGAATGACTGGTGGGTTCAAACTACCAAGCGTGCAGTTCTAACTGACCTTGTGGTCCAGTGCATTATCCTGCAGTGCCACACTAGGACTCCTTGACCAAATATTATTGTTGTTGCTAAGTGCCTTCGAGTTGGTTCCAATCCATAGTGACCCTGTATAGAGTTTCTGAGGAGCGGCTGGTAAGCTTGAACCACAGACCTTGCTACTCAAAGTGACTTTGCAGTCTAGTGCATTAACCCACAGCACCACACCTGGATTCCTGACCAAATATAACAGGCTAATTTTTTTTTTTTTTTTTTTGGGGGGGGGGAGTGTGGTTGTGTTTTTTTAGCTTGTGTGTTTTGTTTTGTTTTGTTTTTTAAATGTTTTATTGTGAATTATGTGATAGTTTACATGGGAGAGCATTAGTTTTACATTCATTCTATCGTATATCATTTCATTGCCATGGTTACAATCCCCTCCATGCATCATCAACCAACCAAAGGGTATACCCTATAAGCCTGCACCTCGGTCATCAGCACACAGCCCCTCTCCCTCTCTGGATCTAAAGTCCCCAGCTGCTCCATCTCTCCACGTCATCATCTCTGCCTCCATCCCTGGCGTCATTACTTCTCTGGGTGGGGTCCCGCTCTCTGCTTTTATCCCTTGATGGTCCCAGGGACC
Source organism: Chrysochloris asiatica (assembly GCF_000296735.1). Classification (NCBI taxonomy): domain Eukaryota; kingdom Metazoa; phylum Chordata; class Mammalia; order Afrosoricida; family Chrysochloridae; genus Chrysochloris; species Chrysochloris asiatica. The sequence continues at coordinate 15,052,513 of NW_006408538.1, read as the reverse complement.
TCCACTCCTAGACTGAAAAGTTAATCACTCCCCTCTTTGCTATAACACGTCTACCTTTACATTCCCAACCCCCACAATCAGTAACAGGCTAATTTTTAAGCTGATAATTTTGTATGGTCAGCAAATGATATTATAAATTTTGGCAGAAAAAAGGTTCCCTACCCCTGGTCTAGGGTGTTGAGGGGGGATCTACCAGCAGTCTGGGTCCTTGGAATTTACAACCAAGCTTAGGAGGATCAGGCAGTGAGATTGGGCACAGTTACAAGTGAAGTTCAAATCTAAAGGATGTATCTGACAAAGGCCTTGGGATCCAGGTCTGGAGTGAAGATGGCATGGTTTAAATCCATCCTCTTTGAGTGCTGGAATGGCTCTGATGGGCAGGAACAGAGCAGCTGAAGTTGTGCAGAGAGGAGAGCTGGGCAGGGCAGTGTGCCAGCAGGACCGGGCTAACTGGAGCCTATTTGAGAAGTATCACCATTCTGCAGAGAATGCAGCTGCTGGCTGCAGACAGGGCATGGCCAGACTGGCTGGTTGCAGCCACTCATTGGAGCCATCTCAAACCCTTGGGGCCCACTTTGAGCAGGAAGCTTGTCTCTTCATACCACTGGTCAATGTACAAGAATCTGAGCAATGGGTCACGTGAAGCTGGAAAATGTGAACTTCCTCTTGCAGAGCAGGGTGGAACAATGGCAAATAAAGGACAAAATGCCTTGTCTACCGCCCTGTGTGGCCCTGGGTGACCCTGGCTTTTCCTCTCTGAGCCCGTGTGCCCATTTGTTACACAAAGGCTGGACCTAGCTGACCTCCACAGACCCCTGAACAGGTGGAAAGCAGCATTTTAACCCTGGTGCTCTCCCAGATCAGTGAGCCAGCCCAGGGGAGCTGCCATTTCCCCCTGGTCCCACTTCTCTGGATGCAGCTAGCCACCTGTTAGCCCTGACACAGGCAGAAAGGCCCCACCCACGCAGCCAAGCTCATTGTTCCATTTTTAGAGAGAAAGCAGGGTGTCTGGTTGGGCTGCAGTGACGCACACACGGGGCAAGGGGAGGACATGAAAGGCAGGCAGCAGTAGGGACGGAAATTGTGCTTCTCCTAGCAACCTTGTCTCTGTGGCTCCTGAGCCCAGGGCCTCGTGAAAGACACCAGCCCCAGTCAACAGGGTGCTAACTCTACCCAAACTCAGCCTGCACGTGACTGAGCCCTCCTGACTCAGAGCAGGGGCCACCAACAGCAGAGAGCGCTCTGAGAAGCTACATTCCTGTCTCCTAGTTATGATATCCTTGAAGTCCCCCGACCATGAGACCACGAGTTCCCCGCAGCCCCAGAGCCATTCCTATGGCAGGCTCGGGGTGGGGGTGGGAGGACAAGTATCTAATCCTCACCCTCCGCAGAGAGATGCATGCTGCTGTGGGCTGGGTCCCCCTTTCTGACCCCTCTTTGCTCTGAAAAGACTCTCTCGCACCACATCCCCCATGGTGGCTTTCAATTGGCCTTGGAGGGGGCATGTTTCTCAGTCTTTTCCTGCCCACTCACCCTGCGCAGAGCACACCAATAGGACCCAGGCCTGTCCCTCATTGCTGTCCTGGGTTAGTTTCCCAAATCCACTGCTATCAAGTGGATTCTGACTCGCAGCAATCCCACATAGGGTTTCTGAGACTGTAAATCTTTACCAGAGCAGAAAACCTCATCTTTCTCCCACAGAGCAATTAGGAGGTTTGAACTGCTGACCTATCAGTTAGCAGTCTAGTGCTTATCCTACAGATCCAGCGAGGCTCTTTTGGTTTAGTTTTGTTGTTGTTAAGTGCTATACAGGGTTTCAGTGGAGTGGCTGGTGGGTTTGAACCACTGACCTTTTGGTTAGCTGTCCAGTGCTTATCTTATAGCGCCACCCACAGAAATGGCCCTGAGACAAGAATTTGGATGCCAGGAAACCTGGTAAGAGAGAGAAGGGTATGGTATTGGGTGGGTTGGGTTGGGGGGGGTTGTACAGAAAAGCCAATAAAGGGAGTGCTCTTGAATGGATTCCTGCTGGAAGCTTGATCAGATCTACTTGGATTCTTCTGGAAGACTGAATGGAACACACCTCACAACTACTATCCATCCCCAGGGGCAAGAGGACTGGGCAGTTACCCAACAATTCTCATGGTCCATGAAGGTGCCCATGCTGTAGGTGGAAGTCACTGGCATGTATGGGGACTGTCCAGCAGGACTGGAGGTGACCTCAGTAGTGGATTGAGGGTATTATCCAACTGCCCATCTGTTCCCAGGCCACCCTAGCCATGGATAGATCTCCATGTATAAACAACACACACACACAATCATACACACATACACACACTCCATAGATACTCACCCTTGGTGGCTAGAGAAATGCACACATGGAAAAGTCCTCATGGAAAGCCCACAAGGGTCCCATATTGTTATTGTTCTCATAGCGACCCTGTAGAGGGTTTCCAAAGAGCAGTTGGTGGGTTTGAACTGCCAACCTTGAGGTTTGCATTCCACTGCTAATCCTTTAGCGCCACCCCTGGGTTAACAATCGTCCCTGTATGCATTTATCACAGTGCGGTTTTATCATGTGCATGTTTTCCCTAGAATCTCACACTCATATAGGTACCCTTGTGGTGTCCTGCGAGCCCACCGGCCTTTCTGCAGGAGAAAGAGGAGGCTTTCTGCTCCCGTACAGAATTACAGTCTCAGAAACCCTGTGCAGTGTCACTGTGAGTCGAAACCGACTCCACGGCACACTATCATCACACTCACACATATTCACACTCACAGACACAAACATTTTAGCTATTTCCCATCTCACTTTTCTCTGCTCTGGACTCCCTGGGCATGTGCAGCCCGGGGACACAGAAAACTCGGGCCATCCATGTCTCAGAAGAACCCAATTCTCCTGGTGGGAGGGGAGCGCCTCCAGCTCTAGGCCCCTCCATCTCAGTCTCCACTCATCCCCCCACTGCCAATACGCCATCCTTCACTGGCTCTCTGGTTGCAGGCCTGGCTTCAGCCCAATCTATCAGCCGCAATCTCAGGCTTTGAAGCTGGAGACGCCCTGGCAGACAAAGGGGCAGCTGTGAGGGGGGAGCAATAGGGGTGCCAGCCCAGGTGTGTGGCGATTATCTTGGGGGCCTAATCAAGGTGCCTTGTCCCAAGCTCAGCTTGTGAATGATGTCCGCCCCCACCCCTCCCACCACATTCCCCATGCTGGCTGTCAGGATGGTGACAGACACCTGCTAGGTCCCAGACCCCTTCCCTCCCTACCTGCCTCCTTTTGTGCCAGCACAAAGAGGGACAAAGCCAGGGCCCACCTGGTGAGGGGTGGGCTCCAGGACTCCCTACTTCTCAGCTGTGACCATGTTCCCCCAGGTGCAAAGGCGGGCTGGACTGAAACTGCCAGTGAATGTCAAAAGACTGTGGAGGGGCTGCTCACAGGAAGACTGACACACATATGAAAGACATCCCAGTATGGATAGTAGAGGAGGTGTCCCTGGGGTGGGTAGATATCCAAGGGCAGACAGACATGGTAGCTGAGCTCGGTGCAGCTCCATCCTCCTCTCAGAGAACTCTGTTAAAATCTCTTTTGTTTGTCCTCAGGGCCCATTTGGGAACTAGGGCTGGAACAAGCCCCCACCTTTTACAGAAGGGTTTGGGGGAGAAACAAATCTCAGAGAAGTTGAGGGAGCTGGCATTGAGCCTCAAAGCCAAAGTGTTCAGTGCCTGGCTTGTCATCTCCCTTGGGTACCTATCTCAGTATCTAGAGTGGGTTGTCCTCAGCATGGTGGGCACAGAGGCCATCATGAGGGCCTGGGGTGCACCGGCCAAAGCATCCCATGAGCAACAGCCTCTCACTGTCTCCCAATCAGTTGCCTCCGTTTGGGATCAGCTAGGCAGGCCTCCCTCCCCTTCCTCTTCCTCCATTCAAACTTGCTAGCCTGCTCCCAAGCAGTACGTACAGGGTAAATTGTGCGGTGTGGAACTCAGTGGCCCAAAACATTGTTCTGGAGGCTGGGAGAGAGGGAAAGGAAGTAACTTTGGGGTGGGGGGGTGGGTACAGAGGGAAAACAGAGTTACCTGGCCTCCTTTCTTCCCTGGAAGAGTTAGAGACCAGGAATGAGAAAACTCAGTATAGATGACTTTGGAACCAGCCCGGCTGCCCCTCAGCGTCCAGGCCATTAAGATGAGCCATGGGCTTCCCCAGGACCATCCTTCAGAGTTAGGGGCGGGGGCTGGTGAGAGGAGGGAACACATTATTCACAGCTAACGAAAGGCTCATTACTTTGCACCAACCTTTTGCTGGTATTGAATGTACCATGGCTTCCCTTTTAACAAATGGTTTCTTGAGGGTTTAATTAACTTCTTAGCACTCTCCAGCAGGCAGCCTGGCCCCAGCCACTGGGCAAAGCCTGAGTCAGCTGCGCTGAGGACAGTTACCGCCTTCAGGAGAGGCAGCTCCTGTGGATGGGGCCATGGGGGGAGGGGCGTGTCCAGGCTGGACCTTGGCCAACCTGCTCAGGTTGCAGATGAGAAGACTGTGGCTTAGATATCAGAAGCAACTTGTGCTACTTGCTCAAGGCAACAGAGCCAAGTAGGGCAAAGCCACACCTAGAACCCAAGTCTCAAGCAAACAGAACATTCTAAGGCCTCAGCCATGTCTTCCCTTCACAGTGTGCACATACATGGTATAGATGAGTCTGTAGTGACTGAGTTCACTTGAGCAAGACTGAGCTGAGATGAAGTCTATTCTAGTCCCCAGTCTCATAGTTGTACACGTTTTCCCAGCCCTTTCTACGCATTGTGCCAGGCCCTGCCCACAGATTGTCTCAGTTGTTCGCCCATTGACTTCCTGAGGCTGGTCTTAACGCTATCAGGAAACTGACACTTAAAGAGTTTAGGCAACTTCCTAAGGGTCACCTTGCCTAAGTCTATATCATCTCTAGAGAAGAATTCATGTCACTGGACTGAATCTTTTCTCTGAAAGGGTCTCAAGGTTCTGAAACTGAGATCGTGCCCAAGGTTCAAAAACAGAGTCAAGCTCGTGTCTTCTGATTCCATGTCCAGTGAAGGGCCTTTCAGCCACATTGTGGAGCCTCACTCCATGCTCCCCACAAAGGTCATGGATTGAACTGTGTCTCCCTAAAATATGTGACAACTAGGCCAGGTCATGATTCTCAGTATTAGGTGAGTATCCTCCATTTTGTGACCTAATTTAATTATCCTCTGTTTTATGATGTGTTGTAAATCCTTGATACGTTGATGGAGTGTTGGTGGCACTGTAGGCGATGTACTGGACAGCTAGCTACAAGGTTGGCAGTTCAAACCCACCAGTGTCTCCATAGGAGAAAGATGAGACTTTCTGCTTCTGTAAAAGATTTATAATCTCAGAAACCCTATGGTGATTGGTGCTTACGTGGCACCGAGTCGGTTCTGACTCACAGTGACCCTTTAACAATGTTTCTGATGCAGTAGACCTTTATGAGAGCAGAAAGCTTCATCGTTCTCCTCAGAAGAACTGGCAGATTCAAACCAATGACCTTGTGGTTAGCAGCCCAACTTGTAATCCACTAGGTTACCAGAGCTCCTCATATAGGGTCACTATGAGTCAAAACCAACTCAACAACACCTAACAACAGCAATATTCTAATGTGAATTCGTGTGAGGTGTTTTTGAATCACCATCTTACAAGGTAGCATAACTCAAGCCACACCCTTACTCAAGTCCAATCCTTGCTTAAATCACACCTTTTCTTTTACAAGAGATAAAAGGAGAGAGAAGCAAGCAGTGAAGGTAGGACCTCACTACTTTCAGAAAGAAGACCTATGAGTAGAGCATGGCCTTTGGGTCTGGGGTTCCTGCCCTGAGAACCCCCTAGACCCAAGGGAAGATGGATGCCAAGACACGTGGAGATCTCCAAGGAACACGGGGTCTGCAGAGGTTGAAAGGAGACAAGAACCTCTAGAATCAGTGCCCTGAATTTGGACTTCTAGCCTCGTAAACAGTGAGAAAATAAATTTCTCCTTACTGAAGTCATCCACTGTGGTGTTTCTGGTAGAGCAGGACTAGGAACTAAGACAATGAATTACACTGAAAGACCCCAGTAAGCAAAGGGGCCAAGAGCCTGGACTCACAGGTCTAACTCTGCTCAAATCCTTCTCTGCCGTTGTGGAGTTGTGGTCCTTGAGCAAGTCACTTCTAGCAGGGCTTCCATTTCTCTATCTGGCAAATAGAAACATTTGCCTCCTAGGACATTTGTGAGAATTAAATATGTACTTAAAGCACTTAGCACCGTGTCTGATACATCCTAGAATGCACTCAACAACAGTACCACCAGGATAAGTGTTTGACCCAGCTCCCTCCTACATCTAGCTTTTGCAGTTGCCCCCAGAAAGGCCCATCTAATGTCCCCTCCCCCAGCCCATTAGAACCAAACTGAGGGGCCATGGAGGATGCTAGATGCCAGAACAGAGCCCTCCCCACCCAGGGGGAGCACCAGGGTTGCCTCTCAGGCTGCAGGCTAATTAATTGTGCTGGGCTGACAGCAGAGGGGCTGTGTTTTCTGCTGGCTAGTCCAGAGCAACGATGGAATAATGGGCTCTAATGCACTAGTCTTCTCCTGGGACCTGTCGTTCATCCTCAACAAAACTAATTAATGACAGCAATAAATAAACCAATCCAGCGCACACTGCCCGGAGCAGCCAGGGCTCAAGGAAGAGAAAGCCTGTTGCTGGTGAGACCTTGAAGCACAGTGGATCAGGATTCTCTGTGGATAAGGTGGGGTCCCTATGATGTTACGTGGGATTGAGTAAAAGACATTGGCCCAGGCGAGCCACTTGGGCTTAGGCTAAAATCTGGGGGGCTGTGAGTTCTAGGACTCCTGGAGTGGCACTGTAGGATCAGGAATGGACTTCGAACCACAAGATTGGCAGTTCAAACCCACCAGCTGCTCCTCAGAAACCCTATACAGGGTCGCTACGAGTCAGAATCAATTCTATGGTACTTAACAACAACAATAATGAGCTCTAATCCCAGACTAACCAACAAGTTGTCTTGTGACCCTGTTAGGTCACTCTCTGAGCTTGCGAGTTTAACCCCATTTGGATAAAGCACATGTAACCTACTCATCATATATGCTAGGGAAGTTCACATTTTCTTTTATTACTTAGAAAATGAGACATTTCCATAAAGTTCATAAGAGTCCTAGTGTAGTGCTGTAGGATGAGTTCTGGACTGCTAACCACAAAGTTGGCAGTTCAGACCCACCAGCCCCTCATTGGAAACCCTCTGCAGGGTTGCTATGAGTTGGAACCGACTTGATGGCAATTAACAACAACTTCACAGAAAGAATGTTCCACCTGTGGGCTGGCCCTCAAAAAGCACTAGATAATGGATCTCAACTTTGAACATACGCAGAATCCCCTGGAAGACTTGCTGGACTGCAGATCGTGGGCCCCACAAAGATTCAGAGTCAGGGGGACTAAGAATTTGCCTTTTTAATGGGCTCCCAGGGGCTGCTGATTGCTGGTTCAGGGCTCCACTTTGAGACCCTTACTTTAGACTAAGCGTTCAAGGCGTGGGTCTTTATCCCACCTCTGCTTCTAGTGTCTCAGGGTCCCTCGCTGCCCTTTCTGGGTCTCAGTTTCTCCATCTATAAAATAGATGTATGTATGTTGGGAGAAAACACAATGCTTTATGACCCTGGAACTCAGCTCTCCCTGCCAAGGTAGCTTGGGCCCTCCCAAGTGACTCTGTGACATCAGGACCACTTCAGGTCATGTCTCAGTCCTATTGACTGAACAAGACAGGACAACAGATATCACAAAAGAACCAGCACCTTTTCTGGAGTCCCCAGCTCCTTTTATTTCCAAGAACCCCTAGCCCCCTTTTCAGGAGAATTCCCCCAGTACCTGACAGTCCAGAGTTAATTATGTTGGAATACTTGCTCTCTGTTATATCCCCATCTAGTGGTCCCTACCTCTCCTTGTACCCACCCCTGAAGGTGCTCCCTCCCTCTCAAAGCAGGATACTTCATTCCAGGCCATAAGGAAGTGTTCTGACATTAAAACAACTGGATTGGAGAATGGTCTTTACAACTCATTGCTGGGAGAACTTGGGAAAACCAGAGTAAACCTTTGAGCCTCCACTTCCCCTCTGTAGAATGGACAGAAGTGAGCTAACAAGGTGAAAAGGTAGAGTAGGTGCAAATGTAAATGTTTCTAATCACAATTATGTGATAACCTGGCCGTGCCCAGAGTTCGATTTTTCACAAGCTCTCTCTATCTTCAAGTGAGAAGGAACTAGAGTCCGACCCTCCAACAGCTTGGGTATTTTTAGTCAAAAATCAACCCCTCAAGTCTGAGCTCCCACATAACTCTCCTTAGACCCTGAGGTCACCCTCTGGAGTGGCCCTGGCTGACCTTCTGGAAGCCAAGACCAGAGACCTGGGGTGTCCATGGACTCAGAGGTCCTGCCTCCAGTGACATGAGCCCCGCTCTGCACCCCCGTGCAGCCTTTTAGCAGAGTCAAGCCAGGACATCCCCAGTGTCTGGGCCCAGTAACAGGTGTGATAGAAACTCAAACCCATGCTATATAAAGCAAGGTGCTTAGAAGCAGGCCACAGAAATCAGTACTGACTATCCAGGGAATCTGTGGAATGGGTGCTGGGGACACACAGCATCCTGGGAAGGTCTAGAAAACACACCGTGCCTGCGTGTTGTTATTGCTAGCTGCTGTCAAGTCAGCCCCTGTACACAATGGAATGGAATACTGCCCATTTCTGTGCCGTCCCCATGACCAAGTCTCAGATCCTTATGAGCCAAAGAGTTTTCATTGGCAGATTTTCAGAAGCAGATCCTTTCTTCCTACACCCTCTTAATCTGGAAGCTTCACTGACATCTGTTTAGCGTCACAGCAACATGCAGACCTCTACTGAGGGATGATGATTACCCATGAGGTGATTTGGGTGGGAATAGAACCAGGATCTTCGTCACGGAGGGTAAAAATTCTACCACTGAGCGATCAATGTCTCCACAGGCCACAAGTCAAATCACACCACCAGGCAAGTTTGGGAGTCCTAGAGTGGCGCTCTAGTTTAAGCACGCGACCACTAGGTCAGTTTGAACCATAAGGTCATTGAAACCTTTTGGCTGGGGGTGTTTTATGATTATAACCATCTCTCCACTCCTTCTTCTGCAGGAAACACACCCAGAGAGGTTGCCATGGTTGTGCAGCTTGCAAGAAGCAGACCCTGGATTTGAACTCAGCAGTCTGGGTCCTGGACCCTGGGAACTCTTTGGCCTCTGTCTTAGATACTGAAAAGACGCCCACCTCTGTCCTCAAGCAGCACCACTGGACCAATAAATAACATCATGGACCAATAAATAACATCATGATAAATGGAGAAAAGATTGAAATTGTCAAAGATTTCATTTTCCTTGGATCCACTAGCAACACTAACGGAAGCAGCAGTTAAGAAGCAGCAGTTAAGAATTGCATTAGGCAAATATGCTGCATACGAACTCTTCAAAGTGCTCAAGAACAAAGACATTAGTTTTAGGACTAAGGTGTGCATGACCCAACCCATGGTATTTTCAATAGCCTCATATGCATGTGAAAGTGGTACAATTAATAAGGAAGACCATAGAAGAATTGATGCATTTGAGTTATGGCATTAGAGAAGAATATTAAAAGTACCATGGGCCGCCAGAAGAGCAAACAAATCTGTATTGGAAGAAGTATAGCCAGAGTGCTCCTTAGAGGCCAGGGTAGTGAGATTTTGGCCCTCATACTTCAGTTATGTTATCAGGAATGACTAGTCCCTGGAGAAGGCCATCATGCTAGGTAAAGCTGAGGGCTGGAAAATACAAGGAAGACCCCCAATGAGATGGATTGCTATAGCGGCAGCAGTGATGGGTTCAAGTGTAACAATTGTGAGAATGGTGCAGGACTGGGCAGTGTTTTGTCCTGCTGTGCATAGGGTCGCTATGAGTTGGGACTGGCTTGAGGACACCTAACAATAACCAGATATACAAGGCTTGAATACAGATGGATACAAGGGCTGGTGCCACTGTTCAGCCAGTCTTGGGTGTGGATACAAAGAGCCTCCCATGTAATCCCAGGATGTGTGAGAGGCTCTGCAGGGGAAGGGACGGAGGGACAGGACGGTACCTTCTGCTTGAGTTCATCCTGTTCACTGGCTTTCCTGGCTCAGCACCAGCCTGACTTCAGAGACAAGTAAAGTCCATAGCAAGGATGCTGAGGGTGGCAGGAGCTGATGAGCCAGCCCTGCCCAGCCCATTGCATTAGCCAAAGAAGTGCTTCTGAGATCATCTGTGAAAAATGGGATCCTAGGTTGGCCTGGGGTACAATTCCCAGCAGTTTCTAACTCCCATGTACAATCAAATTACCTGAGCATTAGACATAGATCTATACTTGTATATGATGGTTGGGTTTCACTCACCGGCACCATGATTTAATTCATTGGCCTAAAGTAGGTCTTGGCATTGGTACTTTGAAATGCTCCCTAGGTGAGTCTAAAGGTCAGCCAAGGTAGAGACCTTCTGCCCAGGAAATCTAGCCCTCCCTAGTCCTGGGGAGGTTAGGAAGGGCTCTTTGTCATGTTCCACCAGTACTGTGTCCTTGCCTCTGACTGCCTAGCTTCCCTGTAGACCGCAGTCAAGGAAGCCTACTTGTGCCCTGTTGTGTCATTTGTGTGTGTGCCTTGTACCAGGTTTCGGCTCACTAGAGATTCCCTTGCACCTGTTTTTCTCTGGTGTCAAAGCTTCAAGCTCACCCACTGCCTCATTTTCTATGTCCCTTCCCAACGTTACAGCTCCCAGCAGTATAGCCTCCCCTGGCTGAGGTGATAGCACAGAATTGGGAGGCCACAAATCTGGGTTCTGGCACTTTATGGCCATGTGTTCTTGGATGAGTCACTCTCCCTTTGGGGGTCTGAGGTGTCTCCCTATCCACAGAATGTGTGGGTGCCTAGACAGAAGGTATCCCAAGTCTTATCCTGGGAGAAGGCTTAGCCTCACTCACCTGCTTCCTCTCTCCTTCTAGGCAAGAGCGCACTGTGCGGTGGTTTGCGAGTTCCTTGAAAGTGGGCCCATACAGGTCAGTTGTCCTTCCCACTCTCTGCTGTTCTGGGGTGGTTGGCTGGGCTGGGGAACCAGGCAGGCCCCATGCAAGCCCCATTTGTCTGCCTTTCAGTTGAGAAGCTCCGAGCAAGGGGCTCCCAGCTCTGCTGCCCTCAGCTGGGAGTCTCAGTGCTCTAGAGCCCGAGGGGAGGGATATTTACGGTTTAATAACTGGTCTATTGATTCTCATTTATATGCCACCAATGGGGCTTACAGAGGAAGTGAAGGCAAAAGGGCTGTGTTTGTAAATAAGCCTAGGGTTGGCTCCATCACTCAGCCTGCCAGGCTTGCTTCTGAACATGAGGTGAGCTGGGTTAATGCATTGCAGTGCTCTCTGACATGCAGCCGTGGGGAGACCAGCCCCCATGCCGCCCTCCTGAGTCCTGTGCACAGCATTTCACAGTTAGCAATGCATTTCCACATCTCTGATTTCTTTTCACCGTCTCCTTTAGGGGAGCTAGAGCAGAATTGAATACCGTGCCTTCACAGATGACCTTCACAGAGACCATCTACTTATTTGAAAGGGTGAGGCAGGGCTGCAACTTGAACACTATTGAGTGGCTGACTGTATTTGTTAGTGTTGGCTGTGTAACACACCAGTACAAAATTAAGTAGCTTAAAATCATAACTATTATTTCCCAGGAGTCTATAGGTCAGCTAGATGGTTTTGATCATCTAGACTGGGAGGCTTGACTGATAAGAGCCGGGCTCACTCATGTGTGTGTAGTGAGCTGAGAGATCAAAGGGCTGGGCAGCTGTAAGATGACCTTGGCTGGGACAATGGGACTCTGCTCCATGTGTCTCTTGGATCCCTCTAGCAGGTTGTTGTTGTTAAGTGCCACCAAGTCAGTTCCGACTCATAGCGACCTTGTATAGGGTTTCCAAGGAGCAGCTGGTGGGTTTGAACTGCTGACCTTGTGGTTTGCATTGCAGTGCTGATTCCACAACAAACCCCACACCAAACCAGCTTGTGTTTATTCTTGCAGAGGTCCAAGTGAGGAAATAAAAATATCCAAATGCCTTCACAGCCTCTTTCTGCATCAGGTTTACTACTATCCCATTGATCAGATAAGTCCTTGTGCGGTGGGGGTGGGGGCACCACCTAAAACTGTAGACACAGCAAGACATGAAAACTTGAAGCCATTAATACAATCAGCCTACCACATTGACTCAGTCACATTATTCTGTGCACATTACTCTATTGCCCAGCATTTGGCTCTCTCCTCACACAAAACTGAAAGCCTTGAGCAAAGAGAAAATCGAGCTGTCTTCTCCCAAGTCTGCACAGCACAGTCAAATGTCTTGAGAAGCAAGAGGCTTGATCTGGGCAGCATCAGTAGGTTTGGGCTTAAGACGTAAAGGAACTTTCCAAGGACTATGGCTGCCCTCAAACAGAAAAGGCTCCTTAGAGTGAGCTCCCAGTCAGTGGGAATGTGGAAGCACATATGGTACGCTGAATGTCCAGCTGCAGGAAGGATTCTGCATCCAAGCAGACTGGATGCGGTCTAGACCGGCTTCAAGTTCTCTTCTGACTCCATAAATCCAGTGTGGCGCTGTGGGATTACAAAGTCGGTTTGAACCACATGGTCGGCAGTTCAAGCTTACCAGCCGCTCCTCTGAAACCATCTACAGGACTATGGGTCTGACCTGACTCCACAGCACTTAACAATAACCGTATAAGAGTGCGCCAATGAGTGCAAGTCCAAGGCCTATTCATGCCTACCTTCGCTTTTTGTCTGACCCCTGACCTATAAGGTTCCAAGTGCAAGTCCAAGAGAGAGTCACTTTGTAGTCAGCAAACTTAAGAGCACAAAGAACTCTCAATGGAGAATGAGCAGAAAGTTCGCAGTCAGCCTCAGAGAGACAGCCTGATAAGGTAAAAAGAAGGTGGCTTTGGGAACCAGACACCTGGTTTGAAGTGACCTAAGACAAGTGCTTTCTCTCTCTGAGCCTCAGTGGCCTCATCTATAAAAGAGGTAATACTAACTACCAGGAGTCCTGGTGTGGCACTGCGGTTTAATGTGCTGGACTGCTAGGTCAGTTTAAACCCAAAGGTCGGCGGTTCAAGCTCCTAGGAAACTGTACACAGGGTCACTATGGGTTGGAACCAACTCAATGGCACTTCACAACAGCAACCTAACTACCTTGTAGGTTGTTGTGAATATTAGATGAAATCATGTAAATAGAAATCCCATGAAATGAAAGGTAGACTCAGCATTTTTTCTTTCTTTCTTTTTCATAAAAGACAAGATAAAGACAAGAGCTGACACAAAATCTCTTACAGTCTTGCTGACTTTAGCACTTGTCCCTGCCTCTGTACGGGTTCTTTAGAGGATACCCATCCAGACTTCAGGGTGTGGGTGGGAAGACAAGAAGGCCCCCAAGAGAGGGCCAGGGGCCAGGCTAGGGAAAAGGGGTTCCTTGGTCCTCCCTTCCCCCTTCCTGGTGACCAAGCAGGTATAAGACTAACTGGAAAAATTCACCAACTCTATGCCCACTCCCCCAATTCCGGTCTCTGGGAAGCACTCCTTCTTTGTGGCAGGAACTTCATTAATGGAAAGACGTGAGAGGGGGGCTTGAGATTGGCCTATTGATGGCCTTTTCTGCTTTCCGGAGCCTTGGAGGTTTCTTGGATAATAATAGTAACAGAATCTTGCCTTTGAAGAGGACCTCAGAATTCTCCCCAAATCTGCATGGCTTTTTCAGTGAAGAGTCATGGAACTGTTCATGTGACTGTCTGGCTGGCATTCTGCCTGACTCAACTAACTATCTGACCAACTGACTGACGGATATAGTTACTGATATTGTTAGTGTCTGACTGACAGGAATATAGATTGACTGTCTGACTGACAACGGACCAACTAACTGTTTAACATGGTGAGTGTCTGACTCACAGACTCAGGGGCTGCCTGTCTAACTCCTACTGACTTAGATTTGGTAAACTTACTGTCTGACTGACAGACTCACGGCTTTTCTGGCTAAAGATTGTTTCATCAAGTAATTGGTAGAAACAGACAATGTCTTCTCTGACAGACTATGATTGCTTGGCTGCCTCATCACTTTAGTAACTTATGACTGACTGCTTTACCAGTTGACATGCTGATGACTGACCACTAACATAGACTGACAGGCTTCCAAACAAACCTTTCTGCTCGATGGGCTGCAGAGTCACTGATCAATGGACAATCTGGTTGCCTTAGTAATAACTGTCAACACAACTCAAACATTGATTAACTGACTGATTGGCCACCACACTAATCAGCCAATCCACTGGCTGACTAAAAGCAGACAGGCCTGTTAGCACTAACCGGATGGACTCCGTGGCTGAGGGACTGACCCACTCCTTAAACAACCGTGCTGCTGACTAGCTGACTGGCCACTCACCGATGACTAGCTGACCACAACACAACAGCTGCCCGCTGTGGTGACTGACAGGCCCAAGGGCTGACAGGCTTCCGGGTGATGGGTGAAAGCATGTTAGGAATGCTCTTTGGCTCCTGCTCTGCATCTCCTGGCTTGACGTTTTCACCTCAACTCTTACTACTTTTATGTTTTTTGTGTGCTTTGTACATTCAAAGGAGAATACATAATAAATACAAAAAGTCTTAAAAACGAAAAGGAGACGAACATTTGTGTGCCATCCCGACTATTCAGAGATGAAATAGTGACTCCAGCCCTGCTCACAACACAGTCACCTGAGGGACTTTTGACAAGTATGGATAGTGGGGCACCAGCCCAAGAGGTTTTCACCCCAAGGAGGTATCAGTGCTTCGGAGACACTCTCTGAGTGACTCTGATGTGCAGCGAGGGACAAGTGCCCTTGCATTAGACCATGACAGTAGCTGGACTTAGCCTCACTATCCAAATTCTGAATCAGCAGCAGCAGCCCCTGGGAGCTTATGAGAAATGCGGAATGTCAGCCTGCACCAGAGACCCACCAAATGCCACACTGCATTTTAACAAACTCACTAGTGAACTGGATGCAGTCTGACATGTTAACGTTGAAGAAGTACTGGCAAGCTGGAACTGTGGACCTTGTGGTTCACAGTCCAATGCTTATTGTATGGACCCACCGTGCTCCCCAGACGTCCCGCTAGTACACCATAATTTATTGGCTTACTTTATTGTTGTTTTTTAAAATCAAGAGGTCATACAGCATATATTTGTTTGTGATACTTTTGGCCACACATTATAGTTTCTAGATTTGTTCACATTGTATGCAGCTCTGGTTCCTTTGATTTTCACAGGTGTATAATATTGCATTAGGCAAATCTGCTACACAAGACCCCTTTCAAGTGCTCAAGAGCAAAGATGTCAGTTTGAGAACTAAGGTGCGCCTGACACAAGCCATGGTATTTTCAATAATCTCATGTGCATGCGAAAGTTGGACAGTGAATAAGGAAGACCATAGACAAATTGATGCATTTGAGTTCTGGTGTTGGAGGAGAATATTGAAAGTACCATGAGCTGCCAAAAGAACCAACAGATCTGTGTTGGGAGAAATACAGCCAGAGTGCTCCTTGGAGACCAGGATGGCCAGACTTCGTCTCTCATACTTTGGACATATTGTCAGGAAGGACCAGTCACTGGAGAAGGCTATCATGCTTTGCAAAATGTAAGGTTGGAGAAAAAGAGTAAGACCCCCAACAAGATGGCACAGTGTCAGCAGCAATGGCTCCAAGTATAGCGACAATTGTGAGGTTGCAGCCGGACTGGCAATGTTGTGCACGGTGGTGGTTACGTGCTGTGGAGTCCGTTCTGACTCATAGCGACCCTGTACAGGGTTTCCAAGGCTGTAAATCTTTACGGGAGCAGAAAGCCTCAGCTTTCTTCCGTGGAACAGCTGGTAGTTTCGAACTGCTGACTTTGTGGTTCGCAGCCTGATTCGTGACCACTACGCTACCAGAGCTCCTTAATGTTGTGCATAGGATGGCTATAAGTTGGTACTGACAAGACTGCACCTGATAACAACAAAAACAATATTCTAGGGCTCCTAGTGTGGTGCTGTAGGATAAGCACAAGGTCTATGGTTCAAATACACCAGCTGTTCCTCAGAAACCCTATACAGGATTGCTGAGTCAGAATTGACTCTATGGCCCTTAACAATAACAACCTATCCCACACAGAAATTCTGACATACGTGCACCTAAAGAGTTGTAGGACAACAGTGGTATAGTAAATAGGAAACACCCTCAAACAAAAACAATTGTTGGAAACAATGGGAAATAGTTCAAGTGTCCATTTTCATAGAGAATAAGCAAATTGTGGCATATTCACACATTAGAATATTATTGTTGTTGTTGTCAAGTGCCATCAAGTCAGTTCTTACTCATTGGACCCTGTATGGGGCTTCCAAGGAGCAGATAGTGGGTTTGAACCACTGACCTTCAGACAGAAGGGGAAAGATACCAGAAGGAAACTTGGTGCATCAGGAATGAAGAAGGAATACAAATGATAGTATCTGCTAAAATTTTTGCTTTGAGCAGTAAAAGATATTTTAAATAATTCCAGAGGCAAAGACTGGTCTGTTACATTTATTCAGATAGTATCATTAATATTTTTTCTTCATTCCTGATGCTCCAAGTTTCCTCTGGTATCTTTCCCTTTCAGTCTGAAGAACTTTCTTTATCTGCTGGATATGAATTCTGCTTTCCTTCATCTAAACATGTCTTTATTTTATCTTTATTCCCAAAGGTTATTTTTGCTAGATTTAGAATTCTGAGTAGGGACACTTTTCTTTCATTCTTTCAACACTTTAAAAATGTTGTGCCATTTTTCCGGGCCTTGACGTTTTTTGACGAGAAATCCGTAGTCACAGAATCACTGCTCCTTAGATTAATGCATCGTTTTTCACTGGCTGCTTTCATTGTCTTTAGTTTCCAGAAGTTTGTTTATGACCTGCCAGGGAATGGATTTAAGTTGATCCTATTTGGAGTTCACTGAACTTTTTAGAAAACGTAGGTTTAAGTCTTTCACTAAACGTATGAGATCTTCAGTGATTATTTCCTCAGGTAGTTTTTCAGCACGTCATCTCTTCTCCTCTTCTTCTGATGACACAATTGCTAACCCTTTCATTGTAATGTACAAATCTCTGAGGTGTTATTCATTTTTTCCCGATCTTTATTTCTCTGTTGCTCAAACTGAATCATTTCTATTGCTCTATTTTCAAGTTCCTGTGCTTTATTCACTCTACAAAGTCATTCAATTGCATGGATCATAACAAACTATGGAAAACATTGTGAAGAATGGAAACCCAGAGCACTTCATTGTGTTCATGAGGAACCTGTACATAGACCAAGGGGCAGTCATTAACTATAACAGGGTAGACAGGATGGTTCAAAATCAGGAAAGGTGTGCATCAACATTGTATGTTTCACTAGATTTACTTGTATGCTGAGCAAATTAACTGAGAAGTTGGACTATATATATAAAGAAGAATGTGGATTGGAGGAAGACCCATTAATAACCTGTGATATGCAGATGCTACAACCTTGTTTGCTGGAAACAAGGAATACTTGAAATATTTACTTATGAAGATTAATGGCTGCAGCCTTCAGTATGGAATGCATCTCAGTGTAAACAAAATGAACATGTAACATTAAGATAAGCAGAGAAAAAATTGCAGTTGTCAAAGATTTCATTTTTCTTGGATTCACAATCAAGACCCATGGAAGCAGCAGTCAATAAATCAAATGACATTGAGGGCTAAGTTGCCTGACCCAAGCCATGGTATTTTCAATTGCCTCATATGCGTGTGAAAGTTGGACAAAGAATAAGGAAGACCAGAGAAGAATCCATGCATTTGATTATGGTGTTGGCAAAGAATACTGAAAGTACCATGGATTGTCAGAAGAACAAACAAATCTGTCTTGGAAGAAGGACAGCCAGAATACCGTTTAACAGCGAGGACGGTGAGACTTCATCTCTCATATTTTGGACATGATGTCAAGAAGGACTAGTCCCTGGAAAAAGACATCATGCTTGCTAGAATGGAGGGTCAACAAAAAGGAGAAGACCCTCCATGAGATGGACTGACACAGTGGCAGCAACAATGGGCTCAAACAGAACAATTGTGAGGCTGAGGCAGGACTGGGCACTACACAGGGTCACAATAATCAGAAGCGACCCGATGGCACCTAACAACAATGCTAACAGTAACAGACTTCAAGTTCTTTGATTTTTTCTCCCCCTATCATCTCCAATCTGCTACTTTCTGGTTCCAAAATTTTCATTTTCTTTTTCTTTACATATACTATTTCAGTAGTGCTCAACTGGGAGTGATTTCGTTTCCCAGGAAACATTTGGCAATGTCTGTACACATTTTTGGTGTGACAACGTAGAGGGGAGCATGAGGCTGTTACTGACAGAGTGAGTGGAGGCCAGAGTTCCTAAACATCCTACAGTGCACAAGACCGTCCCCACAACAAAGAACCATTCAGCCCAAAATGTCAACAGTACCATGGGTGAACAACCCTGTTCTATTTTCTTCAGTGAGATTATTCATATTTTTATTTGTTTCAAAATGTTTATAAGTTGACGATTGCTTGTTTGAGCACTTGTAAAATAGCTACTCAAAGTTTTTGTCAGATAATTCCAAAACCCATGTCACCTTGGCATAGTACCAGGTTCTTTGTATGCCGAGTCATTTTGGGAAATTTTTTGGGGGTAGGGTATTTTGAATACTGTGTTTTGAATAAACAAGACTCTGGGGCTTGTTTAAATCTACTGCTTTGATGGTAACTAAAAAATCTATTCACCACTTTCCCCCACTCAACCTAACTGCTACTATTGACTTTTCAGCATCCTAAAATCGCTGCTCCATATATTCTGTCCAGATTTTATAGTTACACTCGGCCAGGGAAGCAAGGTGAGACACACTCACTCTATCTTGCCCAGAACTAGACCCTACCTCAAAGCTTTTTTACAAACACTGATTTCTGGACCCTCCCCTAGTCACTTTGATGACAAAGGTGTGCTTGACCCAAGCCATGTGGATTTCAGTGCTTCACAGGCATTTGAAACCTGGACAATGAAAAAGAAGACAGATGCATGAATTGTGGTATTGTATTGGTAAAGAATATCAAATATATCATGGATCTAGTCTTTAAAGAAAGATAATTGGAATGTTCCTTACAAACAAAGATGGCAAGACTTCAGCTTGTTTACTTTTGACACATCATCAGGAAAGAGCAATCTCTGGAAAAGGCCATCATACTTGGTAAAACAGAGGGTCAGCAAGGACAAGAAAAACCCTCAGTGAGATGACTTGACAGAACAGCCACAACTGGGGGCTCAAACATATAGACAATCACGTAGCCGATGCAGGACCGGCGGGCACTGTTTTGCTCTATTAATCATAAGGTCACCATGAACTGGAGCCAACTTGATGGCAACTTAAAACCACACCCAGCCAAACAGGATATCTGTAAGTAGGAGCCTGGGAATCTGGATTTCCACAAGCTCCCTGGGGCATTCTGAAAGTTAAGTTTGACGTCATAATCAGAAGCTTTACAGCAATTAACTCCATTTCCATGTTGTTCAAATATTTCCTCATTGACTAACCAACCAAGTGCCTGTGATGGATGTCTAGTTTATTGAGGAGATCCCTGCTTCTCTAGGAAAACATCTCTCTTGGGTCTTGCTTCTTTTGCATTGAAGTCTGCCTTCCTGAAACTTCCAACCACAGACCTGGGTTCTGATGTCTGCCTCCCGAGACCCTAGAACAGTGGGTACCATCTAGGGCTTCAGCCATAAAGCTTCCTACTGCTCCACTGAAACCGAGGCAAACCTCGTATCATTTCTAGCCCCCAAAACTCTTCCCCTCAAGCACTGCCCATGCAGATGTCCTTTCCAGGGAGGTGGGGTATCCAGGTAGAATGGGAAGAAACATAAAATGATAACAATAGTAAACCTTAATTGAGCTTTACTATGTGTCATGAATTGAATAGTGTCCCCTCAAAGTATTTGTTAGCATGACTGGGCCATGATTCTCAGTGGCTTGGCAGTTATATAATGATGTAATGTGACAGTCATGTGATGATCTCCCATGATATGATCTGATGTGCTAAAGCAATCAGAGAATTTAGAGTGGGCTCCAAGGCTACAGTATTCTGGTGCTATCTGACTAGTGTTCCACTGCTATTCATAAGCTTTCAGACCAGGATGTGGAACGAGGGATATCATTACTGCTATCAGATGGATCTTAGTTGAAAGCAGAGAATACCAGAAAGATGTTTACCTGTGCTTTGACTATGCAAAGGCTATCCATTGTGTGGCTCATAACAAGTTATGCAGAGAATGAGTATTCCAGAACATTTAATTTTGCTCATGAGGAACCTGTACATAGACCAAAAGGCAGTTGTTCAAACAGAACAAGGGAACACTGAGTGGTTTCAAATCAGGAAAGGCGTTCACCAGGGTTTCATTTTTTCACCATTATTCAATCTGCATGCTGAGCAAATAATCCAAGAAGCTATATTATATGAAGAAGAACATGGTATCAGTATTGAAGGAATATTCATGAACAACCTGTGATACTCAGATTGCTAAAGCTGAAGCGGACTTAACATACTGACGAAGATTAAAGACCATAGCCATCAGTATGGATTGTACCTCAGTGTAAATAAAACAAAAATCCTCACCTCTGGACCAATAAATCACATCATAATATATGGAGAAATGATTCAAGTTGTCAACAACTTCATTTTGCTTGGAGCCACTATCAACACTCATGGAAACAGCAGTCAAGAAATCAAACCAAGCAGTGCATTAGACAAATCTGCTGCACAAGACCTCTTCAAATTGTGTAAGAGCAAAGATGTCAGTTTGAGGACTAAGGTGCATGGGACCCAAGCCATGGGATTTTCAATAGCTTCATGTAGCATATGAAAGTTGGACAATGAATAAGGTAGACTGTAGAAGAATTGATGTATTTGAATTATGGTTGTTGTTGTTGTTAAGTGCCATCGAGTCGGGTCTTGAATTATGGTAGTGGTGAAAAATACTCAAAGTACCATGAACTACCGGAAGAACAAAAAAAAATTTGTATTAAAGAAATAAAACCAGAATGCTCCTCACAAACCAGGATGATGAGAGTTTGTCATTAATACTTTGTACATTAGCAGGAGGGACTAGTCCCTGGAGAATGACATCATGCTAGGTAAAGTGGAGGGTCAGCAAAAAAGAGGAAGAGCTCCAATGAGACAGTGGCAGCAGCAATGAGTTCAGGTGTAACAGTGAACGTGAGGCTGACACAGGACAGGGCAGGGTTTCCTTCTGTTGTGTGTAAGGTTGCTATGACTTGGACCTGACTCAATGGCACCTAAGAACATACATACTTTAGCACAAAAGGTATAGCATACCATGCATGGTATTCTGCACTTGTTGTTGTTGTTGTTAAGTGCCATCGAGTTGGTTCTGACCCATAGCGACCCTGGATAGGGTTTCCGATGAGCGGCTGGTGAGTTTGAACTGCCAACCTTGCAGTTCAAACAGCTTTGCAGTCTGGCACATTAACCCACAGCACCACACCAGGACTTTAATCTAAACTACATATTTTGTAAAATTTTTTCTTAAATTGAATAATCTACAACATAACTGGTTGAGATTTTTTAATAGAGCATCCCGATGTACGTTAAATTAGCAAACAAGTCTTCTCGTATGGACACTTAGGGTTTTTCTAATATTTCTTATACTTGTTTCATTTTTAGGGAGAAAGAAATCCCGAGAGGTTGTAGCCGAGCATCATGCTAAGTAAACAAGAGCTTAGTAAGTAACAAGGGCTTAGTTTGGAAAGAAACTCATGCTGTGATTCTTGGAGGAGAAACAAAGGAAGAAACTGAGAGGGCAAAGAAAAAGGGAAGGTAAAAGAAGAAATGGAAGTCTCAGTTCTGGAGACAGCGGATGAAGCTGGGGCTGGGCAGAGTTGTGGGCACTCCATGCCCCAGGGATCCTCTGGTGCGGCAGCTTTATATGTACCTGAGCAGGTGGGCAGCGCTGAGGAAGGAATGGAAGAAGGCATCTACTTGTGCGTGTTTTCCCAACCTTCTTAAAGTCTGTTCCAAATTGCTGTGTTCCACCTCTCCCTGTCTCTCCTTTGCCCCTCCCTCCTGATTCCCCCTCCCTTCCTGACCTGTAAAAATCCATTCAGAATTAATAAAAGCAGCAGATTGCTCCGAGACGAAAAGCAAGGGAGGGAGAGGGTTTGGCCGCCTGATATTTCCCTCATGTGCAATAATCTGGTGGTAAGATCTGGAATTAAAACCCCTTTCTTGGAGCCTTTATTAATATTAGCTCCTAGTGTATAATTACCTACAAGCCCAGGGGACTGATACTTCTGTTCCATGCCTCCCCTGCCCCCGCCATGCCCTCTTCTCCCCTTAGCCAGGCCACCTACTCTGTAGACCAGAGGAGAGCAGTGCTGCTGCCGGAGAGGAGACTATAGGGCTGGCTCTTCTAACACAGGTGGAGCCATTCCAGTGGTCCCGGCTACCAGTTACTCGTCTCCCAGTGAGCTTGAGCATTTTGCTGCTCCTCATAGTCCCAGAGGATCTGAGATTGCTGGCACCCAGGGGGTGCAGGCATCAGCTGGAACTCTGATGGAGGGGTCAGCAGCTACACAGTGGGACTACCCACCCCTTTCATCTTTCTTGACTGTTGAACTGAACCCTACCGTGGTCATGAGATTATGAACAGCACAGTGGGATGACTGTGAGTTCCAACTGATCCACCTTCCCCCAGGGCAGCCACTACTGTCCTCTGATTCTAGCCATTGGAAACCTCTCCAACCCTGTAAAACCTGGGGAAGGTCTGGACAATGGCTGTGAGCTGCTCTCTTCACTGGTGGCAGGAGGCTTGTACCCTGTGAACTAGGACCCCTGTCCTACAGTGGTTTTTCTGCTTGGAAGGTTAGGTAAGTCACTTGCCTTCTCTGCCCTTGGCATCCCCAGCAGAACAATAAGAATAGTAAAGTCTGAGCAGATGAAGACCAGGAGACAGGAGTGTTCTAAGAATCCTACTCCCCTGAATCCCTATACAAGTTCTCAGGAACTGCCCTGGCTGCGGTCTTGGCTTGTGGCAGTCAAACCCGGAAGCTCAGAAACAGCAAGAGGAAGCACCTCATGGTCCCTGAACTCCCATCAAGCTTTCTCCTGCCTCAGAACCATTGCACATGCTGTTGTCCCTAACTGGACTGTCCTTTCCATCCTTCTTATATAAGTAAAAAATTACAGCTACAAGATCATAGAAACCTTTATTAAACAAAAATATCAAGATGTGAAGCTACTGTCTCTTGACATACCCTCCATCTAGGTCTACATTTAGGAAGATGGTGTTTCCATCTCTCTGTCTGAAGAATTCCACACTCTTTGATTTACACCACGTCAAAATGACAGTTTGGGCATCCTTGAGGGACTCAAATTGTGTTCTTTTTCAATGCTCTTTGAGTTTGGGGAACAAAAGGAGGTCTAAAGGGGCAAGATCAAGGCTGTAGGATAAATGGGATTAGGCCCGTCCTTGCTACCCTTGAAGAATGAATCGGTACATTGTTGTGAAGTAAGATAATTTCTTGGTGCAACTTTCCTGGCCTTTTTCTTACCAGCGCAGTTTTCAATTTTCTTAAAACTTCTTCATAATAAGTCCCCACAATCACCCTCTGTTCTTCAAGAAAATCTATCAAGATGGTCCCTTTGGAGTCCCCAAAACCAGAAACCACAGATTTCTAAGCTGTCCTCTCCACTTTTAATTTAGCTGCCACACAGATCCCCTCATAAGTCCTTATTTTGATTAGATCTCTTTTTTGAAGGCACCCTAAGGAGACTAAACAAGAGCAAATTTTCTTCAGAGACATGTTTCAACATGTTTTGTTTGGAATGAACCCACTCATGTATGAACTAGAACCCTAGTAGCAATACTTTTTGACTGACCCTCATATTTCCTGTTTTTTCCAGAACTCAACCCGAGCATCCTTTCCTCCAGGAAACCTTTGCTGACTCCCTTTCCCCCTCCCCGTACTTCCCATGAGGCCAGGTAAGCAGTGCTCCATATATCTCCTTCATAGCCATTCTGAATCCATAAAATAGGGACACAAAAAATGTGACTTTATTTTTCTGTAATTGAACTCAATTTCTACATCAGCCCTCATATTGCCAGGAGGCTGGAATGTAATTTAAGGCAATTCAGGATCTCCTAGTCTTCCCAGGGAGTCCTGGTGTGGTGCTGTGGGATAATGCACTGGACCTAAAGGTCAATTTGAAATGCAAAGTCAGCAGTTCAAATTCACCAGCTGCTCTTTAGAAACTCTGTCCAGGGTCACTATGAGTAGGACCCAACTGGATGGCACTTAACAACATTCTTCCCCAGAGTTTGTACCTACCATGCAGGACTTGAGTGTAAGGGATGGAGGGGAGGGTCCCATATTGCTGAAGTGTCACTGGTGTTGGGACCTTCACTTGACAGTCTCTGTATGTTCTCATTACAATCCCCATTGTATCTTCATCAGCAACCTGACTTAAGGCCCATCCAGGCTAGAATCGGCTGCTATCCTCAGTGTCACCAGTTTGAAACTACCAGCTGCTCCGTGGGAGAAAGATGAGGCTTTCTGCTCCTGTAAAGATTTACAGCCTTGGAAACCCTGTACAGGGTCGCTATGAGTCGGAACTGATTCCACAGCACATAACAACAACAACAGGCTCCCTCTGCATTCCTATACCCTTCATGAGGTCCTGGGCACAGGGACACTCTGGGTGCTATTCAGGTAGCCTAGGGGGTGATGCAGATTCTCTGCACATGGGGTAGGGTGTAAGGAAGTATTTTCAGGGCTCTGTGGTGGGGACCCACCAGCTTCTTACTCCTCTGTCTACTTGCTTTGAAATCTGCTCTCCTAATCCCTGCCAGGCACAGATCCCCAACTACACTTGCAAATCTATTGCTTCTGCCTGAATTGTTCAGGACTGACCACTGATGATGTCATTCCACTGCAGAAGTCTTGTGGCCAGACAACAGTGTGGTGAAGAAGAGAAACAAGAAATACCACGGAGCTGTGTACCCTTAGGCAAGTTACTTGGCCTCTCTGGGCCTCAATTTCTTCTCCTATAAAGGGAGAGATTGAAAGTGTGTACCTCACTCTGGACTAAGTGAAGTAGTGCATATGAAGTGCTTGGCACGGAGAAAACAGTCATTAGATAACTGCTGCTCTCTAAAGCAGCATCTGGATTTCTGCTGAGGTGTTGTAGGACACGCCCTGGACTGCTAGCCATAAGGCTGGCAGTTCAAACCCACCATCAGCTCCTTGGAAACCCTATACAGGGTCTCTGTGAGTCAGGACTAACTCGTCAGCACTTAATAACAATAACAAGAGCAGTGTCTGGGCCACAGATAAGGCTTAAATTCCTTGATTCGTATTTGATTAACAGCTGCCTCTCCCACCAGGCTATAAATTCCTGGAGGGCAGGGACAAGGTCACTTTGCTGGGTGCCTGCCAGTTTTCTGGTCACAATTGTGTAGCTCTGTTACTGGCACACTATACGAGGGAGCCTCTAAAAGTTCTTGGAGAAATGGAATTGAAAGATAATGGAATTTTTGCACAAACTTGAAGTCCCCTCATACACATTACTGTTCTTACTCACATCCCTGCCAGGCCTGCATACAACTGACCTTCTCACAGGTAATGTCCCCTGATCTCCTCCTTTACATAAATTCCAGGCCCCATTAAAGCTCTGTCTTCTCTCCATTGAGGCTGAGAGTTAAAGCCACCCCAACTCTGGGGCCCAACTAAGCAGCTCCACACAAAGCTTGCCTCAGTCCTCTTCAGTGTATTTAAGCCCCACAACAGCCCAGAAAAGAAAGCAATGCCCATCTTAGTTCCATGTTACCAGTGCAAGTGAGACTCAGAGAGGTTAAGTGACACACTCAAGGATCACATAGCTGTTGAGGGGAAGAGTTGGTACTGGGAACCAGGCCTTAGGACATCCAGCCTCTTTTGCCCCAAGGGGTTAGCACTCAAATTGGAGAACACAGGATGAGTTCCTGAGGGCCTACTGTGTGCCCTCTCCATTCCCCCACCTCCTCAGCAATTGAAAATTGTAAGGCCCAGAGAGGGTAGGAGACTCATCAAAGCCACCCAGTAAGCGCAATGTCAGAGCACTTGGATTGGGTTCATACTGACAGACACGAGTCCTAGATGTCTGCTCTTGGCTCTGAAACCATTAGGGTCTCTGTCCAGACCTCTCTGCTCTAAGCAGCTGGGAGCCAGGACTCAAAGTTTCAAGCTAGTGTCTTTCCAGTCCAGGCTGGCCTCCAAGTCCTAGGGCCCCATAACAGCCAGACCACCTGCTTTTTGCAGCTGGATTGAAAAGCAGTTCAGGCTGCCCCCTGGCTGGGCTGACCTACATCAGCAGAAAATAACTCACTCTAGTAAAAATAACCCAAATGCTCCCTGTCCTGT
The DNA here is from genome assembly GCF_000296735.1 of Chrysochloris asiatica. Classification (NCBI taxonomy): domain Eukaryota; kingdom Metazoa; phylum Chordata; class Mammalia; order Afrosoricida; family Chrysochloridae; genus Chrysochloris; species Chrysochloris asiatica. Next base: position 15,025,933 of record NW_006408538.1, on the reverse strand, counting down.
TCCCCAAGCCCAGCTACCAAACACTGCCAGGGCCTGGGAGGACAACAGAGGAAGTCCATTGGCTGGAGACCCAGGACCTGAAATGGGAGCTGCTGTCTCCCTGTCTGCCAGTGGCTGTCATGCTGTCTCATCTCATCCTCAAGGGAGCTGTGCTGTGGACACAATCAAAACGCTTCTCTGAGGAGGAACTTGAGGCTCAGAGAGGTGAAATTCAAGCTCAAACGCACAGAGCAAGTAAGGCGCAGAGATAATGCTCATTCACCTGACTCCAGAGGGGATACTGGCTCTGTGATCTGCTCTGCGTCTCTGAAGGGCCTGCCCCCCTCCTCAGGCACCTACATTCTTACTTTTATCTCTTGCACCCCCAGACTCACTCTCCCTGGCAGCCTCCAAAGGCTGATGGCCTGGACTGGACCCTAGCTCCGCCACTTGAGTGGAGGTACATTTGGACCAGTGACTTAACCTCTCTCAGCCTGTTTTCCTAAACTGTCAAATGGCATGTTAGGAAATACCAATTAATAACAAATATCATGATGTGATTAATTGGCCCAATGGTGAGGAATTTGTTTTCTTTACATTGAGGTGTAATCTATATTAGAGTCTTTGATTTTCATCAGTAAGAACTTCAAGCCCTCGTTGCATCCAGCAAGCGAGGTTGTGCCGCCTGCATATCTCGGTTTGTTAATGAGACTGCTTCCAATCCTGATGCCACATTCTTCTTCATATAATCCAGTATCTCTGATGATTTGCTCAGCATTTACATTAAATATGTATGGTGAAAGGATACAGCCCTAGCACACACCTTTCTTGATTTTCAATCATTCAGTATCCCTTTGTTGTTTCAAACAACTGTCTCTTGGTCTATGCGCAAGTTCCTCATGAACACAATTAAATGTTCTAGAACAGCATTTCTTTGCAATGTTATCCATCGTTTGTTATGATCCACACAGTCAAATGTCTTTGTATAGCCAATAAGGCACTAGTAAACATCTTTCTGGATTCTCTGCTTTTAGCCAAGATCCATCTGGCATCAGCAATGATATCCTTAGTTCCATGATCTCTTCTGAATCTGGCTTGAACTTCAGGCAGCTCCTTCTCAATGTCCTGCTGCAATCATTTAAAAATTATTTTCAGCAAAATTTTACTTGCATGTGATATTAATGATATGGTTTGATGATTTCCACATTTTGCTTTCACCTTTCTTTGGAATGGGCACAACTATGGATCTCTTCCAATCGACTGGCCATGTAGCTGTCTTCTAAATTTCTTGTTGTAGATAAACGAGCGCTTCTGATGCTGCATCAGTTTGTCAAAACATTTCATTTGGTATTCTGTCAGTTCCTGGAGCCTTGTGTTTCACCAATGTCTTCAATGCAGCTTGGACTTCTTCCTTCATTCCATTAGATCTTGATTACATACTACCTCTTGAAATGAGTGAGCATCAACCAATTCTTTTTGGTATCTATTTTCTTTTCTTTTACTTTACTCTGTTTACTTTGGAGTCCTGGTGTAGTACTGTAGGATAAGCACTGGTCACCAAGGTGCTTACCAGGAGTAAGCACTGGAGGGTGTTGCTGAGGGGCTGGGTCCAAAGGAATTCTGTGAATTCCTTCCATCTTCTTTTGATACTTCCTGTATCATTCAATATTTTGCCTACTTTTGTAGTTGTTAAGTGCCATCAAGTCGATTCTGACTCAGTGAGCTTGTTTAGGGTTTCCAAGGAGTGGTTGGTAGGTTTTACCAGCCAATCTTGCAGTTATCAGTCCAGTGCTAACCCTACAGTGTCACTGCCTATAGAATTCTTCAGTATTGAAAGTCATGATGTGAATTGTTTTTATTCAGTTCTTTCAGCTTGAGAAATGCTGAGCGTGGTCTTCCCTTTTGGTTTTCTAACTCCAGGTCTTTGCACATTTCATTTTAATACTTGATTCTGTCTTCTCAAACTGACCTTAGAAACTTTCTGCTCAGCTCTTTTGCCTCATTTTTCCCAGTTGCTTTAGCTTCTTTATGTTCAAGAGCTAGCTTTAGAGTCTCTTCTGACATCCATTTTGGTCTTTTCTTTCTTTCCTGCCTTCTTAATGACCTTTAGCTTTCTTCGTGTATGTTTTCAGTCATCCCACAACTCTTCTGGTTTTCAGTCATTAATGTCTAATGCAGCAAATCTGTTCTTGAGGTGGTCTCTAAATTCAGGTGAGATATATTCAAGGTCACATTTTGGTTCTTGTTGGCTTTTAAATTTTTTCTTTAGCTTTAGCCAGAATTTGCATATGAGCACTTTATGGTCTGTTACACAGTATGCTGCTGGCTTTGTTTTGTCTGATGATATTCAGCTTCTCCATGGTCTCATCCTACAGATGTAGTCAATTTGATTTCTGTATATTCCATCTGGTGAGGTCAACGTGTAGTGTATATTCATCTTTTATACTGTTTAAAGAAAGGAGCTCTGGTAGCATAGTGGTTACGAATTGGGCTGCGAACCACAAGGTCAGCAATTTGAAACTACCAACTGTTCCGCAGAAGAAAGATGAGGCTTTTTGCTCCCGTAAAGATTTACAGCCTCGGAAACCCTGTACAGGGTCACTATGAGTTGGAACCGACTCCACAGCACATAACCACCACCGTGCTGTTTAAAGAAGGTAAATGCAATGAAGAAATCATTGGTTTTGCAATCGCTAACATCATTCCTATCACCAAGGCCATATTTCCCAACTACTGACCCTCTTTGTTTCCAGCTTTCACACGTCAATCACCAGTAATTATCAATACATCGTAACTGCATATTTAATCAATTTCAGACTAAAGAAGTTGGTAGAATTCCTCAGTTTCATCAACACCAACTTTAGTGATTGGTGTGTAAATTTGAATAACAGTTGTAGTAACTGGTCTTCCTTGTAGGTGTATGGATATTGTCTTATCACAGACAGCGTTGTACTTTGAGATAAGTCTTGAAATGTACTTTTTGACTATGAATGCAACAACATCCCTTTTCAGTTTGTCATTCCTGAAATACTAAACCATATGTCAGATTCAAAATGGCTAATACCAGTTCATTTTAGCTCACTAATGCATAGGATATCTATATTTTTGTGTTCTAGTTCATTTTTGACAAGTTCCAATTTTCCTAAATTCATACTTCGAACATTTCATGTTCTGATTATTAATGGATTTTTGAAACTGTTTCTTCTCATTCTGAGTTGTGCCCCATCCTCAGATGAAGGTCCTGAAAGCTTTGTTCCATTATGGTTAATTCTGCTTTGAGGAGGCAGTTTTTCCCCAGCTGTGTGCCTTCCAACCTGAGGGGCTCTCCTTCTGGCACTGTATCAAACAATGTTTCACTGCTATTTATGAAGTTTTCAGTGGCTAACCATTCAGAAGTCATCTGCAGCTCCTTCTTCCTAGTCTGTCTTAATCTGGAAGCCCCACTGAAATATATCCACCATGATGACCTTGCTGGTAGTTCAAATACCAATGGCATACTTCCAGCATCACACCAACACACAAATCACCACAAACTGACAGATGAGTGTTGGCAGACAGTACAGAAAGTCTTATTTAGCTTGAACTAAGATCTGCCTCCTTGTAATTCCATCTCTTCCTCATAACTTTGCCTTTGGAGTCACCCTGGAAATAGCTGCTCCTTCTCCCATAATTGGACTGAAAGCTTGGACCTGGATGTCACTCCTGGCTCTGACACTTTCTGTTGGTATAGTCTTTAGTCATTTTCTATAAAATGGGCATAAAATCCTTACCTTCTTATAGTCTTCTAGACCCAGGGCTGCCTCAATTCCATATTTCCCTTTCCTATATGAGGAAGGGAGTGGTGACAGCTGGCCCCAACCTAACAGACTCTCACCATTCCTTTCACAAAGGGCACTGAGGAGCCACAGAAGGCTTTAGAGCAGGGGTATGTCCTGATCTCTGTCTGTATGTCACCAGACTGTCAATCAGTACTGGAGGAGCCCAGATCAGTAGCTGTGTGTCCACCAGCCAATAGCCCATAAGCCAGCTCTTCCTGAGAGCCTGCAGTGTTCAGGGAGGGTAGGAACTCCTTCCTAGCCTCCCAGCTGAGCTGTGACCCAGTTCCCAAGGTCAACCACAGATCCCTTTTGTTCAAAGAGGATCAGAAGGAAAAAGAAGAATCAAGGTGCAGGTCCTGCATCTCCTACCTAAGCACTGGACCCAATAGTGGGAAGGAACACCCTTCCCAATCCCAGTGTGATGACTTAGGAATGCACTTCAGTCTCTCTCGCTCATCTATTCATCTACCTATCTGTGCAAGGGGGCTTCAAAAAGCTTATGGAAACTTTAATTAAGAGAGAGTGGAATTTTCCCAAGAAATTTTTGACACCCCCTCATATTTCTATGTGATTACAACACGCATTGGTCTTGAAGGGCTGTTTCTTAGTATCAGATAGAACAGATGCAAACTGCAAAGTTCTGTCCCTTATAAATGGGTCAGTTGGGCATTTGGGGAGTGCAACAGCTCCATACGATAAGCACTGGCCTGCAAACCTCAAGGCCCACGGTTCAAGCCTGCCAGCCACCTCGAAGAAGAAAAATGAGGCTTTCTGCTCCCATGAAGATGTGGCACTGTAGGGCAATGCACCAGCAGTTCAAACTCACCAGTGGCTCCTTAGAAACCCTACACAGGATTGCTATGAGCCAGAACCAACTCCACAGCACTTAACCACAACAACATTGCACATTTAAATATGGAGACTCCTGGGTACCAGTTCACTGAGCTGTGGGACCTTTGGCATGGCCTTCCTCCCTCTGAACTCAGTTTCTCTACCTACACAGAACCCTCCAGGGTACACCCAGGTCCGAAACACCAGACAGTGGATTCTTCCTAAGTCCAGGGACTGGACTCCATGGGAAATGGACATGCTGACAGGCCCTCTTGGCTACATGATCTCCTCTTTGTCTCGAGGGAAGCAGGCTCCCCGCCAACACAGCCAGTGATTAATACGCCCTGAGTGGGGCTCCTGACCTGCTGTCAGGGACATCAAGGTAAGTGCCCATACACAGGCCGAGATCTCCGTCGATGAATAAATAATAACAGCAGTGAAGAAATGGAAATGGGATCCAGGGAAGCCTCTTAGGATAATGGAGTGACAGACACGGCGCTGGAGCCCCAGGGACCAGAGCCGCCAGCAGAGATATGCAATGGGAACACAGTGCGTGCTCATCCTGGCTAGTGTTCCGTCTGCTGACCATGGCGATGGCGGGCGAGACTTTACAGCAAAGTGGACTCACATCAACCTGCTGCCACTTGGACGGGCTGAGTTTCTACATGTGCACAATGAGTACAATCACAACCATCTCATGGGGGTAGGAGTAAAACAGATGAGAGGTAAACTGCCTGCTAATGCTGTTTATTAATGGGATTTCATCGCATTCCACTCACCAAAGTTGTAACTCAAAAATGCCCTGGGGACCAGGCAGGGCAGAGATATGCCCATTTGCCAGATGAGGAGATTGAGGTTCAGAAAGATACTTCTTTTCAGAAAATCCAAGCTCTACTCCTGACCCAGTTCACCCCACACTGACTCAATTCCTGCTTTATACCTAGTCTCACAGGATCTGATATGATTCTTGTGAGTCAGTCTGTGTCCTGGGTAGCCTCACAATCTAGAGAGGGAGACCCCTAGAGAGGCAAAAGATGGGTTCTGAAAATAGACCCTTGAATTAAAACCATAATGAAGCATCATATACAATGGGATGACGCAGTGAAAAGGACTGACAATATCACACATTTGGGGATTATGTGGGCCAACTGGAATGTACACATTACTGGTAGGAGTGTAAAATGGTACAATCACTTTGGAGAAGAGTATGACCATTTCTTATAAATCTGAAAACATAACTGTCCTTGACCAGCAATTCCCTCTCCTAGGTGTTAATCAAGAGAAGTGAAAGCATGTGCTTACACCCACAAAGACACACATAGTGTGTACAATAGCTTTAGTTATAAGCCTAGAAACAACCCGAAGTCCATTTGCAGGTGAAAAAGACGAATAAATTATAGGATATCCATGCAAGGGAATATTAGTTGCCAATGAAAGGCAGAAACTACCAATGTAGAAAACAATACGGTGAATCTCAAAAACAACATACTGAGCAAAAGAATCCATTTACAAAAAATTCTAGAAAAAAGAAATGTAGAGTCTTCTGACAGAGTATGTTTGTGATTGTCTGGGGCTAGGTTGGGAAACATGGGGTGGGGTGAGATAGAATCACTGCGAATGACCAGGAGAGAACATTCTGGAGTAATGGTTAATTGGTTGATTATGTGCTGTGGAGTTGGTTCTGACTCATAGCGACCCTGCACAGAGTTTCCGAGGCTATAAATCTTTATGGGAGCAGAAAGCCTCATCTTTCTCCTGTAGAACAGTTGGTAGTTTCGAACTGTTGACCTTGTGGTTCGCAGCCCGAACATGTTCTATATCTTAGCTGTGGCACTGTGCGTTAATGCGCTGGACTGCAAAGTCGGTTTGAACCGCAGGATTGGCAGTTCAAGCTCACCAGTCTTTCCTCAGAAACCCTATACAGGGTTGCTATGGGTAAGGAACCAACTTGACGGCACTTAACAACAACAACAATTCTTAACTGTAGTGGCAAATGTCAAAACCCATTAACCCATATGAAGCAATGCTGGCCATCATTAGCCATTGCTGCTGTTGTTCAGAGCTGTCAAGTCAGTTTCAACACATACCGACCCTGTATAGGGTTTCCAAGGAACGGCGGGTGGATTTGAACTGCCAACCTTTTGGTTAGCAGTCAAGGGCTTATCCACAGCACCACAACAGAAGTCACTAGCCATTACAGAGGTGCAAATAAAAACAGTAATGAGATATCATCACACCCCAGCATTAATACCAAGTTCAAAAAAACAAAACAACAGCTAGATAGAGTGTGGAGAGACTAGAGCCCTGATACACCACTGATGGGACAGTAGAATGGTGCCGCCACTGTGGACAACAGTATGGCACTCCCTTAAAAAGTTGAAGATAGAAATGACCCAACAATCACTCTCGTTGGTATATATCCTAGAGAAATTAGAGCTGTAAATTGAATAGATGTAGGCATATCCATGTTCATTGTCACATTATTCACAATAGCAAAAAGATGGAGACAACCTAAATGCCCATCAATGGAAGAATGGATAAACAAACTTTGGTACATACACACAATGGAATACTACCCAGCTGAGGAATAATGATGAATCTGCAAAAAAACAAAAACAATAACAAAAAACCCCTCCTAACATGGATTGAGAAATTAATCAATCACAAAAGGACAAATATTGCATCAGGCCACTATGCTAAAAGTCAATAAAAGGTTTTCACACTAAAAGAAACATTCTTTGATGGTTACTAGGGATGGGAGGGAAGGGGAAATAATTCACTGTAGTAGACACATGTTAACTTGGGTGATGGGGAAGTCAATACATAACAAGGAGGATGTTGGCAGAGGGTGAGGGAAGGCATGGGGAGGAGTGCAGGAGTTAAAGTGAACAGAGGTAAACATTGTTCTATACACAATCCTGCAGTGACAGTGATCTACGGTTAGCTATATGGATTGACACACAGGTTGAACATATGGTAGGAAAAATGAGAGTAGATCCATGAATATATAAAGACCTGGCAGGATATTTGTGCATGGGCTTTGCCTTTGCTGCAAACTCATCCATGATTGTGGTGAAGCATAACGAGCCAAAATCATGAAAACTTCTTAGACATTACCAAACACCTTGAGGGATTGAGTTGCTGGGACTGGGAGCTCAGGACCATCATCTCAGAAGACACCATGGTCAATTGGCATAAGATAATCAACAAAGACAATGTTCTACACCCTACTTTGGTGAGTAGCAACTTAAATCTTAAACACTCATGAGTGGCCATCTAAGGTGCAACTTTTGGTCTCTCCCTTTCCACAGGAAAAACTGAAGTCACTTGGAAACAGTTAGTCCAGTGGTCTAGTGGACCACGTGACTATCAGTCTCCATGACACTGAGACCAGATGGTGTCTGACTACCACGACCAAATGCTCTGAAAGAGATCACATTAGAAGATCCTTGATAGAGCGAGAGGAAATGTGGAACAAAATTCCCAATCATAAAACGACCAGGCTGACTGGTAAGCTAGAGATGAACAGAATACTGAAACTGTGGTCCTCAGTCACCCTTCAGGGCTGAAAGTGAACTCCTTCAATCCAGAGATAGGTATATAGGGGGGACAATAATACTAGTGAGGTACACACACCACAGAATGGTAATCATTCAAGATCAAAAGGGCAGCATACACCCAAGAACAAAGTTCAGAAGGTTGGGAAAGGAAGGAGGAAAGGAAACCAGACACACAGGGAGGAAGTAGGATAAGTGATGCTACATTGTTGTTGTTGTTAAGTGCCGTCGAGTCGGTTCCGACCCATAGCGACCCTGTACAGGGTTTCCGAGGCTGTAAATCTTTACAGGAGCAGACAGCCTCATCTTTCTCCTGCAGAATGGATGGTAGTTTCAAAATGCGGACCTTGATTAGCAGCTAGACTCTTAAGTTAAAAAAAGCAAAAAAAAAAAAACAAACCCCAAACCAACAAACCATTAAGCAGTCTAGATCTAATTAATTGTACCTCATAGCAGCCCCATGTGTTGCCGAGTAGAACTGTACTTCAAGGCTGTGACCTTTCTGAAGCAGATTGCCAAACCTTTCTTCTGACGTGTTTCTGGGTAGGTTTAAACTACCAACCTTATGGTTAGTTTTGGGCTTAACCATTAGAATCACCCAGGGCCTTTCATAAAACCTCACAGAAATGTACTACATTTTCAAGGATGTATTTTATTGTATGTAAATTTTACTTCAATAAAATCTATTAAAACACAAAGCAAGAAACAAAAACAAAAAACCACAAGCAACAAGAAAGAAAATATTCCACCAGAGTAATCCAAACAAAGTGGCCAACTAGAAGACCTATTCCAAACAGCCAACTGTATGAGTCTGGTGATTGACTTAAAGAAGTTTTGCCATCCTGGTGGCTAAGGTGAGGGGCCATGGTCCTGGGTCCCTCCCTGAGCACTGGCTGGGAAGGCAGGCTACCCTCACGGCCTGTCTTGATCCCCTTTCTCTCCAGAGCACTCCTCTAACTGAGGGCCACCAACAGCCCACGGCTTCCCAAGAGAATTCAGAAAGGCACTCCCTGAGTTGGGCTCTCAGCTTGGCAAGAGGACATGGTGTGCAAAGAAAAAGGCTGCCTTTCCTCCAAGCAGATGTAGTTCCCTGCCACTTGGTAAGCAGTTGCCCTGGTGAAATCTCAGCTTCCACTAGCTTCTTGGTCCAGACCTTTGAGAAGGACTCCACTTGGTGTCTTTATTGAACCTTCATCCTGGAAACGGGCTCTGTCAGTCTGTCCTTGAACAAGTCTCAGTCCCTCTATGGACTTCAGAGTACCCATTTGTTAAATGGAACCAGTGTGAAGATTTAATGAGTAAAGATACAGATGGCTTGGAAAATGCCTATTTCTTCCTGACTTACTGGATGGATGGTAACTGGATGGACCAACAGATGGATAGATACACTGTTAAAGAGATGAAAGGGTGAAAGACTGGATGGATAGATGGATGGATGGATGGACAGATGGACAGATGATAAGAAAATTTCTCAGTTTCCTTAAAATCCTGTCAACAGTTCTATTTTCTCTGAACTCTCTGAGGAAATGAAAATCTCCCCAGCCAAACTCAACTCAGTCCATCCTCAGCTTCTGAACATCTGGGCCTCAAATGCAGTGTGCAATTCTCCTCCTCCTCAGTCTAGTGGGATTCATTTGGCATAAGGACCATGGGAGTTGAAGACATGAGTCGCTCCTCCCCTAGCCAGGGCCCCTCCCTCCCTAGGAGCTTCCCTTTCTAGGCCTTGATCTGTAATGAGATAATCAGTTGTTCTTGCCTCTTAGTGTCTTTATCCATAAAGGGATGGGCAGAGATGAGACAATTAAAAGGCGAGTTCTCAGCTACCCTGGAGAGATTCAATGAATAATAACAGACTTCCAGCTGCTGACTGGCTAAGGCCAGGGAACAGCCAGCCCCCAAAAGGGTTAAGGGACCCAGTGGAATGACTTAATTTTCAGAACAAAAACCAGAAGGGAATAGAGAGCTGCCCTTTCCCCTCCATTCCCCCATCTTGTCAGGATGATTACTGAGTATCTACTTCAAGAGGGATGGAGTGCTGAGTTAAGGCGCTGGACTGCAAGGTCAGCTTGAACCTCAAGGTCAGCAGCTTTAGCTCCTAGGAAACCCTATACAAGGTCACTATGGGTCGGAGCTGACTCGTTAGCACCTAACAATAACAACTTCAGGAGAGAAGGAGTCCTGGTGCGTTGCTGTAGGATAATGCACAGGATCTTAAGGCCAATTTGAGCTGCAAAGTCAATTTGAACCTCAAGTTGGCGGTTCATACTCACCAAGCTGCTCCTCGGAATACAGGGTGGCTATCGCACAAGACCTTTTTAAAGTGTTGAAG
>NW_006408538.1:15010699-15014929 GCF_000296735.1 Chrysochloris asiatica | reverse complement strand
ACGACTTCAGGAGGGATGGAGTCCTGGTGTGGCATTGTAGGTTAAGGCGCTGGACTGCAAGGTCAGCTTGGACCACAAGGTCAGTGGTTCAAGCTCACCAGCTGCTCCTACGAAACCCTATACAGGATCACTATGGGTTGGAACTGACTCAACAGTACTTAACAACAACAACAACTTCAGGAGGGACTGCTGCTCTCCAGCTTACCCATTGTTGAAGTGACTCTGAGGTCAGAAAGGTCATAACCACTTCTCAATGCTGGCCCTACCTAAGCTATGTGGACTCAGGCAAGTGTGTTAGTCTCTCTGAACCTGTTATTACCTATGCAATATGACCTGAAAAGTCCCTGGCTGTTGCTAATGGTTTCTTCTAGGGTACTAACTGAAACCCATCCAACTGTGCTGGGGAGAAAAGGCCTGGCAATTTTCTTCCATTAAAGATTATAGCCAATAAAGCCTACGGAGCAGACCTATTCTGTGACACATGGGGTCAGCATGAGTTTGAATGCATTCAACAGCAATGAACAAATTTGGGTTTATTAGTAATATGGCATGATGATGCAGAGAGCCTCTAAGACCCAGCCCACCTGAGTGCAGGTAAGATACTAGTTTGGTGTGAGGGAATGGTGGAGACTGTGTGAAGGGCTGGGACCTGCTCAGGGCCACCAGGCTTTGGTGTCTGAGCACCTCCCTTCAGAGAGCAGGAAATCAGAGTCCCTGGTGGCGCTGGAAGGTAAGCACTGAACTACCAACTGCTTCGTGGGAGAAATGTCAGGCTTTCTGCTCCTGTAAAGATTTACACCCTCGAGAGCCCAACACACAGAGTATGAGTTGGAATCGGCATAATGGCAATGGGTTTGGGTTTGGTTTTGTTTTTAGTGAGAGTTGGGGAGTAGGGGCTTAAGTACAGACCCATTCATTCACTGAGCCTGTCCCACCCCAGCATCAGGTGACTGAGCCCCAGGAGCCCAAGTGCCTTCTGCCCACTGCATGCTTCACGTCTCAGGCTTCCTCTCACTTTCACAGAACGGAGAACCAGAGGGATAAAGCAGCTTGTCTAAGCTTCTATGGGAGGGGGGACTGGAACTCAAGTGTCAGGACTCCCCAGGCTGGTGTAGAGACACCTGGTGATGACCCCTCATCCCGGAAGGCTCAGTCTAGGTCCCTTCCACAAGGGGCTATACTGAGCCCTCTGCCCCAGCCTCGTGGATGCTGGGACCCCGTCACACTTGCACCTAGAGTTCTTTAATATCTGTGGTCCCAGGAAAGTGCTTGTCCTCTTAAGGGCATTTCAAGTCTCTCTGTGTAATACATGATTAATGAACCTTCACTGAACTAAGGCCCCCACAGCTGTATGGGTATGGGTGGGAGTTCAACTATCATGGTGGTGGTGATAGGGGCAGTGGCAGAGAGGAGGGGCCAGGCTGGACTTCCAAGTGACAGCAACAAAGCTCTAGCCCTAACTCTGTCTCCACTGACCAGTGTTAAGGGGAAGTGTAAGACTAACTTCATGATGGAACCCAGGGCAGCATGAGGACACTGTGGAGAGCTAAGGTGAGTGAGGTGCTAATGAGGGAAGGGAGCAATGAGTGAAGGTGCAAGCTGTGGGTGGGGGCCAGTGGAGACCTCCAGTGCCTGCTTCACTCACCCCTGGCTGCCCAGGGCCTCTCCACAAACAGCACAATGACTGTTTCCTGGAGACTGCTCGGTCTAGGGCTCATGTAGTTACGACCTTTTCTTCCCCCACCCTTATACACATGCCTCATCTCCTGAAGTTCAGCCCCCAAACCAGCCAAGACCTCCGGTGTGGAGAAAGAGCACTGTTCTAGGAGTCGAGGGTGCTGGATTTCAGACTTTCTGTCTGGCTTCAACCAGCACAGCACCTGACAGCTAACACCAAATCTCGTCTGACTCAGGACTCTTCACATATTAGACTGCTCAGAGACACTAACTCCATTGCAGAGACAGAGGAAATTGAGGCCCAGAGAGAGGAAAGCAGTACGTGATAAAGTCGGAATACAAGCCCAAGGCTTCCTTTTCTCATATTCCTTTCTCATTTCAGCTGCCACATCACTGTGCAACAATCCTGGGGCCTCAGTTTCCCCATGTGTATGGTTTCCTAAAGTAGCACCAGCTTTTTTTCCCTCTTACCCAGAGAAATCTTCTCATTTTTCTAAAGAGACCATTCATATAAGACCCACATGCTCCAGTGTAACTTCCTGCTAATTACATCTGCAAAGACCCTGTTTCCAAACAAGGCACATTCATAGGTACTGAGAGCTGAGCACATCAACGAATCTTTTGGGAGGGCACAATTCAATACACATTAGTGTGTTATCCAATTGCTGGTGCTCAGACTTTCTGAGAAACCTTATGGAAGACGGTTCAGAACAGTCACCCAAGGCAATAAACAGGAAGTGCCTATCCCCCATGGGTCAAGGCTTGCCCCATAGCACTGACTGCCCACTACACATGTGTCCTCAGAGAGATGGACTGACACAGCGGACTCAAACATGCCAATAATCATGAAGATGGTGTGTAGCCAGGCAACTGTCCTGTCCTACATAGGACACCATGAGTTGGAGTCAACTCAACAGCAGTAACAGTAACAACAACAACAACACACACACTTCTGGGTTGCACATCAGGAGTGTCACATGAGCCCCTGCAGGTGTTCCCCCAACCCCATGACAAGTGGGCATCACTTCTACCTGGAGTAAGGTGATTCCCTCGTCAGTTTACACCTAGAGAAGCTGGTACAAGCATGTGTAGAACTGACACCCAGCAGTGGCTGAGGGACTTGTCTAGTCCAGTTGCCTACTGCCAGGAGACAGAACTCAAACTAGAGGCTTTCAGTACACACTAGGGTGTGCACTCTTTCTACCACTCCATGCACATCTGTACACAGCCCAGGATTGTTTGGGGGTGCGGGGAGCGGGGGGGAGGGCAGGTAACCAGAGATAGAAACTGGGCCCTGGGGTAGGAGACAGGAGATGGTGAAGCCTCTGAGGGAGGGTCCTGTGTCTGACTTTGAAAAATGGGCTGGTTCTACCTGTCTCACCTTAACAAATGGGGCCTCATCAGGAGATACTCAGAGCCACAGTCAGAACGTCAGCATGAGGCCAGGAAACGCCCAGAAAGGCCATCACACTGCCAAAGCCTGCCCTCCCTGTGGTGGTAATTAACCCTGTGTAATGGAGTGAGACCAGGGGAGGCAGCTTACTTAGAGCACAGGACTAAAGTGGACACCCGGGGCCCCTCCTGCACCTCCTTCCTCTGCCCATGAATTTCTGGGTTCCACCCAGGCTGTGTTTGCATTGTGAATTCCTGGGTAGAGAGTAGAGGGCAGTGCAAATCCCATGGTACTATCGTAGTTGTGGACTAGAAAGTCCACAGTACCCCTTTTCTGAAAATCTGGTAAGTCACTTATCTGGAAATTCTTGTTCATTTGAACCTTAATGAGCCTATGGCATCCTTCTCCCAGACCCTAGACAGCCTGGGTTTTGTCCTCAAAGTACCAAGGTATAGTAAGTCTCAGTCCAACACCATTCCCTCCTGACCTGCCTGGGAAATGAGGGACTTGGGGGCATAACCTAGCTCTTGGAGGACCCTGATATAAACCAGCTCTCCCCCAGCTTGAGGATGCAGGCATCCGCTGTGCTCAGAGGGTTTCATGGAACTGGACCTTGGAGGTCCTAGTCGGGGTGTCCTGGAGCACACGTAACAGGCCTCCATGCTCTCAGAGTTAGCATCTGGAGCCGGTGCTCTCACAGGGCTGTTGCCAACACAAGAGCTCAAGTATGATCAGTGCCCGGCACACACTCAGTTGTTATTGTTGTTAGAAGCCATCAAGTAGGTTAAAGGGTTTCTGAGGAGCGGCTGATTGATTTGAACCACTGACCTTGCAGTTAGCAGTCTAGTGCTTATTGTACAGCACCATTGTTGTTGTTGTTGTTGTTAGGTGCCATGGAGTCAGCACCAACCCATAGCGACCTTATGCACAGCAGAACAAAACACTGCCTGATCCTGAGCTAACCTCACTACTGTTGCCACACTTGAGTCCATCTCGTAGGGGGTCTACCTCTTTTTCTCTGACCTTCCACCTTACCAAACATGATATCCTTCTCCTGTGACTGGTCCCTCCTGACAATAATGTATGAAGTACTGAGAGATGAAGTTTGGCCATCTTGGCCTCCAAGGAGCACTCTGGCTGCACTTCTTCCAAAACGGATC
>NW_006408538.1:15008189-15008789 GCF_000296735.1 Chrysochloris asiatica | reverse complement strand
TAAATAGAACAAGCAGAACAGAAGTCATGAGGATGTTCATACATTGTGAAGAACATAACCAATGTCACTGAACAGCATGTAGGCATGATTGAAAGGGAACCTACACTGCTGTGTATACCCTCACCTTCACATCATCACAAAAAGCACAATACAATGTCACAGGATGGTGACAACAACACATACCATTTACTAAGTACAATTATGGACAAGCTACTGGGTTAAATGCTTCACATGTGTGATCCAAAGACAAACCACGCAGGAGGTATGTGGTCAGCGGAGTGGGGATGTAGTAAGGACCACAGCTGGGGTCCCTCACCTCACGCCTTTTCCCCTCTCAAGAAGAGACTGTGATCTAGAAAGTTCTGAAGCCAAAGTCCTTCCTTAAGACACCATTAAATTAGGATTGGAGGAAGACTCATTAACAGCCAATGATATACAGATGATACAATATTCTTGCTGAAAGAGGACTTAAAATACTTACTGATGAAGATCAAAGATAACAGCCTACAGTATGGGTTGCACCTCAGTGTAAAGAAAACAAAAATCCTCACTAATAGACTAATAATTTGCATTATGATAAATGAAGAAAAGATTGAAGTT
>NW_006408538.1:14955448-15007064 GCF_000296735.1 Chrysochloris asiatica | reverse complement strand
TTGATAGGGATGGGCAACTTAGACACTGGTTACCTAAAATGAGGTGGTGAAAAAGGCACAAAGTGACTGACTTACACATTTTCAAGAGGGAGTTTAGTTTCAGTGTGTGCGGGGGAAGGTAGAACCCCCACTGAATAGTTTTCATCTTGTCTAGATGTGTCTGGTGAAAAGAGATAGAAATTAAATTCTTATGATTCAATAGTGAGTAATTGTTATCATGACTAATTGTGATTGCTACAACAGTAAAGGTAGAAGTTTTGTAACAAAAAGGGGCAAGTAGTCAATCTTACAGTCCAGGAACAGAGGACTCTAGGGCCATCAAGGGAGAAGAGCATGAGCTAAATGTGGTACCCTATCCAGAGAAGCAGCGATACCAGAGATGGAGACAGAGATGAGGACATGGAGAAATAGAACAGCTATGGGCTCTGGACTCATGGAAAGAGAAAGGTTGTGTGTTGGCGGCCAGGAGGCAGGCTTACATAATGTGCCCTTTGGTTGTTTAAATAATTATATATGATTATATATGATTATATAGTCCTGAGTGTTTTTGTGTACATGCCAAAAAAAACACAAAAAAACAAAAAAACCCAGAAGGAATAGAAGCAAATACTGTTGAATGATGATGCACAGAGGAGATTGTAATTATTGCAATGAAACGATGAGTGTAAAACCAGTGTTCTCCCATGTAAACTATCACTCATAAAAACTTAAAAAAAAATAAATTCCATAAAAAAAAAAAAAAAGCATCAGATTGGTACATTGTGGGTATGAGTGAAAACTGATTCACTCCTAAGTATATATCCATGTTGGTGGTGGTGTTGTTAAGTGCTATCAAGTCAGTTCTGACAAATAGTGACCCTATATAGGGGTTCTGAGGAGCGGCTGGTGAGCTTGAACCTGGCAGTTCAAACCTATCTTGCAATCCAACACATTAACCTGCAGTGTCACACCAGGATTCCAAGTATCAAAGGAGCTCTGTTAGCATAGTGGTTATGAATCGGGCTGCGAACCTCAAGGTCAGCAGTTCAAAACTACCAGATGTTCTGCAGGAGAAAGATGAGGTTTTCTGCTCCCATAAAGATTTACAGCCTCGGAAACCCTGTACAGGGCTGCTATGAGTCGGAACTGACTCCATGGCACATAACCACCATCACCACTCTAAAATAGGAGTCCTGGTGTGGCGCTGTGGGCTAATGCGTTAGACTGCAAAATTGTTTGAACTGCAAGGTAAGTGGTTCAAGTTCACCAGCTGTTCCTTGGAAACCCTATATAGGGTTACTATGGGTTGGGGTTGACTCGACAGTACTTAGCAACAACATTAGTCAGATATTATTAATAAGCATCTGGTTTTCTAACAATAAAGGATTAGTCAAATGAATCGTGGTGCCTCCATTTACCAGAACCTCATGGGTCATGAAGAATAATACATATATAACATGTTCACACAAAGAGGCCATCCTTAGAGAAAGACTCAGGAAACCATCAACAACGGTGGGCTCTTTGGAGGAGACTGAGAGACAGGAGATAAGGATAAGAGGAGGAATTGTTTTCCATTCAATTTGTACTGTTCCAATTATTTATCATATGCATATATTAACCATTAAACATGAAATTAATTAAATTTTAAAGGGCAGAATTGTGTAGAAATATATTTTCGTCAGAAAAAAACAATTAGAACAGAGTTTGGATAACTGTCAACCAAGATGCTAAGAGGTTATCACTGGGAAGAGAACTCCATCCCTCCCCATGTTTCCACCCTCTCCCCACTTCCTTAACTCTCTTGTACCCAGAAGGGAGGAGGCATTTATATTCAGAATGGTCCAAGCCCAGGATATACTGGGACCACTTCTACGAGCACTGAAAAGCTATGAGAGTTGCATGAGTTCCTCTGTCTTGCTTCCTCTGACTGACCATGGCTGCAAAAGTGAGCTGGCTTATGTCTGAAGAGGTAGCCTTCAAAGTTCTTCTGAGGAAGGAAAGGAAGCTCCTCAAGTGCTTCCAAGCCTAGGCCAGGTTCTCCAACTTAATTCTTACCAGAATCTTGCATTTATTAATATAGTTAATAGAAGAAAATCTGGTAGTACATTGGTAAGTAGTGGCTGCTAACCAACAATTGGCAGTTTGAACCCACCAACTGATAAGTAGGAGAAAGCAAAGCCAGTCTCTTGTAAAGATTTACAGCCTCAGAAACCCTATGGAGCGGTTCTGCTCTGTCCTATAAGGTCTCTATAAGTAGAGATTGACTAGACAGCAGAAGGTGGGACTATAATGGTTAATGTTATGTGTCAAGTTGACCAGGCCATGAGTCCCAGGATCCTGTAGTTGTTCTCATTTAGTCTTCTGATGTAATTATTCTCCATTTTGTGACACTGTGTAATTATCCTGCATATTATGTGTTACAAATTCTAACGTCTATATGTAACATAAGAAAAACACTGCCTGGTCCTGTGCCGTCATCACAATTGTTACATTTGAACCCATTTTTGCAGCCACTGTCATCCATCTCATTGAAGATGATCCTCTTTTCCGCTGACCGTCCATTTGAACAAGCCTGATGTCATTCTCCCGGCACTAGTTCCTCATAACATGTGCGAAGTATGAGAGATCAAGTATCACTATTCTCAATTCCGAGGCGCAATCTGTATCTTGCTGTTGTTGGCATATGCTGTCAAGTTGGTTCCAACTCATAGCCACCCTGTGCACAACAGAATGAGACACTGCTCAGTTCTACGTTAGCTTCACAATCGTTGTTAGACTTGAGCCCATTTCTACTGCTACTGTACCAATCAATCTCCATGAGGGCCTTCTTCTTTTTCCTTGACCCTCCACTTTCCCAAGAATGATGTCCTTCTCCAAGGACTGGTCCCTCCTGATTCTATGTTCGAAATATGAGAGACTAAGTGTCACATCCTGGCTTCTAAGGAACATTCTGGCTGTACTTCTAATACAGATTTTTTTGTTCTTCTGGAAGTCCATGGTACTTTCATTATTTTTCTCCAACACCACAACACAAATGTATGCAATTTTCTATGGTATTTCTTAGTCATTGTCCAACTATTGACAGAAAAAACTATTGCTTGGGTTAGATGCACCTTAGTCCTCAAACTGACATCTTTGTTCTTGAACACTTTAAAGAGGTCTTGTGCAGACAAAAGACATATTGTCCTTGGATTTCTTAGCTGCTGCTTCATGAGTAATGATAGTATAACCAAGCAAACTGAAATCTTAGACAACTTCAATCTTTTCTCAATTCATCATGATGTTATTTATTGGTCCAGTGGTGAGCATTTGTGTTTTCTTGATATTGAAGTGCAACCCATACTGAAGGCTGTGGTCTTTGATCTTCATCAATATTTTAAGTCCTCTCTGCTTTCAGCAAGCAAGGTCGTATCATCTTCATATCACAGGTTGCTAATAAGTTTTCCTCCAATCCTGATAACCATATGCTTCTTCATATAATCCAGTTTCTCAAATTACTTGCTCAGCAAACAGACTGAAAAAGTATGGTGAAAGAATACAACCATGGCACACACCTTTCCTAATTTCAAACACATTCAATGTCCCCTTGTCCTGTTTGAATTAACTGTCTTGGTCTATGCTTAGGTTCCTCATGAGCACAATTAAGTGTTCTGGAATACCCATTCTTTCCAATATTATCTATAACTTGTCATGAGCCACACAGTGGAAAACCTTTGCATAGTTAGTAAAGCACAGGTAAACATCTTTCTGGTATTCTCTGCTTTCAGCCAAGATCCCTCTGGTGTCAGCAATGATAGCCCTCATTCTACGTCCTTGTCTGAATTCGGCTTGAACCTCTGGAAGTTACCTGTCAATGTACTATTGCTTCAGTTTTTGCATTATCTTTAGCAAAATTTTACTTGCATGTGATATTAATGATATTGTCAGATGGTTTCCTCTTTCCATTGGTTCACCACTGTGGAATGGGCACAAATATGGATGTCTTCCAGTAAATTGGCTAGGTAGCTATCTTCCAGATTTCTTGGCACAGATGAGTATTTCCAATGCTGCATCAGTTTGCTGAAATATTTCAATCTGTATGCTATCAATTCCTGGAGCTTTGTTCTTTGCCAATGCCTTTAGTGTACCTTGCACTTCTTCCTGCTACCTCTTGAAATGGTTGAACACTAGCCACTTCTTTTGGTACAGTGACTCTATGTATTCCTTCCATCTTCTTTTAATGCTTTTTGCATCATTCAATATTTTGCCCATAGTATCCTTCAGTATTCTTCTTGGATCAACTATCAACACTCGCGAAAGTAGCAGTCAAGAGATCAGACAACGTATCGCACTGGGCAAATCTGCTGCACAGGAACTTTTTAAAGTGTTGAAGAGTAGAGATGTCAGCTTGAGGACTAGGGTGCGCCTGACCCAGGCCATTGTGTTTTCAATAGCCTCATATGGATGCGAAAGCTGGACAGTGAATAAGGAGGATCGTAGAAGAATTGATGCCTTTGAGTTGTGGTGTTGGAGGAGAATACTGAAAGTGCCATGGACTGCCAAAAGAACCAATAAATCTGTTTTGGAAGAAGTGCAGCCAGAGTGCTCCTTAGAGGCCAGGATGGCTAAACTTCGTCTCTCCTACTTTGGACATATTGTCTGAAGGAAACAATCGCTGGAGAAGGATGTCATGCTGGGTAGGGTGGAGGGTCAGAGAAAAAGAGGAAGACCCCCAATGAGATGGATCAGCCAGGTGGCATCATTGATGGACTCAGGTGTGGCAGCGGTAGTGAGGTTGGCCCAGGATCGAACATTGTTTCGTTTTGCTGTGCATAGGGTCGCTATGAGTCGGTTCCGACTCGATGGCACCTGACAACAACAACAACAATCCTTCAGTATTGTAAGTCAAGGCTTGAAATTTTTCTTCACTTCTTTTGGCTGGAGAAATGCTAAGCATGTTCTTTTCTTTTGGCTTTCTAACTTCAGATCTTTGCACATTTCATTATAATACTTGACTTTGTCTTCTCAAGCTGCTCTTTGAAAAATTTCTGTTCAGCTCTTTTATCTCCTCATTTTGCCCATTTGCTTTAGCATCTCTACACTGGAGAGCAAGTTTCAGAGTCTCTTCTGACATCCATTTTGATCTTTTCTTTCTTTCCTGTCTTTTTAACGACCTTTTGCTTTCCTCATCTATGATGTTCTTGATGCCATCCTACAACAATTCTGGTCTTGGATCATTAGTGTCTAAATGCATCAAATCAGTTCTTGAGATGATCTCTAAATTCAGATGAGGTATGTTCAAGGTCGTATTTTGGCTTTCATGGACTTGTCTTATTTTTCTTAAGCCTTAGCCTGAACTTGCCTATGAGCAATTGATGGTCTGTATCATAGTCTGCCCCTGGCCTGGTTTTGGCTGATATCATATTGAGTTTTTCTATTCTCTCTTTCCACAGATGTAGTCAGTTTGATTTCTGTGTATTCCTTCTGGTGAGGTCTATCTGTATAGTTGTCTTTTATGTAGTTTAGAAAAGGTATTTGCAAAGAAGAAGCCATTGGTCTTGCAAAATTCTATCATGTGATCTCTATCACCACATCTATAACCAAGGTCATGTTTTCCATAATCTTTCCTTTTTGTTTGCAACATTTGCATTCCAATCATAAGTAATTATCAATACATTTTGATTGTGTGTTTGGTTAATTTCTAACTGAAGAAGTTGGTTGTTGTTGTTAAGTGCCATCAAGTCGCTTCTGACCCGAACTCTTCAATTTCATCATCACTGGCTCTAGTGGTTCGTGTGTAAATTTGAATAATAATGGTATTAACTGGTCCTCCTTGTAGGTATATGGTTATTATCCTATCATAGACAGCATTATACTTCAAGATAGATCTTGAAATGTTCTTTTGATGATGAATGCAACACCATTTCTCTTCACTTTATCATTCCTGGCTTAGTAAGCCATATGGCTGTCAGATTCAAATGGCCAATACTAGTCCATTTCAGCTCACTAATGTCTAGGATATTGATGTTTATGTGTTCTATTTCATTTCTGACAGATTCCAATTTTCTTACATTCATACTTCATACATTTCATATTTTGATTATTAATGGAGGCTTGTAGCTGTTTCTCCTCATTTTGAGTTGTGCCCCATCAGCAGATGAAGGACCCCAAGTTTTACTCCAATACGGTCATCTCTACTTTGAGAGGCAGCTCTTCCCCAGTCGTGGTTTGAGTGGCCTTCCAACCTGAGGGGCTCATCTTCTGGCACTATATCTGGCAGTAGTTTAGTGCTACTCATCATGTTTCAATATGCAATATCTGACAGTGCTATCTGACAGTGTTCTACTGCTATTCACAAGGTTTTCAGTCACCAAACATCCAGTCCTGATGTGACACTGTAGTATAAGCAATGACCACGAGATTGGTTTCAATTGCAAGGTTAGTGGTTCAAACTTACGAGCTGCTCCTCAGAAACCCTATACCTGGTTGTTATGAGTCACAACTGACTTGTACACTTAACAACAAGAACAACAAACATCCAAAATAGTCCACCTTTCCTTCTTCTGGGTGCTCATCTGAAACCTGTCCACCATGGGTGATCCTGTTGGTATTTAAAATACCACTGGCATGGCTTCCAGCATCACAGCAACACGAAAGCCACCACAGTACGACAAACTGACAGACAATTGATGGATTCTGTATCACAATGCCCAGAAATTTCACCTGGATCTCAGTACAATTGTCTCTTAGTAGTGTGACTAGGGTGTTTTAATTTTCACCTTCATGTCAATTTACATTTTCTAATCTTTTCATTATTTGAGTGATTTTAAAGTATTTTTCAAAGAAAAACATCCCCTCTCAGACAACCTTACCAAAGACAGGCCCTTGGCCAATGTTTTTCACAAGTGAAACACCTGCCCTCACAACTTCCTTTTTAATCAGGTCACTGAATTCTCCTAAGAAGTGTTTTGTGGCCATCAAATTGCCTTGGTGCTTGGTAGGGATTAGGAAATGCCAGTTCATATCTCAGGGGATTGGATTTTGGAAAAACTATGGCTTCTGAAGACCAATGGGGCTGTGAGAGACGGTGACCGAGTTAGTATGTATTAATGCCTGATATTTGTACAGCAATCTGTGATTTACAAAGCATATCCACATCTATGACCCGCTTTGAACCTTCCAGAAACCCTGCAAGAGGCAGGTTCTCCCCTTGGTAAAGGGAAAAAAGCTATTAGCAGTCCTATTTGACTCACGGGTAAACCGAGGCACAGAAAGGTTAATTGCCCAAGATAGTCAAGTCAGACTATGCATACAGGCTGTGTTGCTCCCCATCTGCACATTCTTACATTCTATTCTTCTCTAAACTACGTGAGTTGAGCAAAGTACTTAACCTACTCAAAACTCAGTTTCCCTTTCTAGAAAACGGTAGAACCTACTGCACTTGTTGTTGTTAAGTGCTGTTAAGCAGTTCCGACTCAAAACAACCCAGTATGGTTTCTCAGGAATGGCTGGTGGGTTTGAACCACCTACCTTGTAGTTAGTAGTCCAGTGCTAATCCTACAGCACCATACCAGGACTCCTTCTACTACCCTAGGTTGTTAGAATTGAATGAGTAATGTCTTAAGACAGTGTCTGGCATATAATAAGTGTTCCGTAAGTTAACACCTTTCTTATTAAAGGTGACCCACCACTTATCTCTCAGTTTGTTACACTTGCAAATTGCTATGAGCTGGAAACTATGCCACTGGTAGATCAAATACCAGCAGGGTCATCCATGGTGAACAAGGCTCAACAAAGTTTGCAGACTAAGATAGACTAGGAATAAAGGCCTGGAGATCTATTTCTGAAAATCAGCCAGTGAAAACCCGATGGTTCTCAACCGAATAGAGTCTGATATGATGCTGGAAGATGAGCCTCCTAAATTGGAAGACACTCAAAATACACAGTGACCACAACCATGAACTAGAACAAACCAGCAATCCTGAGGATGTTTCAGGACCCTACAACATTTTGTTCTGTTGTTCATGGGGTCACCATGAGTTGGAACCAATTTGAGGGCAACCAACAAGAACAACAAAAGTGGCAGATCCCAGGTGTCTGGCCCACCAAAGCCTAGCTTTGCTGCCCTCTGCCTCCTGCATATGTGCTCAGCACCTCTCTGCACAAGGCTCTTGAGGGCAGAGAACTTCAGTCTGTCTACAAGACACTCCAGCTATAGCAGGGCAGAGAGACATGTGCACACTCCAGCCCAATCACTAGGTACAACAAAATTTTTACAACTGCAAAGTTGTTGTCATTAAGTGCTGTCGAGTCATTTCCAACTCATAGCAACACTGGTAGGGTTTCTGAGGAGCAGCTGGTGAGTTTGAACTGTCGACCTTGTGGTTAGCAGTCCAGTGCTTATCCTAGAACACCACACTGGGACTCCAAGATTACAAGAGAAGGGAAAGGGTCCTGGGAAGACTTCCTGGAGGAGGCTTTGAACTCCTGGCTGGTATGATCAAGGATGAGAACGTGGTTCCAAACTTGGAGTGTGTGTGCAGAGTGACCTCACAGAGATGGTCCATTATTGATCACAGTAAGAATGCCAGTCCTTTCCTGACCCAGGGAGGCAAATCATGGCTGGGGAGAGTCCCTTCCTGGGGCCACTTCCTACCTTGCAAATCAGCTGGTTAGACCACAGCCTGCCCATCACTATCCCAAAGGATGATACTCCTTTGAGAAGCCTAGAGAAGCACTCTGTCCTGCTTATACCATGGGACTTTTAGTAGGTGAGTTGACTTCTCCAGGCCACATGCTACTCATTTGCTTAGGATGGACCCAATTATTTAATCACGGACCCAGTTTACTCCTGGTGTCCTGGTATAACGAGAAGTCCCCATTCTGTCTCCAAACCGTCCTGATTTCGATGATAAAGGATATAGGCACAGATGGATAGATTGTTGTTGTTAAGTGCTACTGAGTTGGTTCTGACCCATAGCAACCCTGTATAGGTGCTGTTGGTGGACTTGAATTGCCAGCCTTGCAGTTCAAACTGACCCTGAGGTCCAGTGCATTAACCCACAGCACCACACCAAGCATCCAGATGGATAGACAGCTGCCTTCTAAATTCTGACTCATGGGAACTTTAGGAAGAGCGTCCTACTCCGTCCTCGTGGTCACCAGCATTGTTGGATTATTGTGACAAGTCATCTCACCAAAGGCACTCCTTGTCCTTGTGACCCTACTTCACCAAGCAGGATGCCTCCTCTAGTGATTGGTCTCTTCTGATGATGTGGCCAAAACAATCGAGTTAGACAATGTTCTGCTGGGATCCATAGATTTTCAATGACTAATTTTCAGAAAGGAGCATGGTGGCACTGTGGGTACGCACTGGGCTACTAACCTCAAGCTTGGCAGTTTGAACCCCATAGTTACTCCACAGGAGAAAAATGAAGTTATCTGCTCCCATAAAAAAGATTGACAGTCTTGGAACCCCTCTCAGGAGCAGCTCTAAGCTACACTATCTGGGGGCTATGGGTTAGAACAGACTTGACGGCAATGAAGTAGGGGCAATATTCAGAAATAGATCACCAGTCCTTTTTCCTAGTCTATCTTCGTGTGGAAGCTCCACCGCTGGTGGCTTATCACAGCAACATGCAAGGCACCTACCACAGTACAACCACTGATAGACAAGCGTTGAGTGTTCTGTGAAGCGGGAATAACCTTGCTATCACGTGTCACCAGGGCATCTAATAAGATCATCCACGGAAGAGTGTTTTTGTGCTTTGTCAACTGAGATACATTCTGCAATGGGAGGGGTTGGAATCAGTGCTGTATTTTATTAAAGAATGGTCCTAATTTCATATCAAATCAGGGTCACTAGTGTTTCTTTGACCTCTTACTCTACTGCACCTTTTTCTAATAAGATTATTATGTGCTCGTCAATCCAGCCCTACTGGAAACTCCTTCACATATCAGATAACATCAGCCAAAATGCCCTAGCAGAGCAAAGAAGACCACCATGTGCTCTGGTGGTGGTGGTGGTGATATGCCATGGAGTCGGAATCGACTCATAGTGACCCTGTACAGGGTTTCCGAGGCTGTAAATCTTTACTGGAGCAGAAAGCCTCATCTTTCTCCCACGGAACAGCTGGTAGTTAGTTTTGAACTGTTGACCTTAAGGTTCACAGCCCGATTTGTAACCACTACGCTACCAGAGCTCCTTACCATGTGCCCTAGAACCTAAGAAAGTATCATCTTGCTTTATAGACAGATTCTAAACCTATTACCTGGTTAAACATTAAAAGTCCAGTTCCCCTTTCCAGGACTTTCTGCTGGAGCCAACTCATATCTGTGCAGGAGAACTCATTCTTATTTTTTCCAGAAATGTTGAAAGCCAGTTAAAGTCAGGTTAGTAGCTTCAAAATAGGCCCCGGTGGAAGTGTTTAAACCACAGAAATTGGCCAACTCTCCAAAGGCAATACTTTTTTTTTGTCATGAAAAACTATTTCTTAAGTAACTGCAAACACACCACTGCTGAGACTCAAAAACACTTAAGAATCAGTGATGAGGGGCCAGGAAAAAGAAGACCCCATTTTAATGCCAGGGCTAACCATGTGGACTGCCTGACTGCATTTCTCTGGGGAAAGTCCCTTCCTGGAACCACTTCTGGATTTCTTTCCAGCCAGGGCCAATAAGTTCAGGTGGCTCTCCTTCTTTGCTTTGGGAGCAGGAAGGGCGGGGGTGTATTTGAACGTAGAGTATGCTCTTTGCCTACAGACTAGGAGTTTTGTACGGTTTGGAGGCCTGAAGTAATGGGCCCAGCATCTGGATGCTGGGTTGTAGCTAGGTACCTTTTCCCCCCGGATCTCCTGTCTGCCCCTGTGCCCACACTGTGTATGTCTGCAGCACAGCTCTTCAAACAAATTAGCTCAGGGAGGATGTTAGGCATTTCCTGATTATCAAATCTCCTGCCTTGTATACAAATCCTGAGGAAGTCAACAGCAGGGCCCATAGCCCTTCTACCACCTTACACTGCCCTCAGGCCCCAGGAGTAAGTCTACACCAGGCAGAGTGAGAGCAGACCCATGATGTATTTTTATTTGATATATTGTTGGATTCTATTAGCTAAGATTTTGTTGAGAATTTTTGTATCTATGTTCATGAGAAATGTTGGTCTCTAGTTTTCTTTTTCAGTGATGACTTTGCCTGGTTTTGGAATCAGAGTTATGTTTGTTTCATAAAATGAATTTGGGAGTTTTCCATCCTTTTCTATATTCTGGAATAGTTTGAGTAGAATTAGTGTAGGCTTTTCTCTGAATGTGTGGTGGAATTCACCTGCAAATGCATTTAGCCTGGACTTTTTTTATTTGGGAGTTTTTTTACTTCTTTTTCCTCTTGTTATAGGCCTATTCAAGTTTTCTACTGAGGCCTCTGTTAGTTTAGGTAGGTCATTGTTTCTAAAATTTTGTTCATTTCTTCTAGATTTTCAAATTTGTTCAAGTTCAATTCTTCTTATAGTTGTTGTGTGCCGTGGAGTCGGTTCCAACTCATAGCGACCCTGTACAGGGTTTCCGAGGCGGTAAATCTTTACGGGAGCAGAAAGCCTCATCTTTCTCCCATGGACCAGCTGATAGTTTCGAACCACTGACCGTAGGATTATCAGCCCGATTCGTAACCACTACACTACCAGAACTTCTTCATAGTATTCTATTATTATCCTTTTATTTCTGTTGGTTCTGTTGTGACGTCACCCATGTAATTTCTTATTTGTGTTATTTGTATCTTCTTTTCTTTTGTTAAATTTGCCAATGCCTTGTCAGTTTTATTAATCCTTTCAAAGAATTAACTTCTTGTCTTGTTGATTATATTGTTTTTCTATTTTTTATTTCATTTATTTCTTCTCAAGCCTTTATTATTTATTTTCTTCTGGTAGCACTAGGCTTATTTTGCTGTTCTCTTTATAATTGGAGTACAGTGTTGATTTTAGCTCTTTCTTCGTTTTGAATGTGTGTGGTGCTGTGGGCTAACGCACTGGACCACAAGGTCAGTTTGAACCACAAGTTTGATGGTTTGAATTCGCCAGTGCTCATCAGGAACCCTATACGGGGTCACTATGAATCAGAAATGCAATTGATGCATTTATTACGGTGTTGGAGGAGAATATTGGAAGTACCATGGACTGCCAAAAGAACAAATAGATCTGTGTTGGAAGAACAGCCAGAGTGTACAGGATGGCCAGACTTTGTCTCTCATACTTCGAACATATTGTTAGGAAGGACCAGTCACTAGAGAAGGATGTCATGTTTGGTAGAGTGGAGGGTCAGAGAAAAAGACGAAGACCCCCAACAAGATGGGTTGACACCGTGGCAGCAGTAATGGGATGGTGAGGTTGGCCCAGGACCAGGCAGTGTTTTTTCTGATGTGCACAGGGTCAATATGAGTTGGTACCAACTCAATGGCACCTAACAACAATGAGTCAGAACTGACTCGACAGCACTTAACAACAACAACATTTATTGCTATAAGTTGTCCTCTAAGCACTGCTTTTGCTATGTCCCAAAGGTTTTGATATGCTGTGTTTTGTTCTTGTTTGAGTCAAGGAATTTTTAATTTCATTTTTTATTTATTCTATTACCCAATAGCTTTTTTTTTTTTTTTAAACATTTTATTGTGATTTATGTGACAGTTTACATGGGAGAACATTAGCTTTACATTCATCCTATCGTATATCGTTTCATTGCCATGGTTACAATCCCCTCCATGCATCATCAACCAACCAAAGGGTATACCCTGCAAGCCTGCCCCCCGGTCATCAGCACACAGCCCCTCTCCCAACAGCTTTTAAGTGGGTATTTTTCAATTTCTACGTATTTGATTTTTTTTTCCCGTTGATCTTCCTGTTGTTGATTTCTAATTTTATAGCATTATTTCTGAGAAGATGCTTTGTAGTATTTTGATGTTTTTAAATTTATTGAGGTTTGTTTTGTGGCATAACTTAATGGTCTTATTCTGGAGAACGTTCCTGAAAAAAATGTCTATTGGGCTATTACTGAGTTGAGTGCTCTGTATATGTCTATGAGGTCAAGTTGGTTAATTGTGTTTAGTTCATCTGTGCCTTGGTTGAATTTCTTTCTAGTTGTTCTGTCCTTCATCAAAAGTAGTGTAATAAAATCTTCTACTATATGGCGGCAGGGTGGTGGTTTGCCATGGAGTCGGTTTTGACTCATAGTGACCCTGTACAGTGTTTCTGAGGCTGTAAATCTTTACAGAAGCAGAATGCCTCATCTTTCTCCCACGGAACAGCTGGTGGTTTTGAACTGCTGACCTTGAGGTTAGCAGTCCAATTCATAACCACTACGCTACCAGAGTTGTTTATTTCTTTATTCAGTTCTATCAGAGTTTGATTTACATATTTTGAGGCTCTTTCATTGGGGGCATAGAATTTATTATGGTTTGACCCCTTAATCATAGCATAATGTTCTTCTTTGCCTCTTAGGCTGGTTTTTCCCTTAAAATCTATTTTATCAGAGATTAAAATTGCCAGTCCTGCTCATTTGCTTGCCATTAGCTTGATATATTTTTTTCATCCTTTGATTTTTTTAGACTATCTCTGTTTTTGTGTGTAAGTTGTGTCTCTTATAGACAATGTATTGAAGGATCCTATTTTCTTATCCATTCTGCAACTCTCTCTGTCTCTTGATTGGTACATTTAATCCACTGACATTCAGTATAATTATGGATCAGTATGAATTGATTGCTGTCATTTTGCTGTATATGGTTGTTTTTTTGCAGTGCTCCTAGTTTCTTTGTTGTACATAATTTTCTGCACTGAGTTCATTTTGTCTGTGGGTTTTCTTTTCACTTTTATTTCTGCTAAATCTTTCTGATTCTCTTCTGTTTTATTCTGATGTGAAGGTGTATTCATTTTCTTTGAGATTACCCTGTAATTTATTAACATTTTCCCCGATTTAAAACAGTCTGTTTTATCTTGAAATCTACTTAACTTCATGCCATTTGGAAGTTTTCTATCAACACTATTTTCTCTTTTTTTTCTAATTGTAGATATCATTATATATTGATATCTCTATGGCCAATTTTCAATCTTGTATGTTTATCTTCCTTTAAATGCTTCTATATCAGGAGTCTTGGTGTGGCACTGTCAGATAAGCACTGGACTGTTAATTGCATGGTCAGCAGTTCAAACCCACCAGCTGCTATGAGTTGGAACTGACTTGATGGCACTTAACAACAACATATCTGGATTGAGGTCTGGGCGGTGTAGTCATGTATGCTAATCTTAGGCTGTTCTCTGCTATTGTTGGCTCTCAGTCCAAAGAACACCCTGTAGTATTTTTTGCAAAGTTGGTTTGGTTGTTACAAATTCCTTTAATATCTGTTTATCTGGAAATGTCCTAATTTTACCATCATATTTGAAGGACAGTTTTTCTGGGTATATAATTCTTGATTGGCATTTTTTTTTTCTTTCAGAGTTTTGCATATGTCATCCATTGCTGTCTTGACTATATGGTTTCTGCTGAGAAATATGAACCTAATCTTATTGGTTCTCCTTTGTAGGTAACGCTTCATTTTTCCTGCACTGCTCTTAGGATTCTTTCCTTGTCTTTGGTTTCAGAAAGTTTGATTATGATAAGTCTTGGTGATTTTCTTGGGGATCTATTCTGTTTGGGGTTCATTCAACTTCTTGTATGCTTATTTTCTCATCTTTCATGATGTTAGGGAAGTCTTCTCCCAACAACTCTTTGACAATTTTCTCTGTGCTTGACATTGTCTCTTTCTGTTCTAAAATTCCAATCACCTGCAAGTTATTTCTCTTCATGGTGTCCTGCATAATTCTTAGGCTTTATTTGGATTTTTTCTGATTGTTCTAGTATACTAGTATTGAAAGATTTCTCTTCAAGGTTTCCATGGCTTCAAATCTATTCCTTTGCCCTTCCAACGTATTGAACATTTCTGAAATCTTTATTTCTAATTGTAGGTTTTGTATTGCTTCAAAATTTGCATTTATTGTCTCTGTTTCTTCTTGTAGTGTTTTTTTTCTAAGTTCTTCTGAAGTTTTTTCTGTTTTCCTTGCTTTTCTCAATCCTATGAAGGTACCTTAAATGTCATTCTTTGGATTCTTTTTCAGTTTGTTCCATTACCTCATCTTCCTCAGAAATGTTTTCAAACTCTGGTAATTTGTTTGAGCCATTCTTTCATGTTTTCATGTGAGCTAAAATTATGTTGTCTCTGGGACATTGTGTTGTTTCTATATTTATATTTAACTGATGCTTGTGTGTTGATGTATTCTTAGTCTCTCACCAACAGTCTTCTGTGGATGTAGTGAGAATGGAAGCCTGTGCACTATTCTCCCTTTGCTATTCGTGCCTCTCAGTTTAGGGTGAGTTTGGCTGGTGTTGGTTGCTGTTTATTGTTGATCAGGTGGTATAGGAGCTGGTATTAGCTCTTTTCCAGTGGGTGGAACTGCAGTGAGTATGATTGTGGCTGGGCTGCATGGCCATGGTTGATGTTTTCTGTTGGGTGGAAAGGAGAACCACACACATACACACACAAGAAAGCAAAACAAACAAGCAACCAACAATGAAAAGAGAAAATAGTATAAGTCAAAAGAAGAAATAAAACAAACCACAACCAGAAAAAAATAAAATAATGACTAAAAATAGAAAAAAGGGACAGGAAAATGGAGCTATAGAAGAGAAAAATATGAAGAAATTAAAAACAATTTTTTTTTTAGAAAAATCAGGCAGAGGGAAGATGAAAAGAGAGAGTAGAGCACAGTAAAGAAAAATCCAAAGGGGGGGGGGGGAAGAAGTGAAATGAGAAACAGAAGAAAAGAAGGAAAAATGAAAGTTGAGGCAGAAAATATAGAAGTCAAGAAAATGGGAATAGAGGAAGGAAAAGAAAGAATAAATAAAGACAAAGAAAGAAATCCAAATAAAACACAGTGCAGGTGTTGGACCTGGAGAGGAGGTAACTCTGGAGCTCACGAGGTGGACTGCAAGAAGGATGTGACGGTGGAGTTCCTGGCCTACATGGAGTTCCTATAAGCCTAGCTGTTATCTCTGTTCAGGACACTCGATCTGGAAGAAGTTCATGGAGGCCCTTGATGGAGGTGGTTTCAGTGTTAGGATTACAGGGTGGCTGGTTATGAGGGTTTCTGCTAGATGAATGATGACCTGGTAGCTCTGTGGGTTTTGGAGGTCTGGAGCCAAGCCCACCTGAATCCAGGCACCAAAGTAACATACCAGCCTGTGTCACACTGGCATGGCTCCTAACCATGGCTCTGACTTCCCAGAGAGCAGGGTCTGTGTTGAGGTAGGATGAGAGTAGGAGCTGGCCACACCTCTGGTCACCAGGGGAGGGTAGAGAAAAAGAAAGAATCGCACCTTTCCCATCACCTGTATGCCAGGCCACCTTTTGTCATCATGTTGTTCACATTCAAGATGGCCACATGGCATTTGGCCCCTGTTCACCAGTCAGTCTCCCTCTCTTACTGTCCTTGCTCAGCTTCTCCTCACAGAAAGCACTCAGTCCACTTCTCTAACCTTTCCTCTGAAGTTCAGACTTCCAGAATTTTCATCTGTGTCTGATTCATTTGGTCTCTTGTCTCTTTGTTATAGAAGGTCCGTGTACTGTGTCTGCCTATTCAGCCATCTTGCCTGAAGTAGAGTACTTTTTTAAAGTAATAGACTACTTTTCAGAGTAGTGGCAGGTTTACAGAACATTTTAACAAAAAGTACAGGGAGTTTCCTTTCCCCTACCCTAGAGTATCCTTATTATTAACATCTTGTATTTGGGCGGTACGATTTATGAACTAATATTAATACATTATTATTAACTAAAATCCCTAGTTAACATTGGGATTCATCCTGGGTTTTGACAAAAGCATAATGTCATGTGTCTACCATTACACGGTCATGAAAAATAGTTTCACTGCCCTCAAATCCCCTGTGGTTTCACCTACTCATCCTTCCAAGTCCTTTTTTGTTTGTTTTTTTACATGAACTGCACTGTGAAATCATATTTTTATGGATATATTGAGTTTAATAAGATTAATTATTAAAATTAATTTTACCTTCTTTTTACTTTCTTAACATTGTTTTTGTTTGCCATTGAGTTGGTTCTGACTCATAGTGACCCTGTTTTGGGTATCTAAAACTGTAAATCTCTACAGAAAAAGAAAGCCTTATCTCTGTCCCATGGAGTACCAGATGGATTAGAACTGCTGACCCTGTGGTTAACAGCCCAACGAGTAACCTATAACGTCACCAGGGCTCCCTTTTTGTAACATGGCTGCTAGAAAATAAAAGTGATGTCTGTGGCTCGCATACAATTCTGTGCTGGGCTAGAGGCTATTCATTCACACCACGTTCACACCCCACAGCATCACTTAAAGTAGATTGATCCTCCCCATTTTCCAAATCAGTGAAATCAAATGCCTTGCCAAGTCCCAAAGTCCATGCTCATTCCTACCTATGTCAAGTTGTGCTGCCTTAGGAGGTGGAGAGATGTGTATACTTGAGTTATTCAAATGGACCCTTGAACCCAGTGTAAGGATCCAAGCACAGGAGAGAGGAGGAGAGACAGAGAGTCGAGAGTCCCATCTAGCCTGGACAGTCACAAAGCCTCTGCTTTGGGAATTCAGGGAGTGGGCTAGGGACACCCCCACTCTCTCCCACCATCCCTGGGGATATCCTGACTCCAGGGCTACTTACTGACTTCTCAGCCCCACCTTCCTACCCACTGAGTCCCCCACCCCGCCCCACTCTATCAGTTCCCCACATAATTTATGGGAGCCATCAAAGTTAATATATGCCATAGTTACAAAGCCATCCCAATGTAATTATTGTGTAATTGGATTATAACCTAGGCAATTTCTGTCCAAGTGGGTAGTGCTTATGTAAGAAAGTCGGGGACTTTTAACAAGTGATTAATGGAGGTGTTGGGTCCAGGCAGGAAGCCTGCAAGATTGTATGTGAGTCTGGGGGTTGATCTCTGTAAGGAGGTCCTGTTTTTCTGCCCTGGTGACTACATCAGAGAGACCTAGGTGGTGAACATGATTTACACTTTCTACTGTGAGCCTAAAGTTGGGCAGTTCAAATACACCAGCAGTGCCACAGAAGAAAAGCCAGGTGTCCTGCTTCTGTAAAGACTACAGCCAAGAAAAACTTAGGGACGGGCCACCTCTGTAACACTGAGGTCACCATGACTCAGAATCGACTCAACAGCAATGGGGATGTTTTTGTTTTGCCCTTTCTAAGTGCCAGAGGTGAAAAAGACAGTCCTAGTAGGTGCTTTCCAGTCCTCTGAGTCCCAGGCACCCATCCCAGGCAAGGTTGGTTTGGGCCCACCCAGTCTCCTCCCTTTCTTCTCTCAGCTAACTTCTAGCATTAATCCCACTCACAGTACCATGACCTCTCTGTTATTTAGTCTGATCTGCCTGTGTCTCCTGCCTCACCCAGCCCTGCTCCAGCCTGTTGCAGGAGTGGGGTGGTGATACTTTGTAGAACAGCCACCTGCTACAATGGACCGGACAGTCAGCCAGGATGCGGTCAATCCATGGTCTTCATACTCCTGCTACTGAAGGGACAATAAGGTAACCCAGGCCCTCTACTGTCTGGGACTTGCACAGCCAGCCAGTCTCAGTGAGGCCAGACCAGCCTTCACAGTTCAACCCATAAAAACCACTTCTGGAGTCTGAGCTGACCTTGGGCATCTCAAAACTTTTCAGAAGCTGAGAGAGCCCTGGGTGTTGGGTGGGTGAGGGGCCATCACAGACTTGACCAGAACAACTCAGCCCAGGCTGGAATCTAGTAAGTGCTCTGGCAGCCCACCAAGCACCTCCAGACCCAAGCCTCTTTGCACGGGAATCTGCCATGATTACATATTTGTTGTTGTGAAGTGCTATCAAGTCAGTTTCAACTCATAGCAACCCTGTAAAGGAGCAGCTGGTGGGTTTGAACCACCAACCTTCCAGGGTTTATTCTATAGCGCCACACTATTAGCTCCTAAGAATGTCTAGGTTTTGCTTTCAATCCAGTCTTTAACCAGGATTCTGGTTTGTTCAAATTCTTTCCTTTCTCTCCAGAAACGATGTGCTTAGATATAGATCCTTCTTTGCTCAGAGCCTCTGTGTGCCATGTTTATGTGTGTTATATTTAGATAAGGCACATCTGGGAGTCATGTCCACCTTATGTCAGATTCCCTCAAAGCAGAGTCTGAGAGAGGGGCTCAGGAATGCAAGATTTACAAGGTAGGGCGTCAAGCCAATATAGGAGTTAAGGAGGCAAATTCAGAAGTGGGGAAGATGAGCAAGACAGGGCCTCCGGAAAAGTGTGGTCTTTTCTGAGTCAAATACTACTTAGCAAAGCTGTTCTGCCTGGGGCCAGAGGTCAGAAATCCAATCCCTTCATTATTAAACAATACTGAAGACTTTGGCAACAAACAAGGCTTCAGGAATTGACAGAATACAAATTGAAATGTTAACAACCAACTGGTGTAGCGCTGGAGGCACTCACTTGTCTATGCCAAGAAATTTGGAAGATAGCTGCCTGTTCAACTAATTGGAAGAGATCCGTATTTATGTTACCCAAAAGAATGTGGAAATTACCTAACAATATCATTACTATCACATACAAGCAAAATGTTGCTGAAGATCATTCAAAATTGGTTGTAGTAGTACATCAACAGGGCACTGCCAAAAATGCAAGCTATATTCAGAAGAGGATGTGGAACTAGGGATATCAATGCTGATGTCAGATGGATCATGGCTGAAAGCAGAGACTATCAGAAAGATATTTACTTCTGCTTTATTGACTATGCAAAGGCATTTGACTGCGTGGATCATAACAGACTATGGATAACATTGCAAGAATGGGTATTCTAGAACACTTAATTGTGCTCATGAGGAACGTGTATATAGACCAAGTCATGTGAATAGAACAAGAGACTATACAATGGTTTAAAATCAAGAAAGGTGTGCACCAGGGTTTTTCTTTCATCATACATCACACAAATAATTAGTGAAGCATCAGAATTGAAGGAAAACTCATTAACAACCTGTGATATGTAGACAGCACAGCCTTGTTTTCTGGAAGCAAAGAGGATTTGAAGGACTTACTGATGAAGACCAAAGATGATAGCCTTCAATATGTACCTCAATATAAGGAAAATGAAAATCCTTACAACTGGACCAATAAATACATCATGATAAATGGAGAAAAGATTAAAGTTGTTAAAGACTTCATTTTGCTTGGATCCACAATCAATGCTCATGGGAGCAGCAGTTAAGAAATCAAAAGCTGTAGTGCAATAGGTAAATGTGCTACAAAAAAGACCTCTTTGAAGTGTTGAAGAACAAAGTTGTTACTTTGACTAAGATGCGTGACTAAAGCCATGGTATTTTCAATTGCCTCATATGCTTGCAAAAGTTGGATAATGAGTGAACAACACTGTAGAAGAATCAATGAATTTGAATTACGGAGTTGGCGAAGAATATTGAAACTAACATGGAAGAAGCAGCATGAAGAACAAACAAATCTGTCTTGGAAGTAATACAGCCAAAATGCTCCTTAGAAGCAAGAATGGTGAGACTTCACCTCTCATACTGGACATGTTGTCAGGAGGGACCAGTCCCTGGACAAGGACTTCATACTTAGTAGAGTTGATGGTCAGCAAAAGAGAAAGACCCCCAACAAGACAGATTGACATAGTGGCAAGAGCAATGGCCTCAAACATGACAATTGTGAGGATGGTGTAGGACCAGGCAGTGCTTCATTCTGTTGTGCAGACGGTCACTAGGAGTCAGAACCACCTCGATGGCATCTAAAAACAGCAACAAATCAATGAGTCAAGTTCCTGGTGGCACAACAGGAAGATTAGAGGTTAGAGGTTCCGTTTCAGAAGAAAAGTCTGGCGATCTGAAAATCAGCCATTGAAAATCCTGGGAAATCCATTTATATTCTGATGCACGTGGGTCACTATGTGTCAGAATCAACTTGAAGGCAACTGGTTTAGAAAGAGGGGCTGCTGCCTCCTCTCGGTCAGTCACAGCCCTGATGGTCCCAGGAGGTCTCCGGAAGAGGCTGAAGTTGAAGGCTCTGGACCACACGGCTGGGAAGTGGGTGTGTGAGAAATGCGGGGTGGGGGTGGGGGGGAATCCCCAGCCAGCACTCAGCATCACTCACACCACGATCTCTCTCCTACAGGCCATGCAGAGCCCAGCCCCAGGGCAGACAAAAGATACCCAAAGGGGTGGAGGGGCAAACCTGAGGGTGTGGGCCATGATTCTATCCAAGTTCTTGTGCACAGCAGTGTGTATGGCATATTGCTGGTGCAGACGGATGGGAAAACCCCACCTCTTGTGGACCTTATGAAGTTCTCTGTTCAGCTAGGGAATAATGTACCCATTATTCTCAAAGCTGTATAGCTCAGTATAATTTACTGAGGAAGAACCCCCACAAGATGGACTGACATAGTGGCAGCAACAAAGGGCTCAAACAGAATGACAATTGTGAGGATAGTTCAGGACCAGACATTGCTTCATTCTGTTGTGCATCATAGGGTTGCTATGAGTCGGAACCAAACAATGTTACCTAACAACAACAAATCAATGAGTCAAGTTCCTGATGGCTAACATGCCCAGCTGCTAACAAAAAGGTTAGGCCTTTCACACACACATACCATTAAAATCCTTCTAACATCATTCAAAGGGAGGATTTATCCCCATTTTACAGATAAGGGAAATTGAGGCCCAGAGTCCCAAAGTTAGAAAGTGAGGCCCAGAGTCCCAAAGGTAGAAACTAGACTGAGAACCAGGTCGTCTTCTATCAAATTCCTATACTCTAGACTGAATTAATGAGGCTGGTGCTTTGAAGGCGGTGAAACAATATCATAAATAACCTCAGGGACCCTGGACTTTCTTCTTTAATAATTGTTTTAGCAGTGTTAGAGTCCTGTGGAACATGCTGCTTTGCAACCTGCCTTTTTTTCCTTGACAATATTTTGCAAACATTTCCCTATGTTGTTAAATATTCTTTTATTGGGCCATCACTTTTAATGGCTGTATGGTATTCCATCACATGCATGCACCATAATTTATTTAACCCATATCCGTGTCGAATCTTTAAGCTAACTCCAATTTTTCACACTCATAAACAGGACTGTAATGAGCATCCTTGCACATAAATCTTTACACCAATTTCAAATTGCATCCTTAGGGTAAAAAGGGTGCAGAATTCTCTTAAAGGGAGTTTTTGATATCTATTACCACATTTCTTAAGGTTGTTCATTTTCCCTCATTCTAATAAAATGAGCAAACAGAACAACTTTTAAAATTATTTTAATTGAATCATTGTCCTAACTCAGCAAGAAACAAACTGTGTGACTTTGGCAAATTACCTCCCCTCTATGGTCCTCTGTGAGGTCATGTGAGAGAGCCATTTCTTTCTAGCCCTAATGTTCTCATAGGCCAATATGCTCAGACTGCAGGAGTTCAAAGGAGAGAGTGCATCTTATGGGCTTCTTGGAGGAGGTGAGACCTGAGCCACATGTAACAGATAGTGTAGGATTAGGAAGAGGACACAGGGTAGAGAGGGTCCAGGTGGAATCCCAGCATCCTCTGCTGTACAAGCTAGGAGATGGAAGTGTGGAATCTTGGTCATTCAGACAGCAGACAGTGGGTCCCAATACGTTAAATTAGAGGACAGCAAGACTTTAGGGACATCCAGATGTCAAAGAATGATGTCAGGAACAACGTCAGGGCCTCCACTGGCTTTCTCTCCTCCTCCTCAAGAGGGTAAAACTGCTGTCATTGGGAACATGTAAGCAATATGAATGTGGTACTGCGGGTTAATGCATTGAGCGCATGATCAGTTTGAACCACAGGGTTGAAGGTTCAAACTCATCATCTATTCCTCAGAAACCCTATACAGGGTCACTACGAGTTGGAACTGACTCAACGACCCTTAACAACAACAAGCAATATGAGTAGGGATTCCTGCCCCCAGGTAGAGCTAGAACCATTGGCATCTAACACTGTGATTTTCAGGTTCTAATAAGTGGGACTTTGGTCAAGTAATTTCCAAGCTGAAGTATAGGAGTAATAACATATACTGCATTCATTCACGGAATCACTCATTGATTGGCCAAATGAGTGCCTACAATGTCCTAGGCACTGTGATGAATGCTGGGTATCCAACAATGAGCAAGATAACAAGTTCTCCTTCAGTTTACACCGTAGGAAATGGCCAGCATTAAAGGGGCCGTCACTAAATAACAAGTAACTGTATAAATTGCACATTAGGATTAAGGTAAAGACTCTGTTGTGGATGGACATGGTGGCCCCAACAGGGCGGAAGGTGCAGGACCTACCTGATGGCATCTAACAACAGGAATGGAATTGTGTCTCCCAGAAATTTAGGCTGAAGACCTAACTCCAGTACTCCTGAATTTGCCCCTGCCTGGAAATAAGAGGTTATGTTATGCTAATTAGGCCCTAATGCTTGCCTTTTCTGACTTGTTTTTATTGCTAGGTGCCATGGAGTCTGTACGGACTCATAGCGACCCTGTGCACAACAGAATGAAACACTGACCAGTCCTGGGCCAACCTCACAATTGTTGCCTCGCCTGAGCCCATTGATGCTGCCACTTTGACAATCCATCTCACTGGGGGTCTTCCTCTTTTTCTCTGACCCTCCATCTTAACAAACATGATAGCCTTCTCCAGTGACTGGTCCTTCCTGACAATTTGTCCGAAGTATGAGGACGAAATTTGGCCATCCTGGTCTCCATGGAGCACTCTGGCTGCACTTCTTCCAACACAGATCTGTTTATTCTTTTGTCAGTCCATGACACTTTCAATAGTCTCCTTCAACATCATAACTCAAATGCATCAATTCTTCTATGGTCTTCCCTATTCACCGTCCAGCTTTTGCATGCCTATGATGTTATTGAAAATACCATGGCTTGGGTCAGGTGCACCTTAGTCCTCAAACTTTCATCTTTGCTCTTCAACACTTTAAAAAGGTTTTGTACAGCAGATTTGTCTAATGCAATACATCGTTTGAGTTCTTGACTGCTGCTATGTGTGTTGATAGTTGATGCAAGAAAAATGAAGTCCTTGACAACTTCAATCTTTTCTCCGTTGATAAGAATGTTGTTTATTGGTCCAGTGGTGAGGATTTTTGTTTTCTTTACATTGAGATGCAATCCACACCGAAGGCTGTGCTCTTCGATCTTCATCAGTAAGTATTTTAAGTCATCTTCACTTTCAGCAAGCAAGGTTGTATCATCTGCATATCGCAGGTTGTCCAATCCTGATGCCACATTTTTTCCTCATAGAATCCAGCTTCTCGGATTCTTTGCTCAGCATACAGGTTGAATAAATATGGTGAAAGAATATAACCCTGTTGCACACCTTTCTTCATTTTAAACCAGTGTTCCCATGTTGTTTGAACAACTGCCTCTTGGTCCATGTACAGTTTTCAGTAAAACTCATGCTTTGCAATGTTGCCCACAGATTGTCGTGATCCACACAATTGAAAGCCTTTGTGTAGTCAATAAAGGACAGGCCATACCACCCTTAATGCACCTGATCGCTTCTGAGTGGTGTCTTATAAAAAGAGTATACACATACACACACACACACACACAAAGTAACTTCAGAAAGTTCATAGAAAAAGTCCATTGTCTTTCAATTACATTTTCCCTAAACTTTTTTAAGTCTATATGTTGTTGTTAAGTATCATCGAGTCAGTTTGGATTCATAGTGACCCTGTATAGGATTTCTGAGGAGTGGATAGTGGGTTTGAACCACCAACCTTGTGGTTAGTACTACATAGTGAAGTCTGTGTATAAACATTTAGCTCAAACCCATTGCCATGTGGACTTTATTTCAACTCCTATTGACCTATGGACTCCTGCTGTGGTGCTGTGGGATAACGCACTGTACTGCAAAATCGGTTTGAACCTCAAGGTTGGAGGTTCAAGCTCACCACCTGCTCCTTGTTTTTGTTAAGTGCCAAGGAGCAGCTGGTGAGCTTGAACCACCGACCTTGCAGTTCAAGTGACTTTTCAGTCTGATGCATTAGCCCACAGTGCCACACCAGAACTCACTATGAGTCAGAACTAACTCGATGGCACTTAACAACAGTAACAACCACACTGACCTATAGGAGAGCCTAGAACTACCCCACGGCTGTAAATCTTTACAGAGTCAGATTGCCACATCTTTCTCCCACAGAGTGACTGGTGGGTTTGAACTGCCGACTTTTTCACTTAATCACTGTGCCACCAGGGCTTCTGTATGTATGTATGCATGTTTGTATGTTGGTTGTTTCTCTGGAGAATGCTGACAGACACAGGCTCTGAGCAGGACTAGAGTGTCATTACCAGCATAGCTCAGGGTGGAGAAGAGTTGGGAGGGTTTCTGAGAAACACATGCATATGAAAAAAGCCCACATGAAAATCACGCACAGAAAAAAAACAAAAAAAGGAGCACACAGAAAAATGCCCACATGGAAACATGGCCACTCAGAAGGATGTCCACACAGAAACATAATTTTCATATTCACGGTATTATAAAGTAATGAACTTGAATACAAACTCTACCTTTTATATGAGCATTTTTCCACATGCGCATTTATGACAGTGAGGTGTTTTCTCTGTGCACAATTTTCATGTTAGTTTGTTTCCTGTACCCATTTTTCTGGTTAGGGATTGGAGGATATGGGATCAAGGGAGTAAAGGCTGGAAACTGAATTCCATGATTCCCATGTGCTCACACGGGTGACCCACAGGGCAAGTTGGTTGGGTTCCTAGTGTGGACATGCAGCTCCTCCTCTTTCCTGGCATCTCCAAGGAGGAGCTGTACACACGCAGTTCAGCATGAGGACCGGGAGCAGATGAGAGGGTCAACCTTTGGTTTTCTCATCACTCAGCTGTGGCAGGTGGGAAGCAGAGCCGTGGGACTTTTCATGTACAATGAGACTCCACTGCTGGCTTTGGCAGACAGTGCGCATCCCACCCGCACACACTCACTTCTGCTGACACAAAAAGGGCAGCTTTGAGAAAATTGACGCTAGAGGCCACAGGGCACTTTCCAGTCCAGCCAGAGAGAAACAAACCTTCCTCCCAGAGCTCCAGTCTGGCACAGAAACACTTGGGCGCAGTCTGGACAGTGTGTCAAAATGCCCTGTGTGGGCACTCCCCCTAACATCCTTACACCTCGCCACAAGACTGGGATGATTAAGTGCAGATGGGGAAACTGAGGCTCTGAAGGGTCACACAACTTGCCCAAGCAAGTGGAGAAAGCACCTCACCCAGGGCTGCTTGGGCTAAGTCCAGAGACCCACAAAGGAGTGAGAATGGACAGCCTGGGCAGAGCTAGACCCCACAACAAGCAGCTCTTTGCCTTGGTTTACCCATCTGTACATAAGGATTTAAAGCCGCTACTCACAAAGAGAGGCGAGGATCCTGGAGGGCATGTGTTTTGCATGAAAACAAAAGCACAGTACAACCAGCAAATTACATGTGGGCATCATTATTAATGTCATTAATAATAATGCCTGTAATAAATTGTGAGGCTGTTGGATCACGTGATAAATAGACAGGTGACTACTCATTCTTCTCACACTTCTCTGTGCTCTGGGCTCCGCTAAGCTTCTTCCCATCCATCACTCCTGTAATCATCCCATAGCGAGGGCAGGGGCTGCAGGATGGGCTAGGGCCTCTGGGGGATCAGCTAGTGCTGCCTCCTGCTCCCCATGTGGACCTTAGGTCCATGAGCGCTGGGGACTCAGCCAGGGTTGAGGAGGGAGAAGTTCCTGATTCCAAAGGCCAGCTCCTGGAACCGCCACTCTGCTGGGAGAATTTACACCTTCAGCCTCCTTTTTCCTAGAGACACGATTGTGCTGCAGGAGGGATACATCAGGCAACAGGTGGAATGAGGAGCAGGGCCCTCCACAAAGCTGCCCAGGAGGAGGAAGCTTATTGCTTGCTCTCGTTTCTACTTGCTTCTTCTTCTCCATGTGGAAGAAGCCCTGAGCGTGGTGGAAGGTTGAGTAGAACAGGGAGCTAACCTCTGATGCCAAGACAAATTCCTCAGATAGTTACTCTGTGGCCTCTGCCTCAGCTTACCCACGTCTACAACAGGCCTGGAGACCTTGCTCCCTACAGTCAAAGAAATCGCAGACTGAATGTAGACTGGGGAAACTGAGCGCCAGCCAGTGCATCCCTCTTCCTGCCCTGTAGGGACCACCAGCCTTAAACTGAGAAGGGCAGCCTTGGTCAGCTCGTCTACCTGGGATCCATCCTCCTTCAGCCACTCAGTCCTATAGGCTCGGGTTCCCCCCTGCAGAGGGGACTTGAAGGTGGAGGTCTGGATGGCGGGACTCCCATCTCCAGCCCAGGGCTTCTCCCTCCTGTGGGACATCTTAGAAGGTGTCAAGTGCAGCAGGATTCCCACTGCACATTCTTATTCTCCTCTCTCCTCCCCACTCCGCATTTTTTCTGAGCTCAGACCTTGTTGCTACTCCTCTCTGAATCCTGCACCCCATATACACACACATTTGCAAGGTCTCCTCAACTAGCAGCCCCTATTGGAAACTGTCAGTGGTTCCCCAAGGCCCAGAGGACAAAAACCCAAACTCCTGGGCCTGTGCTCAAGGTCTCTGTGACCAGTGTTTGATTTTCACTACCAACTGCTGCTTCCCCACCCCAAGTGAAATCTCCAGCCCAAGGGAAATCACTTTTCTCCAAATACACTCTGTTGACTCATCTCTGCACCTTAACCCCTGCAATTCCTGGCCTAAAAGCCCCTCTCTCCATCTCTGCGGACTCAGTTCTTCCCCAAACCCTTCCAATGCCACTTCCTCCAGACTTGCCCATTTCCCTGATCAGACAGACCCTGTTCACTCTGTGTACCTCCCAAGATCTTGCTCTTTCCTTTCATTGGCACCTCCATAGTCAGCCTGACTTTTGTTGAATGTGTATGAGCCCCACCTCCACACACCCCAGGGCTGGGAGCTCTTTGAGGGAGACGACGAAGTTCTATCCAGTCCAAGGAGCCTTGTTCAGGAACTCACACAGCACAAGTGTCAGTTGCATCAACATTTCATTAAATGATTGTTGTTATTGTTGTTGTTAAGTGCCTTCACGTCGGTTCCGAGCACAAGTGTCAGTTGCATCAACATTTCATTAAATGATTGTTGTTCTTGTTGTTGTTAAGTGCCTTCACGTCGGTTCCGACCCATAGCGACCCTGTCTGTACAGGGTTTCCAAGGCTGTAAATCTTTACGGGAGCAAAACGCCTCATCTTTCTCCTGTGAAATGGCTGGTAGTTTCAAACTGCTGGCCTTAAGGTTCGCAGCCCAATTCGTAACCACTACGCTACCAGAGACCCAGCAATACCACACCTAGATATACAGCCAACAGAAATGTGTGCATAGGTGGTCTCTAAAAGATAATGCACTGGAATGTTTAGAGCAACACTATGCATGGTAGCTAAAAAACAGAAGCAAGTCGAATATCCATGGATAAATCATAGAATACTATACAGCAATTAAAATGAACCAACTATTGCTATATGCATCTGGGACAAATTTCACAGATGTAATGTTGAGCAAAGAAGACAGGCACAGAAAAGAATGTGATATATGATCCTAGTTATGTAAAGTTCTAAATTTACCTGAGCTAATGTAAGGAGCTCTGGTAGCGTAGTGGTTACGATTTGGGCTGCTAACC
This sequence comes from Chrysochloris asiatica, assembly GCF_000296735.1. Classification (NCBI taxonomy): domain Eukaryota; kingdom Metazoa; phylum Chordata; class Mammalia; order Afrosoricida; family Chrysochloridae; genus Chrysochloris; species Chrysochloris asiatica. Next base: position 14,978,363 of record NW_006408538.1, on the reverse strand, counting down.
TCAAGGTCGGCAGTTGGAAACTACCAGCAGTTCCGCGGGAGAAAGATGAGGTGCTCTGCTCCCGTAAAGATTTACAGCCTCATAAACCCTGTGCAGGGTCACTATGAGTCAGAACCGACGCCGCGGTACTTAACAACAATCTATGGTGTAAGGAGCTCTGGTAGCATAGTGGTTATGAATCAGGCTGTGAACCTTACGGTCAGCAGTTCGAAACTACCAGCTGCTCCATGGGAGAAAGATGAGGCTTTCTGCTCTTGTAAAGATTTACAGCCTCGGAAACCCTGTACAGGGTCGCTATGAGTCAAAACCGACTCCACGGCATATAACCACCGCCACCAATATATGGTGTGGCACCGTAGGATAAGCACTGAACCACAAGGTTGATTTGAACTGCAAGGTCAGTGGTTCAAATCCACCAGCCTCTCCTTGGACGCCCTATACAGGGTTGCTATGAGTCAGTACTGACTCGACATCACTTAACAACCACAGTAAATGGTAGTAGAAGTCAGAATAGTGGCTTACTTTGTGGGGAGGGAAATGTCAGAGAGGAGGCAAGAGGGCACCTTCTGGGGGGTTGGTAATGCACTATTTGGGTTGTGGTTTTGAAATACTTAGTTTAATGTCCCTGTGTGATGGCAAATTATCCGAGGTTTTCAGTTTTGCAACAAAAGTTAAACCAGTTTCCGTCCAGTTGAGTCAAGGTGGTCCCATGCGTGTCAGAGTATAACATAGCTTTCAATGGTTGATTGTTTGGGAAATAGATTGCCAGGCCTTTCTTCCAAGGTGCCTCTGGGTGGACTCAAACCTCTTAACATTCTGGCTAGCAATGGAGAGTACTAACCATTTGCATCATGGCAGTGGGGGCGGGGTCCTTTCAATTGTTAAAGGGACATAATGTTCTCAATTTCTCTAGCTGTCAAAGGCTATGTGAGAATCCTTGGGGGTGTCCCAAAGCCTGGAGAGGTGCCAGGAAGGCCCCTAGCATTGCCCTGACCTGGGATGGCTCCCAGCATACAAATCAGTCTACCTTGAGATTGTTTGTTCTGGGCAGGTGGCCAATGCAGCTCTGTCCTGCCTGGGCCTGGCAGATGTTTGCCTGCCAAATGGCCTGGTGGCCAGAGCTACTGTCCAGCTGCTGCTCCTGTCTCCAGGTTCAGTGGTAGACTGATGGATGTTTAACCACTGGCACTCCAAGGGGGAAAAAAGAGAACCCCCTGATTTGTAGTGTTGGCCAATTTCCATGGTGTAAATACTCACCCCCTGGCTGATTCCAAGCTGCCAATGCAGAGCCACTGAATACAGAGTGAGCACAGCTGTGCACAATAGGCTCTTGGGGTATAATCCTGGTTGAATCCTTTTCTCACCTACTGGTGGAGGTGGGAGTTGAGGGTCTTAGGATAAGAGCATGAGAGGGGCCCAGCTTTTATGAAAGAGTCTCCTTAGTTCCCTCCCAGAAGCCCACTTCTCTCTCCCGATTCATATTCCAATAAGACCTAGCCTTCCTCCTACATGCTCCAGCCCACCCCACCTCAGTCAAAACCCCACTGGCACCCCATCCCATTGTCTGTGAAGAACCATGAAGTCTCGGTCTGACCTTCTTGATGGCGGTGCTAGCCCCAGAGCATGTCCTGTCCCTTGGGTCTCCACACATCTCCTGATCAGACCAGCATCCTTGTGTAGCTCCATAGGATCAGCACTGGACTGCTAACCACAATGTCGGTGGTTCAAACTGGTTCAACTGCTCCACAGAAATCCTATACAGGGTCACTATGAGTTGTAACTGATTCAAAGGCACTTAACAACAACAACAATAACCAGACCAGACCATTTGCCAGAGAGTCAATGCTGAGTCATGGTGACTCCATGTATGTTAAAGGACAATTGTGCTCCACAGGGTTTTCAACGACGGCTTCTTTTTTTGGAAATAGATTGCCAGACCTTTCTTCTGAGCTGCCTCTGGGTGGAACTTCGTGCTAACAGTTGAGCATGTTAATCATTTGCACCACACAGGGATCCCTACACCCTTACAAATAGTCCCTTTATTAAACCATCCTCAAGGGCTGTTTCCTGCTGGCACCCTCTCTGACACATCCAGGAAGACCTCTTTGTTCTATCCTACATGGAGCAGGCTGTGTCAGGGGGGTGAGAGCTCCCCATCACTAGAGGTCATCAAACAGAGGTCTGTCCGGCATGTGGTCAAAGAGATTTCAGCATTGGTCAGGGCCTTCAATTAGAAGACTTCTATGTAGGAGTACTGGTGTGGCGCTGCAGGATAAGCATTGGACTATTAACTGAAAGTTTGGTGGTTCAAACCCAGGAGCTCCTCCCAGGAAACCCTATGCAACACCACTTGAAACAAAAATTGTAGGAAAGCACTGGACTGCTAGCCACAAGGTAGGTAGTTCAAACCCAACAGCCCCTCTGCAGGGGAAAGATGAGGCTTTCTGAAAGATTCACAGCCTCAGAAACCATATACAAGGTTGTTATGAGTCAGAACTGGCTTGATGGTATCTAACAGCAAGAGCAGCTGTGGTCCCCTGCGTCCCAAGAGCCCCTTCTCCCCTGCTTGCCTTGCCACAAGCATCTAGCCCCTGTGCCTCTGCAGCTGTGACTTCATAATCCCATCAGTCAATATCCTGGGCCAGGTCTAGTCAGCCTTCGATCTGAACCCCAGGCTCTGAAAACAGGGGACTGACTCAGAAGAGAAGGGATTCTTTCCTCCTCCCCACTCTGCCTGTGCCCCCAACTCAGCAGCAAAGAAGATGGTAGAGGAAGCCTATATAGGAGTGAACAGAAGAGAGAAGATTCATACTTGCATTACGACCAGAGGCCCAGAATAGAGAATATCATTTTCAAGGCAGGGAAACCGAGTCCCAGAAAGGATGGAGGCTTACCCCAAGGTTCCCCAGGAAAACTGAAGCTCTGCTTTCCTGGTTCCTTCCAAAGACCGTGTCCTTTCTCCCTCTCTGCCTCTCTGGTGTCATTGCCTGGGCATGTCATATGTATTTGGGGCATTTGCGTCACTCAGATTTATATATTAAATATGGTGAAAAGTGTACACAAGAAAACTAAAATTCATGATCTCTTTCCTGCCTCTCTCCCTAAGTGAAGATGCCTTTGAGCTTGAATGATGGGGAGAGGCAGTCTCCTTTTGTGAAAGAGTGGGTTTAAATTCCGGTTCTGCCATTTCCAGCTAGGTGACCTTGAGTAAGTCCCGTAAGCTCTCTGGTCCCCATTTGCCTCCGTTGTAAAAAGATGCTGACTGCCTCAGAAGGCATTTGAAGACACCTTGCAAAGTGCCTAGCACTAGACAGATGCTCAGTCTCATCATTCTCTTTCCTTTTTGGTAATCAGCTTTATTGAAGTATAATCTATCCAATAAAGCACATCATTTTAAGTGGACAGTTCATGAGTTTAACAAAGATCAAAATCACACTTAAGATACAGAACATTTCCCTTATCCTCCAAATCTCCTCATGTCTTTTTGCAATCTTCTCTAACCCTGGCCCCAGGTAACCACTAATCTGTTTTGTTTTGTCTGCTCACCTCTACATCCCCTCAGTCCTCCTCCCCAGCCAAGGAGAGAAGAAAGGACACACAATCATTGATTCTTCCATTTTGTGACCCTCTCAGACAGCAAGCCCCCAACAACCCTGTTCCTAGCACCACTGCCGGCACTTAAAACAGACATTGACCCTAAGGAGACTGCCACTTTCACCTGTAACCAGCCTGCTCAGTTCCAGTCTCTGCACTCACACTTCAGGGCCTATGGCCCCAGGTCTCTTCCTGCTCCCACCCTGAGTCCAGGGGAGGTCTTGGTGAGAGTCTAAGAATATAGCAGGACTGGCTGTTGAGACTGGACAGCTTCCCCTAAGGGAATTCCAGAGCCTTGGGAATCCCTGGGAAAGCACTGTTCCAGAGCCTACTACCTGCTCCTGGAACTTGGTTTCAGTTCTCATTCCACTGCTGGGTGTGGTTCCCACAGGAGGAGTGTTCTAGAACTGGAGAGAAGGGAACATGAAGTTGACCTCCCCTTCCCTTCTTTTCTCCCTGACTTCATCACCTTCAGCTCTAGCCCCTTCTGTTGGGGCCAGAGAGGCAGGACAGGGTAATGGTATTTAGGCCAAGGCCAGGTTTAGAATCCATGAGTTTGTGCTTCCAACTTAGGGCACCAAAGCCAAATCAGCTTGGAGGGGCACTGCTCCTGCATGGATAATATCGGAATCTTGTCAGGGGGAAAATAATAACAGTGCTGGTGTTATTTGTTGCTGTCAAGTTCCTCTGACTCATAAGAGCGTAATGTATAACAACAAAATATTCCTCAGTCCTACACCATCTTCATGGTGTGGTGCTGTGGGCTAACGCGTCAGACTGCAAAGTTGTTTGAACTGCAAGGTTGGTGGTTCAAATTCACTAGCTGCTCCTTGGAAACTCTATACAGTGCTGTTATGGGTCGGAATCAACTCAACAGCACTTAACAACAACAACAACACACCATATTCATAATTGCTGATGTGTTTACCTTCCAACCTTGAGGGCTCATCTCCAGAACTATATGTTTGATCCATAGCATTATTATTGACTAATTTTCAACAGTAGATCACCAGCCCTTTCTCCTTGTTGTTGTTGTTAAGTGCCGTCGAGTCAGTTCCGACCCATAGCGACCCTGTACAGGGTTTCCGAGGCTGTACATCTTTACGGGAGCAGAACGCCTCATCTTTCTACCACGGAGCGGCTGGTAGTTTCGAACTGCTGGCCTTAAGGTTCGCAGCCCAATTCGTAACCACTACGCTACCAGAGCTCTACTGAAACCTGTCCAGACTCTGCTGGAATATTGGTGGCATAGCTTCCAGCATCATAGCAACATACAAGTCATGACCATGTGACAAACTGACAGGCAGATGAATAATAATAACAGATGTTGTTGTTAGGTACAGTTGATCCATCCTGATTCATGGTTACTCTGTGTACAACAGAACCAATCAGCCCAGTCTTGGCGCCATCCTATGTTTAAGCACATTGTAGCAGCTACTGTGTCAGTCCAGCTCATTGAGAATCATCCTCTATTTCTCTATTTATCAAGCATGACGTCCTTCTCCTTGGGACTGCTCCGGGAACTGGTCCCTCCTGATAATATGCCCAAAGTAAATGAGATGAAGTCTCACCCTCCTCACCTCCAAGGAGCATTCTGGTTGTACTTCTTCCAAGACAGATTTTGTTTATTCTTTATGTTACTTCTTCCATGTTACTTTCAATATTCTTCGCCAACTGCATAATCCAAAGACATTAATTCTTCTTTAGTCTGCCTCATACATTTCGAGTTTCCACATGCATATGAGGTGATTGGAAATGCCGTGGCTTGAATCAGATGCATCTTAGTCCTCAAGTGATATCTTTGTTTATTAAGCGTTTCAAGAGATTTTTGCAACAGATTTGCCAAATGCAGGAAATCAATTGATTGTGGGCATTGATTGTGGATCCAACTGAAATGAAATTCTTGAGAAATCCTTTCTTCATTTATCATGATGTTGCTTCTTGGTCCAGCTGTGATGATTTTTCTTTCTTTATGTTGAGGTGTAATCCGTACTGAAGATCTTTGATCTCTGTCAGTAAGTGCTTCAAGTCCTCTTCAGTTTCAGCAAGCAAACTTGGGTCTTCTGCATATCGCAGGTTGTTAACAAGTATTCCTCTAGTCCTGATGCTGTGTTCTTCTTCATAGTGTCAGTTTCTTGGATTATTTGCTCAGATTGAGCAGGTATAGTGAAAGGTTGTTATTGTTTAGCGCTGTCGTGTCGGTTTTGACTCATAGCGACATTGTATAGGGTTTCTGAGGAGCAACTTGTGAGTGTGAAGTGCTGGCCTTGTGGCTCTCAGTCCAATGCAGCTGCTACTTGCTGAGTTCTGATTATGAGACAAGTCCAACCTCGACTTTATCACTGATTTTCATAGCCTTTATTACAGTGATTTTACAATGTCATTTGGCCACAGAGTAAACTAGTGGTTGTTGTTGTTGTTAAGTGCTGTCAAGGTGGCTCGGTTTGAACCACCGACCTTGCGGTTCAAACCCACTGTGCAGTCCAAAGTATTAACCCACAGCACACCAGGATTCCATCTTAGGTACCCAGAAAAAAAACAAAACTGGGCTTCTAGTATAGGACCACTGATTTATTCTCCTTGCTAATCTCAATTGTACAAACAAATAATGCTCTCTGTAGCCAGTCCCAAGAGCCCACGAGAGAGGTAGGCCTTCTGACAGATGAAGAAACTGAGTCACGCAGCAGACCAGGAACAGAGGCAAGGCAATACTTGACTTTGAGAGTGACATATCTACCTATACACATGTGAGTGGGTGATGTTTTGTCGTTTCCATAGAAACTTGACCACCATTACAGAAAGCCAGGGTTTAGAAAGAAAACCAGTCCCATTCAGGTCTGGCTTCACAAACATCTGCTTTGGGAATCGTTCAGTAACCCCCACCTCTCACAAGGTGCACACCACTCTGGAGTTGACAAACTCCTTTCTCATGCAATAAGCCAGGTAGGGGTTATTGTACCCATTTTACAGAAACAGAGTCTGAGGTTCTGAGTAGTGGATTGTGGCTCTCTGAACCATGTTTGGAAGCATGTTTGTAGGCAGTCAGATGATGAATTGTCACGGGCCAGCAAACACCTGAACCTCTTTGGTCTGAAAGGTGCTAAGGACCTGAGCAAGGGTTGTTGTTTTGTTGTTGTGAAGTGTCATCCAGTCGGTTCCAGCTCTTAGCTACCCTGTATAGGGTTTCCGAGGGATGGCTGGTAAGCTTGAACCACCAACCTTGTGGCTCAAATCAGCCTCACAGTCCAGCACATTAGCCTGCAGCTCCACACCAGGACAGGGGTGGAGGGCAGGAATTTGGGTGAAGCTCGGTCAGGGCTGACACCAGAACCTGAAAAGGTACCAGGTCTGGCTAGTGGGGCCCCAGTGTCTCACCAGAGCTGGTGTTTGGCAGACAGGCTTCCTGTCTCCTTTCCCCACTTTGTTCCCAACCTCAGAGCACAGGCTTGCAAGAGTTTGCCCTGGGGGACTGGAATCTATATGCTAATGAGGAGCTTCTGGCCCCAACCCAGAGCAGCTCGGGCTGCAGCAATATCATAACAGAGCCAGGGAGCCTGTGGACCCTCAAGCTCTGACTTCCATAGTCCCTCTAAGCCCAGAGCCCTAGGACCCCACCTAACAAGCGCCAATAAGCGTCCTTTTCTGTGTGCCTTAATGATGATGCCAGGATGACAGGTATAAGCAGGGACTATCTCCGCAAACCAAGATGCATGGCTGCCCTGCCTGTACGCAGCATGCATGATCACCTCCTTTTAAAGACCAAAGCAAGAAACAAAGAGGTTGTAACTTGTGAGACAGAGCTGGGCAGAGGCCGTTCTGACTACAGGCTCTCCTGTGTACTCCTGCCTGTGATAGTAACAGTGCCTCTGATTGATCAAGCACTCACCCCAGGCAGACACTGTGCCAAGCACTTTACATTGATTATCTCATTAAAGTCTCATCATCAGCCTAAACGGGGGACAACTATTATCCTCCTTCTACAGATGTGGAAACAGCACAGAAAGGCTAAGTAACTTGCCTAGAGCTACTCAGGTAGGAAGTGGTAGAGCAGGAACAAAAACATAGACGTCCAGGTGTTTGAATGCGGTTGGTGTGGGAAGACCTGGAGATGGGGGTAGAGTAGAGGAAGAGGGTAGGAAACATAGAGAAGTGTTAATCCTGGAAAACATCCTAAAGGAGACAGCCAACTTCTAAAGAAGAGGCCATATGGAAGCCCACTGAACGGCTTCCGAGCTTGGCCACCTTTTTCCTTCCAGGTCTCCAGTAGCTTGCAGAAGAATGCATATTCCAGGTTTGGCATCCAAACCTAGAGGGTCCAGCTCCTGTTTCCATGGAAACCATATCCTTAGCAGCTTCCAATAAGGACATTATTTGACTACAGTGAACACACACCATCTTTTGATTACTGCCGGAAGTACTGAAAGGCAGCCCTCCCCTTTCCAAAGGACCCCGCCCTTCCTTGGACAAATAAATACTGCCCAAAAAAGTATGGGGGAGGGAGTAGAGACAGGGGAAAAGTCCTCACACAAGGGAGGAGGAAATGGGAAAAAAAATCAATGTTTGCATTAACGGAGTTGCCTGTTCAGCATTTCTCCTCTTTTATAGATTTAGATAACATACTCATCAGGGATATCTTCAGTTCCCAGAGCAAAGAAATTAATTACTCACTAATGGCGCAATTCAGAAATTAATTTGCACTATCATCTCAAATATGTCATTATTAATCAATTGGCAGGTGGGAACTAGAGGGAAAAGGTATCTACTAGGGTCTGGGGTGCTCAGGGACAACCTGTTCTTAAAGGACAGTTCTAGAAGGCTGAACTGGAGCTAAAGGCTGGGGTTAGGGTCAAGTCTCAAAAGGTGACCTGGGGAGGTCTGGGGATGCCAGGTGAAGGGCCTATACTGGGAGTGAGATGATCTAGATTCCAGGCGTGACTTTGGGCAAGTTGAGGAGGTTGGGCTTGAGCTGTCCTTTCCAAAGCTCCCCACAATGGAATAGTATGTAGAACGACAACATAAAAGACAAATGGGCTGGAGCAGGGATGGGAATGCTGGAACCCCTTAGTCTTGACCCTCTACTCTCCCATTATGGTTCCTAGGACTGCGCAGATCACAGCTGGATGCCCTTCAAAAGATGGTCTTTGAGTTACGTGGCTCCCTGGTTCTCGTAGGTGAGGCTCTCAACACCTTTGCCCTTCAGAAAGGCTTCCCTAGTTCCTTGACCCTCCTGTTCCCTGACCCACCCCACATTCAGCTCCTGCACAAATTCCCAGTGCTCAGCAGTCAGCTCTGGGAGGGTTTAGTGCATCTTAGAGCTGCACCCTCAGTACCTAGGTCAAGTCCTGGCACCGAACCACCCAGCAGATGCCCACTCTGTGAATAGTGGTTTGGTTGTAGACAACTAAGTTGGGAAGGGTAGCCCAGGTAGAAGGTACCACAAGAGAATAGGTGGAGTCTGGTTGGGTATCACCAGGGTCTTAGTTTCCTTGGGCTGCTAGAATCGAATACGGAAATGTGGGTGCCCTAAAGAAGAGACAAGTATTGTCTCACAGTTCTGGAGTCTAGGTCTGAGTTCAGGGCATTATCAAGGTCACACTATCTCTGTCTACTCTAGGGGAAGGCCCTTTCTTATGTCTTCCAGTTTCTGGCATAGCGAGGTTGTAGATGCATCTTCACCTGGTGTCCAACTGTTTCTGTGTCTTTCTCCCCTTTTCAAAGACAGAAGAGGTTAGGACACAGTCTACTCCCTTATGACCTTGGTAACTTAACAGATAACATCTGCAAAGTAAAACTCTGTTTTCAAACAAGGGCGCATTCACTGGTACAAGGATTAGGATTTCAGTTTATCTGTTGTTGCTGTTGTTGAAATGGCTGAAGATAGCAGGACTAGACATGATTTCCCAGGCGATGTGCAGGCCTTGGGAGAGGCAAACTCAGAGAGCCGTGTGATGAACGAGGTACATTCCCACCACAGCCTAGCCCCCTGCTGCAGAGTGAAGAGCCCTGGGTTCTTGTTATAAACCAGGATTTATTGAGCACCTACTGTGTGCATCTGTTACTCCACTTGCTTTCAGCATCACCCTCAGTCACAGATGAGGAAACGGAGCCCCAGAGAGAAAAGGGACTCATTTGGAGTCACTCAGCTAGGCACAGGACCTGCAGTGTAGAGAAGCAAGGGAGCCACAAAGCAGGTGTGAGGAGGGTTGGAGAAGAGAGAGAACATTCAGTGTAGTTTCCCTGGTGACGTGGACTGCCCACAGCCACTCTTACCAGAGATGAAGAGAATTACCATCCATAGCATCCATGAATACTCACAAGGTAGGCAAAGAAGGGAGCAGGTGGAGCTGGTGCAGGCTTTGGACCCAGGAGGCCAGTGCTCTGGTCCAGGTCTGCCCTGGCTCTGTAAGATTACCACATCTATCAGGTTTGCTGAAAGACTCGAACAAGAGGTCACAGGCTTTGTAAATCGGTACGTGCCCCATAAGTGTCCATCACTACCTCATGCGGGGAAGGTTGCTTCACTTTACAGACCTTGCCCTGGGTGCCCAAGTGCCCCAGCCCACTGACCCCCACCAAGCATCTAGTTACCTCACAAACACACCTGCTGCATGGTCCTATTACGTGGCTCAAGGGGCCACCCTGGACACACACCATATACACACACAGCCACCTGGCTTATCACAGTCACACTCCTGGTCATGAGACAACCAGGCACACACACGCGCACGTACACATGCACACCCTGAACACAGGAAATGAATGGAGACTGCAGGTGGGAAGAAGCATAACTGTGCTCCTCTCAAGGGAAGAAAGAGACCCTGGGCATCAGCAGAATCTCTCCTGTTCAGTCCCATTCCCTTCCTGGTCCTCTCCTGCAGATTCCCGGTGCTCTGAGGACAGCCCTGCTCTGTCCCTCAGCATCTCTGGTCAGCTGACAAGAACCAGGAAAGGTGTCTACGTCAGAAGGGTGGTCTGAGAACTGGAGGGGTCAGTGATCTGCACAAGGCAATTTACAAAACTTGGGGACCCAGCCAGACATCAGATTTCTAAGGATCACTTCATCCCCCTCCTGGCTCTCCAGTCCTCATGCTACAACAGTTTCCTCTCTGTCCCTTTTCCACCCACCTCTCCACTTCTCTCTGCCCCTGTCTCACTATGTCTCCCTTTATCTCTAGTCCCTGCCTCAGTGGCTCTCCGTATCTCTCTCTGTCTCTTTATCTCCTTGTCTCTCTTCTTCCCTGTGAGCTCTCTGGCTTTTTGCTTGGCTGTACATGGAAGGTCTTGGGTCTGCTAAATGTGCTGCCCACATAGCCATGGGTGTTGAAAGTGGGTCTACACATGGGCAAGGTCGGAGATTCAAACTCACCAGCCACTCCTTGGAAACCCTATACAGGGTTGCTATGAGTCGGAACCAACTCAACAGCAGTTAACAACAACAACAAAGGACCCTTATATGTGTCTCATGAAGAATTGCCTTTTCATAGGGGCTTCTTGACCCCTAAGATATGAGTTTTATGGACATCTCTGTCTGCTTCATAGTCTTGAGGGGGCTGCATTTTGAAAATTCATCCATTAAGATACATGTGAAAGGAACTTCCTCTAAGTCTAACTGGAGGATGTTCCCCAACCTCATTCTAATGCCTATGAAAAGTTACCCGAGACCAGACCCTGCTCCAGGCCACATATTTTTCAACTGGCAGACAGGAGGAGGGAAGAGAGAATGCAGTGGATAATTTTTAAGATTCCTTCCAGTTGTCAACAACCATTGTACTCCAACAAAGCCTAGGGATTAGGGACAATGTTAGTACTGTGGGAAGGACCAGCACTGTCCCTCTGTTTACACTGTTGTTGTTATTAGGTACTGTCAAGTCGGTATCAACTCACTGTGACCCTATGCACAACAGAACTAAACACCATCCGGTCCTATGCCAACCTCACAATCACTGCTACGCTTGAACCCATTACGGCTGATACTTTGCCAAGCCACCTTGTTGGGGGGTCTTCCTCTTTTTCGCTGACCCTCCACTTTACCAAGCATGATGTTCTTCTCCAACAACTGGTACCACTTGATAATAAGTTCCAACTATGAGAAACGATGTCTGGCCATCGTGGCGTCAAAGGAGCATTCTGGTTATACTTCCTCCTTTGTTTTTACTTTTGGCAGTCCATGGTACTTTTAATATTCTCCAACACAAATGCATCAATTCTTCGATAATCTTCCTTATTCATTGTCCAACTTTTACATGAATATTAGGCTACTGAAAATGCCACAGCTTGAGTTGGGCACAACTTAGTCCTCAAACTGACATCTTTGCCCTTCAACAATTTAAAGAGGACTTGTAGAGCACAGTAGCCTATAATGCAATACGTCCTTTGATTTCCTGGCTGCTACTTCCCTGATATTGATAGTAGATCCAAGCAAAATGAAGGCTTGGACAACTTCAAACTTTTCTCCATTTATCATGTTATTTATTGGTCCAGAGGTGAGGCTTTTTGTTTCCTTTATAATTAAGGTAGGTATGACCCATACTGAAAGCTGTGGTCTTTGATCTTCATCAGGAAATATTTGAAGTCCTCTTTGCTTTCAGCAAGCAAGTTTGTATCATCTGCATATCGCAGGTTGTTAATGAGTCTTCCTCTGATCTTGATGCCATGTTCTTATTCATATAATCCAACTCCTCGGATATTATCAGCATACAAATGGCGTAAATAAATACAGTGAAAGAATAAAAACCCTAGCACACACTTTTCTTGATTTAAATCTATTCTGTGTCCCTTTATTCTGTTCAAATGACTGCCTCTTGGTCTATGTACAAGTTCCTCATGAGCACAGTTGTTGTTGTTAAGTGCCATAGAGTTTGTTCCGACTCATACATAGCAGCCCTGTATAGGGTTTCTGAGGAGTGGCTGGTGGGTTTGACTTGAAATACTCATTTTCTGCAATGTTGTCCATGGCTTGTCATGATCCACACAATACAAAGTTGTTGCATAGTCAATAAAGCACAGGTAAGCATCTTTCTGGTATTCTCCACTTTCATCAAAGGTCCAACTGATGTCAATAATGATAGCCCTCATTCCACGTCATACTCTGAATCTGGCTTGAAATCTATGAGATCCCTGTCAATGTACTGTTGCAGTGTTTTTACATATCTTTAGCCTAATTTTAGAGTTCTGGTGTGACGCTGTGGGTTAATGGTCACACTGAAAAGCCATTTGAACTGCAAGGTTGTTGGTGGTTCCAGCTCACCAGTTGGTCCTTGGAAACCCTATACAGGGTCGCTATGGGTTGGAACCGACTTGATGGCACTTCACAACAACAAAAACAAAAAGCATAATTTACTTACATGTAATATTAACGATACTTTCCAATGATTTCCACATTCCGTTGGGTCATCTCTCTTTGGAATGGGCATAAATATGGATCTCTTCCAATCAGCTGGCTAGGTTAGCTGTCTTTCAAATTTCTTGGCATAGGTGAGTGCCTCCAGTGCTTTGTTAGTTTGTTGAAAGATTTCTATTTGTATTCTGTCAGTTCCTGGTGTCTTGTTATTTGCTAATGCTTTCAATGCACCTTGGAATGCTACCTTCAGTGTCATTGGCTCTTGATCATATATATATACATGCTAGCTATTGAAATGATTGAACATCAATCATTTTTGGTACAGTGCCTTTGTGTATTCCTTCCATCTTTTTTTTTTTTTTTTTGATGCTTTTTGCATCATTCAATATTTTGCAAAAATAAAAAAATATATATATTTTGCCCATAGGATTCTTCAGTATTGCAACTCAAGGCTTGCTTGGATTTTTTCTTTAGTTCCCTCAGTTTGAGAAATGAGTATGTTGTTTCCTTTTGGTTTTCTAACCCCAGGTTTTTGCATATTTCATTATAATATTGGACTCTCTCTTCTCAAGTTGATCTTTGAAATTTTCTGTTCGGCTCTTGTACCTCCTCACTTCTTCCATTTGCTTTAGCATCTCTACACTGAAGAGCAAGTTTCAGAGTCTCTTCTTACATCCATTTTGGCCTTTTCGTTCTTTCTTGTCTTCTTATTGACCTCTTGATTTCTTCCTGTATGATATTCTTGATGTCACCCCACAGCTCTTCTGGTCTTTAGTCATTAGTATCTAATTCATCAAACCTGTTCTTGAAATGGTCTCTAAATTCAGGTTGGGATATTTCAAGGTCATAGTTTGGCCATCATGAACTTGTTTTAATTTTCTTCACCTTCAGCCTGAATTTGCATAGGGGCAATTGATGGATTGTTCCACAGTGTACCCCTGGCCTGGTTTTGGCTGTTGATAGGGAGCTTTTCCACAGTCTCTTCCCAGAGATGTAGTCAATTTGATTTCTGTGTATTCCATCTGGTGAGATCCATATATATAGTCATCTTTTATGTTATTTTTTAAAGGGATTTGCAGTGAACAAGTCTATCAGCATTGTTTCTATCACCAAGGCCATATTTTCCAACTACTGATCCTTCCTCTTTGTTTCCAACCTTTGCATTTCAATCGCCAGTAAATAATGATACATCTGATTACATGTTTGATCAATTTCAGACTGAAGAAGTGGTAGAATTCTTCAATTTCATCATTACTGGCTTTAGTGGTTGGTGTGGAAATTTGAATAATAATTGTATTAACTGGTCTTCCTTGTAGGGATATGAATATTATCCGATCACAAACAGTGTTGTACTGCAAACTCGATCTTGAAATGTTCTTTTTGATAATGAATGTGATGTCATTCCTCTCAACTTGTCATTCCTGGCATAGTAATCCATGTGACTTAGATTAAAAATGCTCAATATCCATCCATTTCAGCTCACTAATTCCTAGAATGGAGTCCTGGTGTGGCACTGTGGGTGTCTGCACTAGACTGCAACGTTGGTTAGAACTGCAAGGTCAGTGGTTCAAACTCACCAGTTGCTCCTTGGAAACCCTATACAGGGTCACTATGGTTCAGAACCAACTCAACAGCACTTAACAACAACAACAACACCTAGGGTGTCAATGTTTATGCGTTCCATTTCATTTTTGACATAATTCATATTGCACACATTCTATGCTTCCATTATTAATATATTAATGTTTGCAGTTGTTTCTCCTCGTTTTGAATTATACCCCATCGCAAATGAAGGTCCTGAAAGCTTTATTCCATTTGCATCATCACGGTCAACTTTTCTTTGAGGAGGCAGCTCTTGCCCAGTTGTATTTTGAGTGCCTTCAAACCAGAGGGGCTCATCTTCCAGCACTAGATCTGACAGTGTGCTGGTGCTTTTCATCGTGTTTCAATATTGAATATTCCTGTGCTACCTGACAGTGTTTCACTGCTTTTTGTACAGTTTTCAGTGACTAAAAATTAGGAAGTAGTCTGTCTCTCCTTCCTAGTCTATCCTAGTTTGGAAGTTCATCTGAAACTTGTCCACCATGGATGATCCTTGTTGTTGTTAAGTGCCATTGAGTTGGTACCGACTCATAGCAACCCTATGCACAGCAGAATGAAACACTGCCTGATCCTGGGCCAACCTCACTAGTGTTGCCACGCTTGAGTCCATCGATGCTGCCAATTGGCCAATCCATCTCGTTGGGGGTCTTCCTCTTTTTCTCTGACCCTACACCTACCAAACATGATATCCTTCTCCAGTGACTGGTCCCTCCTTATGTCCGAAGTATGAGAGATAAAGTTTGGCTATGCTGGCCTCCAAGGAGCACTCTGGCTGCACTTCTTCCAAAACGGATCTATGGATTCTTTTGGAAGCCCATGGCACTTTCAATATTCTTCTCCAACACCATAACTCAAAAGCATCAATTCTTCTACGATCTTCCTTATTCCTTGTCCAGCTTTCGCATGCATATGAGGTTATTGAAAATACCATGGCTTGGTACAGGTGCACCTTAGTCCTCAAGCTGACATCTTTGCTCTTCAACACTTTAAAAAGGTCTTGTGCAACAGATTTGCCTAATGCAATACATCGTTTGATTTCTTGACTGCTGCTTCTGTGAGTGTTGATAGTTGATCCAAGAAGAATGAAGTCCTTGACAACTTCAATCTTTTCTCTGTTGATAAGAATGACTCTGCTGGTGTTTAAAATATCGATGGCATAGCTTCCAGAACGACAACATCATGCAAACCACCACAGTAAGATAAACTGACAGACGAGTGGTGTCTTTTTACATTACAACCTCCAAATTTCAATAGTTTTACACAAAATTCAACCTGTGTTGGTGGAGACCTAGTCAGCCAGCAGTGTGTGGCAAGACCTAGGGGCTCATGGGCTCAGGGTCAGTGACACAGCCACAGAGGACTAGAGTGGAGAGTGAGCGTCCAGCTGATAAGAAGAGAGGGCATATGCACAGGAACATCCACACTTGCAGATAATACCCACTTGGACTGGCTCCAATAACTGGATGATCAGAGCTCAACCCAAAGAAGAAAGAAGAGGAAAAAAGTGTCATCTGATACAATTTGATGAACTTGACCTACACCTATGGATGCAGTAGCTCAAGAGAGGAAACAAATCCTTACTGCAAGAATCATTCCCACCCCCTCCACACAAAGAGTAGACAGGGATGGGCAACTTGGACATTGGCTACCCAAAATGAAGGGGAGGGGCCTACAAAGGCAAGAAGTGACTAGCTTACAAGCTTTCAAGTGGGAACCTAGATCCAGAGGACATGGAGGAAGGTAGAGTCTCCAGTGAGTAGTATCCAACCTGTCTAGGAAGGGCTGATGAAATGAAATGCAGATGGGTCTCTTGTGCTGCAGTAGTGAATAATTGTTATCAGAACTGATTGTGAGGGATGGAAATGTAAAGGTGGACATTTTACAGCAAGGAGGGGAGTGATTAACTTTTCAGTCTAGGAGTGGAGGGCCCTGGGACCATCAATGGAGAAGAGCAGAGAGCAGGACCCTACCCAGAGAAGCAGTGACACCTGAGATGGAAGGCAGAGGTGATGATGTGGAGAGATGGAGTGGCTGGAGATTTGAGATCCAGAAAGGGAAAGAGGCTGTGTGCTGATGACTGGGGGGTGGGGGGAATGGGTGTGTGTGGCAGGCTTGCAGGGTATACCCTTTGGTTGGTTGATGATGCATGGATGGGATTGTAACTACGGCAATGAAATGATATATGACAGAATAAATGTAAAACCAATGGTCTCCCATGTAAACTATCACATAATGCACAATAAAACATTTATTTAAAAAAAAAAAAAATTCAACCCGTGTTGGGTAGCTTTCATAGATGTCTCCCCTCCATGTAGTGACTCAAGGATATGGGTTCCTTCCACCTGGCCTTCACCTTCTTACAATTTCAAGATTACCCTGGCATCATCCCATTTGGCACACAGGGGATAAGGCCTTGGGAAGAAACACCCCAGAGACTTATTTACCTTATGTCAGAAGTTACACTTTTACTTTTTATTCACTTTACCACTCCCCTTTTACTCACATACTTTGCAACCTAACTGCAAGGAAAACTGGGAAGGGTAGAGGCATTCCCAGGTATGGGTGATTACCTGATCTTTGGTATGTTATTGTTGATTGTTGTCAAGTCAATTCCAACTCATGGTAACCCCACATTTTACAGAGTAGACGTGTTCCATAAGGTTTTCTTGGCTGTCATCTTAACACTAGCAGATCTCTAAGTCTTTTCTTCTATAGTACCACTGTTACTGTGTGCCATTGAGTCAGTTCTGACTTACAGCGACCCCATGTAAGGTTTCTGAAGCTATAAATCTCTATGGGAGCAGAAAGTCTCATCTTTCTCCCACAGAGTGACTGGTAGATTTGAACCATGGACCCTGTGGTTAACAGCCCAATGCATAACCCACTAAGCCACCAGGGCTCCATGGTACACTTGGGTAAGTTCAATCCACCAATCTTTAAGTCTTTTTTATGTTGTTAAGTGCCATTGAGTCAGTGCTGACTCATAGTGACTTATATAGGGTTTCTGAGAAGCAGCTGATGAATTTGAACCACTGACCTTGCAGTTCAAACCAATCTTGCAGACCAGTGCATTATCCAACTGTGACTGGTTGGGCATCCATCAATCGCTAAATAATTCATTCTGCTAATTCTTATCAGAGGCTACCTATGTGCTGGCCACTGCTATATGCGTGAAGACCAACAAGAGTCTCAATTCTTGCTCCTCATAGGTTACAGTCATGTGAAGTGTGGACAAGTGATTGCACATTTTCAGTTCAGATGATGTGTGTCAAGATATGGGTGTAAAAGGTATCATAGGAGCACATCTGAAGGGCACTCAACTCAGACCCAGGGACTAAGGGAAACTTCCTGGAGGAAGTGAGGCCTGGAGGATGTAGGGAGTCAGGCAGGTAAACGGAGACAGCAGAAGAATATTCCAGGCAATAGGATCACAAAGGCCTATTGACACAGGAAGAGCATGGAGCATCTGGAGTGGGAGCATAATGCAGGCCATCCCACTCTTCTCCTGGACACCCCTTGGACACTCCTGAGCCCTTTCTCCCACTAGCTCTGGATCCAGATGTGTCCTGGCTGTGGACAGTTCCACTTAGCCCTTCTTCACCTCTCCAACCTGGCAGGTTAGAAAAGGGGAGCACATTCCACTTGTGATGTGTGACCTTGGACAAGTCAATAACCCTCTCTGGGCCTCAGTTTCTTGTTATTGTTTTTAAGTACCGTCGAGTTGGTTCCAAGTCATAAAAACCCTGCATAGGATTTCCAAGAAGCGGCTGGTGGGTTTGAACCATCGACCTTGCTATTGATAGTCCAGGGCTGATCCTACAGTGCGGCATCAGGTTTCTTACTAGTTGAATAAATCACTCAGAAAGTTCCCAAAGCCCTTTGTCGCTCAGTGCATGGCCTTGTTCAGCACACTCTGGAATGCTCACATCCTGCCCTAATCCCCTTTCAACAGCAGAGCATGGTAAACTGAGTTTGTGGAGAGAGGGGAAGCCAGACTGTGACCCCATTGGGCTGGAAGAGGCGCAGGAGTCTGCTCCCCCACCTCCCAGCCCAAACGCGCCACTAATGAGGCCTGTCTGTAGAGTAATTAGCTGCAATCACAGTGCGGCGCATTAGGCAGACACGGTCTTGGTACAACTGCGGTGGCTCCCGGGACTCAGGAGCCCAGGGCTTTGAACACTGCATTACGGCAGGGGACACATCCTAATGTCACTTAATTACCCCAAACAGCCTCAGATGTAATTGAGCCTGGATGGGCTGGTGGGGGTGGGAGTGGGTGCGGGCGTCCATAGGAGGCTGATGTGTTTATAATGATGCCACTTTGCAAGACAAATCTAGCCTTCATGAGCTGAGGATGAGGAAGATGAGGTAGGGTGGGGGAGGAAGTTGCAATGGCTTGTAAGCATGTGCCCTTCATTCCCCTGAACCCTAGAAGACCTTGACCCAAGGTTGGCTGGAAGACTCCTTGTATCCTCCTGAGACAACACAAAACCATGATAGAAACTCCTACCCTCTCATGCATACCATTGTTGTTCAGTTTCACCTGCTAATAGTGAATGGTGGGCAAGAAGGAAGTATTGGCAGGTGTGGAGCTGAAGACCAGGGAGGCAATTGATGGATACATCAGAGTGTAGAAAGTGGGTAGTGCCCTAAGGATGCTGCTGGCTACTTTCAGAGGAAGCCCCCTGGTCAGGAGGAAGAGCTCTGAGGTACGAACCTAGATATTGAACTTCAGGGGCGGACTCTTAAGACGATGCTCCAGTAAAGGCGTGTTCCTCCAGGAACCCTGTGGTGCAGGAACCTGTCTGCCTGCTCACCTTTATATTCCCAGCACCTAGCATCAGGCCAGCCCATAGCAGGCACTCAGTAAATACAGATTGATCTGAATAAGTGAATGAATGTCACTAACCCACTTACTTCTCCACCTTAGGCTAAGTGCCCTCAGCTGGGAAATGGAGCCACAATTGCCAGATCACCTTCCAAGGCTGTGACCTCATGACCACATGGGCACTTAACTAGAAGTCCTTGGAAAATGTGACGGGAGCAATCAAACCTCCCCTACATCCTCAACCAAGACCCACAGTCCCAGACCAGGCCAGAATGACTGCAGGGAGCAGTGGGAAATGAACGTATCTGTGGCTGAGATTAATTAGGGTGAAACTGCTCTAGGCTTGGCAGAAAAGCCAATGGTCCACTCACCCTTTTCTCCTTCAATCCCTCTGATTTGGTCTCTGGCATTTCAAGCGTTGTATTTCTAATAATTTCAGGAATGGCTACCACAATAGAAATCTCCTGAATAATAATGAGGGTGAGTATTTATACATTGACTTGCAAACAATCAGCTGCTAACCAAAAGGTTAGAGGTACAAATCCACCCAGAGGTGCCTCAGAAGAAAAGACTGGCAATCTACTTCCAAAAAGTCAGCCATTGAAAACACTTTGGAGCACAATTCTACACATGGGGTCACACCATGAGTCAAATTTTACTTGACAGCAACTGGTGGAGGTGGACATTAGCTACATGGTGCAAAGATGGAAGCGCACTCCAGTAGGGACCTCATGCAAGGTGTTAATCCAGAATGTGCAGAAGAATGAGGATTATTTGGGCTGATGCTTCCCATAGATCATCAAAGAGATGCATGGAGAACTTTATAGAGAGCAGCCCGCCCTCTGGCCAGAGGTAGGGGCCTGAGCTAAGGCACAGAGATGTGGGGGGCAGGCAGACGTTTGGCTGTAGAGTGAGAAGGAAGAGAAAGTGCAAGCAGATCATCAAGGCAAGAAGTCATGGCAAGCAGCCACCCCCCAGCTCTGCAGTGAAATACCGATACATCACAGGTCTCTCTCTTGTTCCTCCCATGGAAGTCCTTGGCCTTTTCAGGACTCTCTGCCTCCATTAGTTCACTCCCTTCCTTGGGCCTGTATGTCCCCACTGGAGCAATAATCAGAATGGGCTATATGCTCATGGATGACAGTCCCTCCAACCATGATATTCTGTCTGCCTGTCACACACAGTGGACTGTGGAATGCACGGGTTTTCCTCGCAGTCCCTCTCACTATACCCAAGAACCCACACCCTCCCTTGAGACACAACCATCCCTGTGGCCCACAATGACATTGAGGGACGCACTGCTCTCCACCCTGCCCAATGGGCCATGTGCCAACACCTGCCTTCTCCCCATGAGCCATCCGTCATTGTCTGAGCATGTCGGTGGGAAGACAGCTTCATTAGCTCCTCCCCAGCCATCCGTCCCCTGGAGCAGGGACAAATGTGGCTATCCTGCCCCCACCAGCCAGGGAGAGTACAGAACCCTGAGGGCAGTTTCTAAAAGGCCGCCCTGACATCTCTACCCCCCATACCTACCACCTGAGATGGCAACCCCAACAAGTCCTTCCCACTGTCACGTGCCTGACATACCACCAATAAAGGGGCACTGCAGCCCCCAAGAGTCCATCACCTGCAAATGCCTCTGGCAGGAAGAGGAGCACTGGACTGGAGGCCAAGGAACCAGAATGCCCTTTCTCTGCTGTGTGAACTGGGGCAACTGACTCCCCGATCCTGGGCCCCGTCATTAAATGAAAGACTTGAGCTACAATCTAGATTATCTCCAGGCCCCTTGATCTTGGATACTCTGCACTTCCACAGGGGAAACTCTGGGATTCTGAATGCCAGTGTTTTTTGGGGAAGGAAATTGCACTGTACCCTACTCCCATTATAAGGCCTTAGGCCACCAAGCATGTGAATCCAGTTTGTAACACACAGACAGATGGCTTGGCAAACACAGCTTTCTTCCTTTAAACTATACCTTCTTGAAAAATGGTGTTCATTTTGGAACTTTTTAATACCACTGGCCATGGCTTCAGGGGCTCTGCCAAGCAGTGGGCAGTGGGCAGAGCTAAAACCAAGCCCTGCCTTGGTGTCTTAGCTGAATAATGGGATCAGTAAAGAGAGAGAAGCTTCTTTCCCATGATTCTGTTAGACACCCAGAAAATCATTCAGCCTCCCCAGCTGAGATGGAGACAAATGTGTGATACCTACCTCTAGAACACCTTGAGTTCTCCATTGGAACTCAAAAGGCATCATCTTCCCACCACCCAAGGGATAAAAGCTCTTTGGTTATCAAAAGACAGGGGAAGAGGTAAATTACTTGTATTGTAACCATATACAAAGAAAATCTATCAATAAAATTATGAGCTGGGATGAGGGCTGTGTGAGAGAGTAGAAAGAGATCAGAGAGTGCCTTTGAAGCCTGCTTAAGTAATTTAGATTACTTAAATTCCAAGGCTGAGCTCCAGAAAAATAACTCTCCATAGGACAGTCTTGGCTCTAGTGGGGTTTGTGGGAGGGAAACATCCTGCAAGGACCCCAGAAATGAAGCTGAGATAGCCAAGCTAACTGTACAGTGTGGGTGTTGGGTCAGCCTCCAAAAGCTCTGGGCAAACAGGGAGATGGAGGCTATGTATACAACCTGGCATATCTCAGCCACTCCATGGGGAAATGAATCAGTGACCTTGTCTGCCAATGCCAGCATGGAGTAGAGAATCACTCTGAGAAGGAGCCACAAGCCTCAGCATTTGTGATTTTATTTTTAAAGCTTATGAACATTTAATTATCTTCATGAGGAACCTGTACATAGACCAAGAGGTAGTCATATGAACAGAACAAGGGAACATTGAATGCTTTAGAATTAGGAAAGATGTGTACCCCAGTTGTATTTTTTCACTATACTTATTTAATCTGTATGCTTAGCAAATAATATGAGAAGCTGGATTATATGAAAAAGAACATGGCATCAGGATTGGAGGAAGGCTCATTAACAACCTACAATATGCAGATGATATAACCTTGCTTGCTGAAAGCAAAGAAGACTTAAAATATTGATGAAGAGCAAAGACCACAGCCTTCGGTATGGATTGCATCTAAATGTAAAGAAAAAAAATATCCTCCCCACTAGACCAATAATTAACATCAAGATAAATGGAGAAAAGATTGAAGTTATCAAAGACTTCATTTTGCTTGGATCAACCATCAACACTAATGGAAGCACATGTCAAGAATCAAATGATTTGATCAATGGAACAGAATCGAGAATCCAGAAATTAACCCATCCACACACAGCCAACTGATTTTCGACAAAGTGCCTAAATATATCGCATGGGGAGGTGATAATCTCTTCAACAGATGGTGCTGGCAGAACTGGAAATTTATATGCAAAAGACTGAAACAAGCCCTTTTCCTCACACCTTATACAACAACCAACTCAGCATGAATTAAAGACCAAAATGCGAATCCCAATATTATGAAGGCCATCAGTGAAAAACTAGGGACAAATGTGAGGGCTCTAATTCAGGGAATATACAGATTACCAAACATTTTGAAAA
>NW_006408538.1:14932097-14954019 GCF_000296735.1 Chrysochloris asiatica | reverse complement strand
GTCCAGTGAAGGAGGCTTCCTGTGGAGCCTCTGCATTACATAAGGCCATAGGTGGAATCCTGAACCGCATCCAGAATCTTCTGAGGTGGAAAACTTCCACTTGAAAGGACAAGCAGACTAGCCTGGAGCGGCTAGAAGAACAGAAGATACTTCTTAAAAGAATGACTGACAGGAAAAATGCAAAACAATAATGGCAGTCCAACTGACTACTACAAGAACAAGCAAATTGCTCGCCCAGGAGACATCAAGGCAAGTGGTGAGGTCCCGTCAGGGCATACCCCCTTCCAAGACTAAGGACTCAATGGGAATACACGAGCAGACATGCACTCTGACTGGTGACCATGCTCGTCACCAATAAAGGGAAATGAGGGAAAAACAGCAATGAAGCAACAAGCTAAGCCCTACCACATTCAATAGACTCCTGTGAACCAAGGTGGAGACCTGGTTGGACAGCAGTATGGCAAGACCTGGGGGACTCCTGGGTCCAGAGTCAGTGACACAATCACAGAAGACTAGAATGGAGAGTGAAGCATCCAGCTGATAAGAAGAGAGGACATATGCACAAGAACACCCACACTTGCAGATAATACCCACTTGACCTGGCTTCAATGGCTGGATGATCAGAGCTCAACTAGAAGAAAGAAGAAAAAAGAGTAATCTGATACAATTTGATGGATGCAGTAGCTACACCTATGGATGCAGTAGCTCAAGAGGGAACAAATCTTGACAGTGAGGATCATTCTCACCCCCTCAACACACAGGGTAGACAGGGATGGACAACTTAGACATTGGCTACCCAAAATTAGGGAAGCTACAAAGGCAAGAACTGACTGGCTTACAAGCTTTCAAGAGGGAGTCTAGATCCAGAGGGCACTGAGGAAGGCAGTATCTCCAGTGAGTAGTATCCAATCTGTCTGGGTGGGATAATGAAAGGAGATGGGGATAGCACTCTTGTGGCACAATAGTGAATAATTGCTATCAGGACTAACTATGAAGGTTGGAAATATACAGGTAGATGTTTTGTAGCAAAAGGAGGGGATTGGTTGACTTTGCAGGCCAGGAGCAAAGGTCCCTGGGACCAGCAAGGGAGAAGAGCGGAGTGCGGGACCCTACCCAGAGAAACAGTGATGCTAGAGATGGAGGCAGAGATGATATGGAGAGATGAAGCGGCTAGGGACTCTATACCCAGAGAGGGACAGGGGCTGCGGGCTGATGACTGAGGGGGCAGGCTTGCAGGGTATACCCTTTGGTTGGTTGATGATGCATGGAGGGGATTGTAACCATGGCAATGAAATGATATACAATATGATGAATGTAAAGCTAATGTTCTCCCATGTAAACTATCACATAATTCACAATAAAACATTTTAAAAAAAAGAATCAAATGACAATATTGCATTAGGCAAATCTACTGCACAAGGCCTCTTTAAAGTACCCAAGAGCAAAGATGTCAGTTTGAGGATTAAAGTGCACCTGACCCAAGCCATGGTATTTTCAATAGTCTCATATGCCTGTGAAATGTGGACAGTGAATAAAGAAGGCCATAGAAGAATTGATGCATTTGAGTTATTGTGGAGAAAAATATTAAAAGTACCATGGATTGCCAGAAGAATAAATAAATCTCTGTTGGACAATGTGCACTAAAATGCTTCTCAGAAGCCAGGATGACCAGACTTAGTCTCTCATACTTCGGACATATTATCAGCAGGGACTAGTTCCTGGAGAAAGACATCATGCTTGGTAAAGTGGAGAGACAGAGAAAAACAGGAAGACCCACAATGAGATGTACTGGCACAGTGGCAGCAACAATGGGCTCCAACATAGGAACAATTGCGAGGATGGCGCAGGACCAGGCAGTGTTTTGTTCTGTTGTACACAGAGTCAGAACCGATGATGGCACTTAACAACAACCACCATGGGTCTTTTTACCACAGATACCTAGCCATGCCCCAACACACACTCATACACTCAAGACTGGTCTCAAGACTCTGGCATATGGGGTTGGAAAGACACTAAATGTAATACTATTGTTACTCATTGGGTGGTAGGGTGTCCAAATTGTTCTTTCAGAGTTTAGGAATGGAGAGTCAGAGGAGGGAGTAGGGTATTTAGGGTGTCAAAGATTCAGTTCAGGGAAAAAAAGAAAAAAAAGGACTATGTCTTGGGCTGGAGAGAAAACTCATATAGTTGCAATGAGGGCTGTGTGAGAAAGCAGAGAGAGATCAGAGTGCCTTTGAGGCCTGCTTAAGTAATTTAGAACCTGATCCTATAAGCTGAGTGAATGAATGTTAAAGGATTTTGGTAACAGAAAGGGCTAGAACCGGGAGGGCCCTGAGAAAGCATCTTATCCACCCCTTGGTTTATAGGGAAACCTGAAAAGCAGAGGTGGGGAGGGATACGTTTAAAATCACTGAGGTTTCTTAGAAACAGAGCCAGACGTGGTAAATTTAAAACACTGTCCACTCCAAGCCTCAGTAATCATGTTCAGAGTTGGAGTTTTGCCACGCCCAGCCCTGGTTCTCTGTCCCTCTCCACACTACTGTATTAACAGCCCACCAGGCATCCAGATTTTCCTCTGGAGTCAGAAAAGGAGTGTGTTGTAAAGGATTTCAGCACTTGGGTAATGGAGTGTCCCTGTTCACTAGGAGGACGCTTGTAAATACTTTCAGCACCAGGTGACCATGGACAGCTCCAGGTCACCCAGTTTCCTGCTAAGAGGTCCTAAAGGTGCAGGGGTGGGAGAGATGTGGGGCGCAATGGGGTAAGGAACTGGTGTATTGACTTCTATTATCAGGGGGCCCAGATGTAAAATGAATGCCTCTGATATTTATCCCTGTCATCACTAATAATAAGTGGCCTGATTTGTCAAGCGGGGACAGATTCAAAGATGTCAATTAAGAAGAGAAAAAAGCCCAGCTGTACTGCATTTATCTGCTGTGCAGATGCTTGGTAGAAGAAAATATTACAAAGCTTGGGAGTCCGTGCCCTTACTCTCACCTCACTCCTACCTCCCTTTCACCTCACCGCGCCTGCCTCACCTTCTTTGTCTCTCTTACTTCTGTTTCCATCTCTCTTCTCCCTCATGCCTTGCCCCTACATCTCACTGCCGCTTTCTTTCCCTCTTATTTCTTTTTCTTCCCTCAGCTTTCATCCCTCCCTCTCTCCTGGCCCACTGCACTATCCACATCTCACCATCACTCTTTGGTTTGTGCCTTTTACACTATGTTCCTTTATCTCTGCTCTCAGGCTGCTCTCAGGCTCCCCATCCAAAACCTCTGGCTACTCTGACTCACATCTCCCCCAAACTATCACTTCCCATTGGTTCAAAAAGCATATATGAGGGCAAGTAAAAAACTACTGCTACAAAATCATAGAAATCATAGTAAAACAGAAATATCAAAATGTGAAGTCATTATTTCTCAACAGACCCTCCATTGAGGTCTGTATACTTCTGAAAGCAGTGTTTCCATCGCTCTAACCCTTCCCTGAAGAATTCTGCACTCTTCAATTTACACCATGTCAAAATGGCAGTTTGGGCATCCTTGAAGGACTCAAATCATGTTCCTTTTTAATGTTCTTTGAGTTTGTGACACAAAAAGAAGTATGAAGGGACAAGATCAGCGCTGTAGGGTAGATGGAGTAAGGTTTCCAATGACACTCTTAGGTTGTTATTGTTAAGGGCTGTTGACTCATAATGATCCTGTATAGGGTTTCCTAGGAGAGGCTGGTGGGTTTGAACCACTGACCTTGTGGTTAGCAGTCCAGGGCTGATTCTGCAGCACTACATCAAAAGACATTCTTTTTACCCTTGAAGAATGAGCAGGTGCATATTCATGATGGAAAACAATTTCTTGGCAAAACTTTCTTGGTCTTTTTCTCACCGAAGAGTTTTCAATGTTTTTTATTTTTAATAAACTTCTTCATAATAAGCCCCTATGATCATCCTCTGTCCTCCAAGAAAATCTATCAAGATTGCCCCCTTGGAAATCCCAAATAAAACAGTCTCCACAAACTTCTGAGTTATCTCTCTGCCTTGCAGATTCCCTCAGAAGCTAGTTTTGATTGGCCTTTTCTTTTTTAAAAAAGACATCATAATGAGGCTAAGACAAGTGCATTACTGAGGGAACTTGCCTACAGCCATCCACTGATCTTAAAGACATGTTTAAATACATTTTTTGTAGAAAAAAAATGCATGCACATGTGAACTGAAAAAATATTTTTTTACTTACCTGCATATTGATACAGAGTCCAGAATGGTTGTGAATCATTAATTTAAAAAAAAAAAAAAAAAACTGAAGAAAAGAAAACACACAAATCTGAGTGCTTCTTCTTAAACTACAAACTGAATCCATTGTTAGAAGTGTTTGGTTTGAGAAATAAAATCAAAAGGGAACTGGGGACTGTGTACCTAAATCTAGATTAAATTTCGAAACAAGCACTTGAACCAATGTTTCAACATCACCCTCTCTGTCCCTCAACCAGTCACACCTGAGACCTGGGGTCCCCGTTGCCTTTCTCAGACAGCGGAGTGGTCTGAAGTAGCGCTAAGAATCCTTGGCCTAAGGTTTGGGTCTCTCCAATCAAGGAATCACAGCGAAATGCTGTCACCAGGGTGGAAATCAGCCTCAGCAATGTCACGGCACTCTACATGAGGGCCAGGAAGAAGCTGGTGGTTGTTGTTGTGTGCTGTCGAGTCAGTTCTGACTCATAGTGACCCTGTATAGGGTTTCTGAGGCTGTGAGGCTGTAAATCTTTATGGGAGCAGTAAGCCTCTTTCTCCTGCTGAGCAGCTGGTAGATTCGAACCACCAATCCTGTGGTTAACAGGTAGGAATTTGTAAATGCTGATACTTTTATGGGGCCAAGAGGACTGCTCAAAGTGGGTGGAAGTGTATCAGCCTGTTGTTCTGCACCCACTGGCTTTCTGGAAAGTTGGCAGCCTCTTCTAGGGAACACAGCCCACCCACCCTGGCACCCCAAGTTAGGGGGTGTGTTCTCTTTATCTCTGCCCACCTTATACCCATGGTATTTTCTCTTTGGGAAACACTGAGACTGGTCGCCTAGATTATGAGATCTTAGATCCAGATATCCCTCTCCAGCCCCACAACATCGCAGAATACCAAGACAAACCATGGAGATGAAGCTGAGGGCTAGCAGACAAGTCAGTCTACGACCAGGGAGACGGAAGAGTCATGTGACTTACAGGAAGTCACTAGTCTCACCAACCTGTGCAAAGCTAGTTTCCTTTGGCCTTACCAACTGAGTGTGAATAGGACACTATACTGAGATGTGCATGCATTCATAAGAAAATGATAAAACTTATCCCCAACTGACTAAAATGCTTCTCGGATCACTGCCCCACTTCCTGGTTCAATAATAGCCAATTTCCAATTCCTTCCCCCTTTGCCTTCCCTTCACCTCCAGGAGCCAGATGAATATACACTCTGTTAATGTCCTGGAGGAGGGGGAGGCGGAGGAGAACTTCAGACATTCCTTCCAAGAACCAGGGTACCGTAGGTACTTCAAACCCAGAACCAACTTCTGGAGCACACCAGCATGTGTCTCCTTCCCCGGCTTCCTGTCCCAGAGGCCCAGCCTGAACCATCCTTAGTGTAGTATCTATAGTTTCCCTGTGACCATGGTTACAAGGGGGATGGAAATCAAGTTGCCTGGCTCTAGTCCCAGCTCTCTGCCATTGGTGGACACTTTGGGTGGTGATTTGTGGTTTTCAAAGCAGCTCCACATACATGATCCTTTGTTTGTCTTTTAGCTCATGATCTTATAGATCATTACAAGAGGCTTAAGAAGAGAAAAAGACCATGTGGTTTCATTTCCATGTTACAGATGAGACATCTGACACTCATTATAGAGCCTGAATTAGGGTCCAGACTCCTTGACAAGGCATTCCCTCTTCTGATCCACACAAGGATGGTGCTGAAATGTTGTGTTGGTTCTGACTCACACTATGTGACGCTGTAGGATAATCACTGGATCGACAGGTCAGTTTGGATCACAAGGTCAACAGTTCAAACTCACCAGTCACCCCTCAAAAACCCTATAGAGGGTCGCTATGAGTCAGAACTGACTTGACAGCACTTAACAATAGGGTTTCCAGGGTTGTAAATCTTTATGGGAGCAGAAAACCCCATCTCTCTCTCATGGAGTGCCAGGTAGACTCGAACTGCTAACCTTTCAGTTAGCACCCAATGTATAACCCACTATACTACATGCTTAGCACATCAACAAAATAGAGGCACCAGTTGTCCAAAGCAAAGACTCATAGATAGTAAACAGGTCACAAAGAAAACGAGCAGTGCATTGGAAGGGAACTGGCAGGGCACTAAATGAGTTGGATACCAGCTCCAGCGCTTGAGTCTGTGCCAGCCAGAAACAAAAGTTCACACAGGGTCATGAGGGCACCCACATGCAATGCTGTTTAAGCTATAGGCCACTACCACCTTCGTTGACATCTGCCTCCTATGGTCCCCACCTGTGTGATTGAAGCTTCTTATCTCAGAGGATCTCTTGGGAGTATATTATTTCTTTCTAATAAATAAGAGGTGAGAGTGGGATGTCAACTCTAAGTCTTGCTCCATTCACTCAATATGCAATTGGATCCAAGATGAGAGGTTATGGGGTAAGGACAGATTATTTTAGCTGTATTCCTGTAAAAAGAAGCTACATCACGGATAGCTAATACACACACATGTGTATAGATCGCTCCACATCTCATTTGAAAGGGTGAGTAAACAGAGCAGGGGCTTGACAGGCAGATTATCAGCATTTTGGGCCCTCGCATGCTTTAATCCAGCCCTGGCTCCCCGTCTCTGACATCTGCTTCAGGGATGGTCTAAAGATGATAAAATGATGACAAGATAAAGTCTGGAGTTGATCTTTTAAGTTCCTGGGGACACAGATGTCATAGACAAAGAAGTGATTGTCACTTCCAGTATCTTTTATGCACAGACATACAAAGTCACTCATAGATGACTCAATTTGAGATCACAAGGTCCAGAAAGGTTACATGAGTCTGTTCCTTAGTCCCCTACGACACAGTGGGCTACTGAAAATCCCTCTGGGTTGGTAAACTGGCAGTGTTCTTTGCAAGTCTGCATCGTGGTTCCCCCTCCTTTATGCATCACTGGAATGATAATGCTGGTGGTGGTTGTGTGTCGTGAACTCATAGTGACCCTGCATAGGGTTTCTGAGGCTGTAAATCTTAGCGGGAGCAGAAATCCTCATCTTTCTCCCATGGAATGGCTGGTAGTTTTGAACTGCTGATCTTGAGGTTAGCTGCCCAACTCGTAATCACTACGCTACCGTTGTTGTTGTTGTTCTTAAGTGCTGTCAAGTTGGTTCAGATTTATAGTGAATCTGTCTAGAGTTTCTAAGGCTTTAAATCTTTGCGGGAGCAGAAAACCTCATCTGTAGGATCAGCACTGGCCTCCTAACCACAAGGTCAGCAGTTCAAACCCACCAGCTGCTCCTTGGAAACCCTAAACAGGATCACTATGAGTCAGAACCAACTCAACAGCGCTTAGCAACAATACATTTATTGAGCATACAATGTATTGAAGGCCCTGAATTAAACACCTTAGTTTGCTTATTGCTTATGACAATCCCACAGCATAGGTCCTACAGTAGAACCTTGAAGACAGCCAGTAGCTGTGTAAGGCAGAAAGCTGTCAGGGAAGGAAAACTCAAACACATTCCACTGAAAGGACAGACAGAAGTAACAGTGCATGCTGTCAGACGCAGAAGACTTGGGAGACACAAGGAGTCCCATGAGATCTGACTCCTGCAGGTTTCATGGTGTATTATCTCCTCTCTCAAAGGAGGAGAATGAAGTTCAAAGATGAAGAGCAACTTGCCTAAGGGTGTGGCTTATAATGGCAGTCAGCACTTGAACTTGAATCTGCTTATTCCCAAGTTGTGTCTTATGATCGATGTCTTAGTTCTCTCCTCTCTGGAGGCCCAGCCCCCAGGCTGAGGTCTTGGTGAAGGTGCACCTGAGACAATTCTTCCAGCAGAAGCAGACCCTCCAGTCTATTCCCCATGGGGCTGATGACTTCCTTTCTGGAAGGTTCTCCCTGCTCAGCAACTGTAGCGGATCCTGTTGGTGCTACATCCATAGCCCCATACTCTTTCCATTTCAGAGTATAATGGCCCCACTTCCAACTGTTGACACCTTCCTTTGTCAGGAGGCTTTCTCTGGCCCCTGGAGTCCTCTTTGCTGACTGTGCAAGGCCAGAGTACCAGGGAATTGATTCTCCCAGGAGGACTGGTGAGAACTGGTATGTAAATAGCCCAGCCTCCTCGTCCTCGGTGTGCAGGGCTCCACACCACGAGGCTCCGGCAGCCCACTGTGGTAGCTAACTTAAATGTACCACTGTCCTCCTCGCCTTACTGTTGTTTTCTTCACTTCCCAGATAAACTTCCTTCTTCTTAGCGTATTCTTCCTTAAGATCCTGAATATTGACAGTCAGTACTTGTATTTCTTTATTTTCACATTTTACTTCAACCATCAACTTTAACAAGCTCTCCTTTTTTTCTTGAATCAGCTTGTTCTGCCTGCAGATTTGATTTTTATATTCTAGATTTATATTGACTTATATTGTATTTCAGTAGGAGCTCTGGTAGCGTAGTGGTTACGAATTGGGCTGCGAACCTTAAGGTCAGCGGTTCGAAACTACCAGCCGCTCCGCGGGAGAAAGATGAGGCTTTCTACTCCCGTAAATATTTACACCCTTGGAAACCCTGTACAGGGTCGCTATGGGTCGGAACCGACTCAACAGCACTTAACAACAACAACAACATATTGTATCTCAACCACACTGACATGTGTGTCTAAGGGTTGACTTCTGGAATTCAAACTGAGACCCTCCTGCCCAGAGCTGGAGAGTGTGGACTGGTCTGAGCAGGATGTGGTGCCATTTGCTGCTCAGCTACTCTGAATGACTCCCAGTGTCCTTCAGATGACGTCTAAGATCCTTATGGTGGCCTGTAAGCCCTGCATGGCCCATGCCCTACCTCTGTCCCATCAGGCTTCAACCAGGAGGTGGTTTCTCCTCTCATATTGGCACCATTCCTCCAGCTGAGTGCCTCCTCTCAACCTCATCCCCTCTACCTGTTGACTGTCTACTCATCAGCTCAAGGTCTTTCCTCTTTGAAGGTTGGGGCCAGCCCAAGGACCTGACAAAATCCTCTATAATCAAGGAAAGACTGTGAGCTAGGAGAGGGATGAACAGCGCAGAGGCGACTCGCTCCTCTGTGTAGGGTATGTTCGACTCCATTGAGTCTCAGACCTGTCTCCAACATGCCTCAGAAGCTCAATGGCAGGACCCATGAGTCTCAGGGGGAGGATTTGCCTTCCTTTTCCTAGGTGCTGCCCACCCTGGTCAGTCACCCAACATCTAAGCCTGAGTCTCCTCTGGATCTACTCCCATCCTACGTGATCAATGCAGACAGCTTGATATTCTTGAAAGAGCATCAAAGTAGGCTCAAAACCAGCTGCTGTGGGACCATGAGCAGGTCTCTTTTTTGCCTCTGTTTTCCCACCTCGATTTACCCAACTGTAATAGGGGGTTATGAGAGTCTCTCCCTTCCAGGGAAATGGTCCGCATGCAGGCTGCTAATCATGGAGGGGTGCAGCACACTTCCTACTGTGTGGATAGAGAGCTCTGTGCACGTCTATGTCTTAGTGGATTGTGCAGGACACAGGAGAGCTGGAGCATGTCTGCTGCTAGGAGATACTCTCAGTGATTTTAACCCAATCACTCCATTTCACAGATGTGCATACTAAGGCCCAAGGTCACAGCACCTGTCAGTCAGACTAGTGGTGTGAGTTCCATGGATGTCTTCTTTCCTTTGCACCAAATGGTTTCTCTGCAGCATCACTACTTAGTTTAAAAAGCTCAGTGAAACCCCCCAGTTTGCTCCCCACTTCGGTACAAAACTATCTCCACCAACAAATCTGAACAACCCTGGTCCAGAAGCAAACCCCAGAGAAAGTCTGTGTTTGGGCCAATTTGCAGAGGGACATCCATGGACTGGAAGAGAGCAGGGTAACCATCCTCTCTCCTCCCCCATAGTTCCTCTCACCAGCCCTAGTTCCTGGCCCTCCCCCCTCTCAAACTGTCCTATTAATAACTTGTGATACCATTAGTTTTTGCTATCACCAGCACTGACAACTCAGGAGCCCCCGAGAGCTGTCTGCAAAGACACAATAAATGAGAACTCTTAATTAACACCTTCCTTAACTAAATAAATTAATTTTATGCACTTGTGATGTCAGCAGTGTGACTTGCCAAGGACTGGAGTCACTTGGATAGATTTGGCCAGGGTTGTAGGGCAGGCTCAGCTTGTTGGGCATCAGGGCTGTGAGTGCTCTGAGGCAGCCTATTCATTCCCCCAGCTCCAATGCCAGCCTGCTTGCCAATTATGTGCCAGGCCCTGGAACATCCTTCTCTCACATGGACCGTCCTCCCCCCAGCCCTTTAGGCAATGTGGTTCTGAGACCACACAGCCTGGGCCTGGGAGACCAGAGAGGCCTCTACTTCCCCCGCAGTGCCCACTCTGGCTCCTCCAGCCCACACTCTCCCGTTAGTGCTGCCCCTGGTTTTGAGTGCAGAGGTGTTAAGCAATTTTGCCAGTCATTGTCCCCTGTGTGTCCCCCATGACTGGCAAAATGGAGCTTGTGAAGCTCCAGGTGAGCAGAGAGGAGACCTGTTCCCCAGGAACTGCACCCAACTACTTCACTCTCTCAACACACACATCACATCACACACTCTCACACACACCAGGCTGGCCAAGCAATGCCACGCCTTGAAAGGAGTATTCAGGACAGCTGATCCCAGTGGTACTGGGCATGGGATGGGACGGAGAGTAGATCTCACTGTAGGTAAGAGGCCCTTGTGGGTGTGGGTTGGGGCATGGCATGCTGGATTAGTAATCAGGCCCATGTGGATAACACAGCACTGCCCACAGCGACCGGCCCTCCACAGCCCCGATGAGCTGCCCACCTGCCCCTTCCACAAAGGGGCTCTGAGCAGGCTGGATGTCACTGAGGAGGCTGAGCGCCAGGGTTCAGGCTGCTTGGGACAGTAGCAAGCAGAGAATTCTACTGCCTTGTCTTCTCAAACTCGTGAAGGGCTTGTCCTCGACCCCTTCTGTGCAATCCCAGCCCAGCTCTCCTGACTTCCTAGACGCATCTTCAAACTCGAATTCCAAGCAGATCCTGGGCTCTCCAGCCTGAGAGGCCATGGGAAAATCATCGCTGTAGAGTCAGCAGGCCCAGACTATGTAAGTAACTGTGTTACCTTGGGCAAATCATCTGACCTCACACATTTCACTGTGCCCCCTTCACAAGACTGTGACATGAGTGCACACACTCAATTTTACTGCCCCCTTCCACTGCAAAGCCAGACTTTCTGCCCTAGAGCCTCAGATGC
This sequence comes from Chrysochloris asiatica, assembly GCF_000296735.1. NCBI lineage: Eukaryota > Metazoa > Chordata > Mammalia > Afrosoricida > Chrysochloridae > Chrysochloris > Chrysochloris asiatica. The sequence continues at coordinate 14,942,570 of NW_006408538.1, read as the reverse complement.
AGGCCCACATAAGTGCTGTACCCTAACTCTCCTTTACCCAAGGCTGTAAGGTGGCTCTGTCTGAAGGGGGATGTTACTACTAAGCTGAAATGTGCCTGTTGGGAACATCACAAGTTACTCTACCTGCCTGGCTTCTCATGACCCTTCCACTTGCAGCCACTACCAAGGGCCCAGGCCAGAGCTCAGCCTCCTCTAGGCTTTCCATTAGAGTGCTTTTGGGAAAGTGAACCTGAGGACCACGATCTCCCCTTCCCACCGCCAATGTCTGCCCCTCACCACACCCCCATCCAGGGTCTCCAGGCCCTCCATGGATTGCCCAGGGTTCCTATGACTCCACATTTTGAAAGGTGGAACTGTTGAACTCAATTCATCCAAAGGAATGACTTCCTAATGGTGGAATTTTCCACATAAGGGTACTTGTTAGGAGGGAGATTTAGGGATAAGAGCCTTTTAAAATTTTTATTTTTTGCTGTAAAAATATAAGTAACACAACATTTTTCACCTGTACAATTCAATGACTCCAAATGTATCAATCACATTGTCCAACCGTTTCCATTCACTGTCATATGACCCACACCTGTGTACACCCCATACACAGAGACGATGCCAGCTAAACTGCCCTTCCCCTTCCTAAAGAGAGCTTCCTTAATTGTCCTCAAGCCACACCCATGAGCTGCTGTGGTCCTCTTCTGGGTAAGGTTACACAAATACCCTCACAGCCTGAACAGCCCTGAGGATGCCTCGGAACCACAGCCTGCTCCCAACAGAAGGCTTAGCCAAAGGAGTGGGGGTCGCTGCAGCTTTAAGAGTAACTCCTGAGCCTGGGATGCAAGGATTGATTTCTGGGTCCTCCTGGAGACTTGGATCCAAAATCGATCTAGCAATTAACCTGCAAGGTGTGAGGTGGCCACTGGAGTCTGACTCCTTCCTGGAGGAGGGGCTCTGTCACCTGTGATGGAGTGCCCCACCCCCTGTGTTCTGAGGCCCTGGGCCTAGTCATTTCTCCTGGACCACAGGCAGGGTTAAGAAGACAGAGCTGCTGGGCAGCGCTGGGCGGAGGGGCACAGAGAGTGAAGCAGCCTGGCTCCTGGACTTTACCCTGGCCAGGGAAGAGATGGCTGGAAGGGCCCCTTCCAGTCCTGCCACCTGTCACCTTGGCCTCCTAGATAGGGAGGAGCTTCCTGGGGGCCAGAGTGGGGGGGGGGGGGCGCTCAGCAATTGGGACCATTTAAGTCAGCATTCCCCAACACCCCTCCTCTCCTAATCCCACCCCCACCTGATCCTAGAGTGGTCAGAGGCAATGGTCCTAGAGATTGCCTAGAAGGGGAGAGGACAGGGTTTCAGAGAAGTGGGGGCTCTGGTTTTTCCTTTCTACCCCTCCTCTGTGCTGTGTGACCTTAGGATATTCCTCTTCCCTCTCTGGGCCTACAGGCCCCATCTAGACCATGACAGGTAGAGCCAGAGGATACAGAGTGTTTCTTAAGGCCTGGGCCATGGCATCACTCAGAGTTTTCCAAAGTGAGCATGGGTTTATTTGATGAGGCTGAATTCTGCCTCCAGAGACCCAGGAGAAGCAGGTCTGGCCCTATAGCCTTCTACAGGCACCCACACAGATGAAGACTCATTTGGGTCCTTACACTCCCAGCTCCCAGGCTCCAGCTTTCTCCCCTGGTGCTGGCTAGGTGGGCTGTACCTGGAGGGGCTCAGTGCAGTTGAAGGACAGGCCAGCACCAACACTTCTACCCATGTACCGGAACCCCAAGGTTCAAGTGCGGGCCACTTCCCACCTCCTCTGACCACAGATGTAATCCCAGAACCACCCTACACACACACAAGAGCTGGGGAATCTCATCTGATGCCAATTCTCAGAGTGACTTCTCCCACTTGCCGTCCTGGCGCCTGAAGGGTAGTTACCTCCTGGCGGAGGGCATAAATACTCTTCAGGTGCCAGGACTGAACGGTGAGAGCCAGGGGGCCTTCCATGGGCAGAGGCAGCAAGAGGTCTTTCTCTTCTTGAGAAACTTAGTAGCTCAGATCTGAGCCAGAAACATCTGGTTCTCCCTCTTCCTCCCCCTTTGTCTCGTCTTCTCCTCCGCGCCCCAAGCCCCAGTGAAGGACAGGACATACTAGCACAGTTATGTCATTTCTCCAGAGAACATAGAAGAGGAGTCTTGGTGTGGCACTTAGAATACATACTCGACTGTTAAATGCAAGGTTGGTGGTTCAAACCCACCAGTTACCCCTCAGAAACCCTATACAGGGTCACTACGAGTCAGACATGACTCAACAGAACTTACCTACAAGTAGACAGAATAGATCCGTCCATCTGTCCATCCTCTCCTTCCCACTCTCCCTCCATCCATCCATCCATTCCTTCATCAGCTATCCATCCATTTATCCATCATGACTTTTGGCCATGGTATCAAGCCAGGGCTAAGGCAAACCAGAAAGGAATCCAGACGAGTCTCTGTCCCCAGGGACCCAGGCAGCCAGAGAGAACAGGCACAGACTTGGCCAACTGCCCCAGTGCAGAGCAGGGTGAGCAGGGCCCTAAGGCCCCAGGCACTGGTATCTGCTCTTCCTAACGAGATAAGGGTGAAGGCACTCACCCCCCAGGGGGTGACTCAGGCAGTCCTTACACCCACCACTCCAAGGGCCACAATGGCTGAGCAAGAATGGTCCTTAGAAGTCCCCTTGGAAACACCACTGTTTATATGAGTGACCAAGAATAAGTGTCCACTCAAAAGGCCAAGTGTGTGGAGTGGCCCCCAAATATCACAACAGGAGAAATGGACATGGACTGTCAGTCAGAGACAGGATGGCATGTAGGCAAAGAGGAGAAAAGTGGTGTGCCAGGTGGAGAGAATAGTCAGGGCAGAGGCAGGAAGTGGAATCAGTAAGTCAGAACAAGGTGTCTGAGGGTAGGGGAGAGAAAAGGGCCGGGCTAAGGGCTGGAGCCCATGAAGGAGCCTTTGAGGTATGGTCAGAAAGTGCCTACCGGAGTGGCTGTCACCAGCATCCATCAGTCAACTTCTCTAGCCCTGCATAGCATACAGGGGTCACCTAAGACCCTCTGATCTGCATCTATTCCATGTTTTCCAAGGAACCCCTCTCTCTGGCCAACTGTTTGGCAGTCAATAACTGCATTCACAGTCTTCATTATATCTCCATTGGCCAAATTTCTTTCCCTCGTTTTTCTTGCTCTAAGACAGTTTTTTTTTTAAAAAAACAAAAAATGAGTCCCTGAACTCAGCCTTTTCCAGCCTCGTTAATTTCGCGCCCCACCTCATTTGTTCAAGAGACCTACTTTTCCCCTGCCCGCTGCTGCCTTCCTCCCACCAGCTATACTCGGATCTCGGCTCTGTCCTCGGTAACCTTGTGTGCCGCTCAGAATCCTGCGGCTGTTTTTCTCTGCCAAGGAACTCTGGACTTGAAGGAACCACAGAGGTCGTTGCTCACACCCAAGCCCCTCTCCATATCTGAAGCTGGAATCCCTTCTCCAGCAGTCTTTTACAAGGTCATCCAGCCTCAGTCGCTGGATGTCAAACAGCCTGTAACACTACGGCAGCGGTGACTAGGAGAACGTTCTTCTCCCCTCTTGGACACACACAGCTCTCTTCCAACCCTCCTCTAGTTCTCAACTCTCCAGCTCCTACCTCACTCCTTAAATGCAGACCTTCTGTGGGTTGGCATCTTTGGCCCTCCCTTCTCCCCCTGCAGCCACTCAGACACACTCTACGGTTTCAAAGGCCCTCTAAGCAAGCCGTTCCCAGTCTACATTTCTAGCATCCCTTGAACTATTAAATATTTTGAAGTTCTGCTGCTCCTTCAAAATCAAGCACCAGCTTTCTTCCTTCCAGATAGCCTTCCTTGAATAATGCGCCAAATGTTGGTCAGGGTGGCTCCATACCTGGCATCCCCTTCCAACTGAAATGGCCCCACACACTCTGTCCGAGCAGGAGTGGGCATCTGGGGCCCCTCATGTGGCCCGGCACCAAGACCTCTGCCCAGACAGGGCTTTGGGGGGTTGGTTGAGTATATGACAGGATGGAGCTGGCAGCAGGAGCAGCATCAGACACCCTGGAGATGGGAGCAGGGGAAGGAAGGCTGCCTGACTCCGGGCTCCACTTTGAATTTCCTCCAATTAACCCATCTAGTTAGCCAGGGGAACCTCTGCTCCTATGAGTACAATGGGCTGGTACTCCGCACAGCTGAAAGCCCGTCCTCATCTGGGCTCCTACAGCAATTTTTCATGTCATGTCCTGACACAGAACCCTCAGGCTCCCTTGAGAGCCACAGGGGTCCCTTCCATCACCAATCAGGGAGAAAGCTCGGGAGACAGGCGCCCGAGAACACCATACAGGAATACTTGGGGGAATCACAATGCTCAGGATCATGGGGTCATGACCCTCAGGGGATCATCAGGCTGACCTACTGTGACTGAGAATCCACGGGTCCTTTCCCCAGGGGTACCTCTCACCCCCACACTCAATTACAGCCCAGGAGTCCTAGCTAGATGAAGGCCTGCCATTAGTGGGAGTGAGGCTGGAGACCTTTAAGAGACATTGAAGACAGACTCCATCACTGGTGCAGAAGGAAACTGAGGCCCAGAAAGGGTGGCTGAGGCCAAGGTTGGAGAGGGCAGGCTCCTGACCGAGGGCCAGATGTTCCTCTTGTATCCACAGACTCTCTGGGGAGATCTGGTTTCCTTCCTGGTTTCAGTGTGACCTTGGGTCAGTCACCTCCACTCTCCCCATCTCACTTCTTCCTCGTGGTCCAATGGCTGCGTTGTAAAGAGGCCTGATGCTCATGGTCTGGGCTGTGGGACTGTAAGAGCTGCTGCTGCCCGGGGCCAGGTTGGGTGACCTTTAATGGCCAGTACCCACTGCCACCCTGTAAGCTCAGTCAGAGGGAGGCTGGAGACCAGTGTATGGGCCAGAGCCATAGCTCAGGACTATTTGCTTGAGGGGGTGTGTGCCTGGCTGGTCTGCCCACCACTTACCACTCCCCAAAGTCCCTGAGTGCTACTCCTGAACAAGCCTCCTCAACAATTCCCCACCTGAATGTATCATTTCACCGTCTCTCCACCACTTTCCTCAGGGAAGGTAACTCAGGGGGTGTGTTTGTGTGGTGCAAAGGTGCTGGGGATATGACGGTGTGGGCTGTATGAAGTGTGTGTGTACACAGGTGTGGAAGCCATGAGGGAATTTCCATATTGACTTCCATATTGCTCAGTGTAGGGTGAGAGAGAAAGAAGCTTGGTGAGCTGAGCAGGAACTGATTCTATGACAGGGTTCTTGTGGTAAAAATCACCCATGACTTGTCTGAGTTGCTGGCATGATAGATTCTGCCATCTGAGTCACATAGCAAATGACAGGAAGGAAGCCAAGACTCAGTCTCAAGGTCCTGGCTGGCACTACCCCTTCCCTGTATCTCTGTGATCCACACTCAGGGCTGAAACTCTACTCCCTCCTCCATCTTGGGATCTCCCTCTGCCCCATGCAACCACTGTGTGAAGGCCATGTCTAAATGGGCAGCTTCTCCATGGAGCCCCAGACCTTCCGTTCAGTCTGCCTTCTCATTGTAAAGAGCACCTGGAGCCTGGAGAAGGTCGCTGTTTCCTCCTCCCATCTCCAGGCTGGGCTGGGCTGGGGAGTGACAGAGCTGCCAGGTGGCTTGACAGGGGTCAGCCTGACAGACAGCTGGCATTCCCCCCCAAAAAAGGGAAAGAGAAAGGGACAGAGTCCCCTCCCTACACCCCCACACAGCAAGAATAAGGCTGAGAGGTGGTGGCTTTGGGCCAGGGAGAAGAGAGCAGAGCCCGATGCTCCTATGTCTGAGAATGACAGATGACTGTGGGAAGCAATTCTCCTCATCCCAACCACCATGCCTTGTTTTAGAGAATGGGAGAGACCCAGAGAAGGGGCAGGAGTGGGAGGAGCCTTTAGCCTATACCTAACAGCTCCTGGCACTGGGGGATCTACAGAACCAACCCTTACCCCTTCAGGCCCCAACTCCGTGTCTGCTCCTCCCAGACGATCAGCACTGAAAGTCCCACATCCCAGGAAACCTCCAAGTCCCAGGCATACTACTCTTTAACCTCCTGGGGGACCCTCCCAGCCGTATCACTAAGGACATGCAGACTGCACCCTGGCACAGTCTGAGGGGTGACACCAAAATGCCCTCAAGGTGGGCAGGCTGGAGGGCAGTCATTCCTCACCACCCCACCTCATCACCTTCCAAGTCAGGGTGTGGGCAGAGAGGAGGGTCTCTGCAGAGGAAGCCTCTCTGCCCACCAGGAGAAGGTGGAGGCCAGCCCTGCCCACCCATGGTGGTGGGGTGGAGGTGACACCTTTAGTTACTGCACTGCGTGATACTAACCTTAGGGAGGCCACTGGACCCTCACACTGGTTTCCATGTTGACCCTCACCAGCCTCAGTTTGAATGCCTCCGAGCTCGTGGGAGCTCACCACCACCTGAGACAGCTTGCTACACTGTGGAGCATCTCTAAGTGATAAAACAATTCTTCTTGCCACAGGCTGTCTTCCCTATAGTCCTTCTCCCCATCCTCTCAATTTGCTTCCCCCCATCTCTGAGTGCCCCAAAGAACACACATGCCTTCTAGGTCACCATGCTTCACACATCTGTTGACCATGATTACACGCCCCAAGGCGTCTTCTCCAGAAAGGAAGTCCCAGGCACTTACACATCTCCCAGCTAATGACAGCAGATTGTACACTCTGGGTCCACACCACAACGCTCCCCTGCTCTACACCCTCCCAAAGCTCCGGTACAACCAGCCTCATCAGCTGTGAGTTCCATCAGGCTTGGATGCTCGTTCCTGCAAATATCATGCATTAATTGAGCCAGCCCTGTCCTAGGTGCTACAACACTAAAGAGGACAATGCCATCCCTGGCCCTGCAAATCAAATTACAACCGGGATTTAGAAGATGTACAGGACCAGGCACTGACAGGCCTCCCAACAGGATGGGCACCTGACCAGGAACTCAGTGTTTCAGCCAAGGAGAGAGTGAGCAATCACTAGGTGAAGAGGGAAGAAAGCACTCCAAAGACTGGGGCAGGAGTGACCCCCAAGGTAGGACCCTGCCAGAAACATCCAGGAGGCTAGGAGGTTGTAGTGGTGGGAAGTGGTGGGAGATAAGGTCCAGGGGTCAGCAGGGTGTGCATTGGAAGGTATGTGAAGTGCTCAGGGGTCTTTGGGAAGGGATGGGTAAACACTCACTGTGGCCTTGGTGTGGAAGACAGACGAGGGAGGCCACTGCTAAGGCAGAGACCACGGAGGTTTGGAGCAGGGTCATGACAGAAGAGATGAAGAGTAAAGCAGATCTTAGATCTAGAAGGTAACTGCTGTTGGACTTGCAGGAGAAGAAGCAGGGGTGCACAGCTGGGCCACCACCTTTAATCCTGCTCAGCACTTAGGAGCCTCCCTGGGCCCCAGATGACCCTAGGAGCCTGGGGTGGGGTGGCCCAGGAGCTGCTCATGTTCTTGGGCATGGGGTTTAAGGCAAGGGGGTAGGACCCCAGGCAGCCCATAGCCCCCTGAACTTAACTCATCAACTGACCAATAGTTTTTGGAGAACCTCTCTCTAGGGAAATGATTTCCTGGGCTGACCCCCCAGGATTACAGCAGAGCTTTGGAAACAGACCACCACACGGCCCACCCCGGGTCTGTTGTGTCAGGTCCTGGAGGCCAAACCCCGGCAAAGCTGCTGGTAGAGCTTTCCGGTTTACTCTGATGCTCAGGGGAGATGAAAACCGCTGCTTTAGTCCAACCCCCTGTAACTAAAGATAGGGAAACTAAGGAGGCCCTGAGATGGATGGGAATTTACCCTAGGCACCCTGAGTGTCCTCAGCAACCCCACTCCCTGCCGGAGCCTAACTGGAGGCAGCCCTGCTCTTCCTGCCCTGCATCCTGGTCTCCTCTTCGCTGTACAGTGGTCTTGCAAACTCGGTGAAAGGACTGGCAGTCAGCCACAAAAACCTGTGGGCCTCCACTCTGGTCACATGTGGCTCCTGCAGAATAGCGGTACAGGCACGACGCTGGCATTCAGCTGCTCTGGAAATCTATCAGAGATATTTTGTTATCACCTCCCAACATTCCTCTGTAAAAGCCACTAGGCCACGTTTATAAACTCTAGAATTTGTTTGATGTCAGGGACCTGGTTAATGGCCTGGGTAAATCCAGCAGGAACAGATGGGGGCCTTCCAGCTCAGCTCCTGTCTACCTGGGTGACCTTTAGTGACTGTGCCAAGGTATTTGAGCCTCTGCTTCTCCGTCTATGAGATGGAGGTGTTGGTGGCTGTGGAGATTAACAAGAGCATAGATGTGCGTGGGCCTCAATAAGGAATGGTGGCAATAACCTACACTGGAATCTTTTGGGGGCCAAGGGTTGGGAAAGTGTAACAAGGATGTAGAAACTAAGTCTGGAGGCTCATAGCCCACAACTGGTAACTCTCTTGATGACAGACCCTCCTTAGGTCACAGAGGACCCTCTAAGTGAGGCTGCTCTTGAAACAAGGGTTATGTTGTGGGATGGGCATTCTCTAACTCTTCCTCCCTCCTCCTCTTCCTTACACAGCCAGCTTTAGATCCTCTCTCCAGATAGAATCCTTGAACCCACCCACATCAAAGCTGTTTCAATCCTTAGGAGGTATCTCCCTGGACAGTAAATAGCATTCCATGTACTTATTGGTTGAGGCTTCCTCGATCCTGGGTTAAGAGGTATTCTGAGGCTGTTTCAATCCTTAGGAGGTATCTCCCTGGACAGTAAATAGCATTCCATGTACTTATTGGTTGAGGCTTCCTCGATCCTGGATTAAGAGGTATTCTGAGGCTGCTTCATATTAATGAGAAAGAGGGTGGCCCCATGCGAGGCCTCATTTATATTTTGCCATCTGTTACAGGTCAACCTATGTCTCTCATAAAAATACACTGTCCTAACTCCAGGTACCTGTGAATTTGGAAAGAGTATGCAGATGTGTGGTGGTGTGGGATAATGCGCTGGACTGAGATGTCAGCTTGTACTGCAAGGTCAGTGGTTCAAGCTCATCAACTACGCCTCAGAAACCCTATAAAGGGTCACAATGGGTCGGAACCAACTCGATGGCACTTAACAACAACAATGCAGATGTAATTAGTTAGCCGTAGGTCATACTGGAGTGAGGTTGGCACTAATCACTTTTTGACAGATGTCCCTATAAACATAGGAGAAGAGACAGAGATGAAGGGGCACAGAGGTGAAGACAGTCATGTGAAGACAAAGACAGACAAGCCAAGGAAAGCCAGGGTCTACCAGAAACTCTAAGACACAAGGAGGGATCCTGTCCTGGAACCATTAGTGAGCACATGTCCCTGGCCACACCTGCAATTCAGACTCTAATGTCCAGGACTGTGAAGGAATAAATTTCTCTTGTTCTAAGGCATCCAGTTTGTTATGGCAGCCCTAGGAAGCAGGTACATCATCCTTTCAAGTTCCAACCCACTTGTCCTAAAGATGAAGAAGCTGATATTCAAGAAGGAAAAGGCTTTGGATAGAGGAGATAAGGGAAGGTGGCCTGACACTTATGAAACACCTACTGTCTGCCTGATTTATAGACAGGATAAGCACTGGTCTGCTAACCACAAGATCAGCAGTTCAAACCCACCAGTTGCTCCTCAGAGACTGGGTCACTATGAGTCGGAACTGACTCAACAGCTCTTAATAACAACAACAACACTGTCTGCTCTGTGCCTTGCACCCTGTTCACACACCATCTCGCTGGGTCCTCCTAACAGCCCCAGGCGTTAGACAAACCCAGCTCTGAAAAGGCTGCCCTTCTCTCTCCAAGGCCCTGGTTGCCCTTGTCCTTCTCACAGCAAGCCAGCAGCATCTGTGTCTTCAAGAAGTCAGCATGCTGGATCCCAGGGTCTCAAAGACCAGAGACTCGTAACAGAAGGAACCAGAGCTCAGAAGACCAAAGGAGCCGTACTGAGAAGGGGTCACTATTTCAGACTGGTCACTGTTTAACCACTTGTGAGGTGACATAAAAAATGATGAGTCGTTCTGGAAACACCAACAGTCTTCCAATTTGAGCGGTGCTGGGGATGTCTCCAAGTCCTTGGATGGCACAACTGTTAACACACGTGACTGCTAACTGAAAGGTCAGAGATTCGAGTTCACCAACAGGTACCTTGGAAGACACACCTGACGATCTACTTCCCAAAAAGATGCCAGTGACAACCCTGTGGAGCACAGTTCTACTGTGACACACACAAGGGTGCCATGAGTGGGATCTACTTATGAGCAATCACCCACTGAAAACCCTGTGGAGCTCAGTTCTCCTCTGACACACATGGGACACCATGAGTGGGATCTACTTATAAGCAATCAATCACCCACTGAAAACCCCGTGGAGCACAGTTCTCTGACACACACGGGACACCATGAGTGGGATCTACTTATGAGCAATCA
>NW_006408538.1:14905323-14931892 GCF_000296735.1 Chrysochloris asiatica | reverse complement strand
CTCTGACACACACGGGACACCATGAGTGGGATCTACTTATGAGCAATCACCCACTGAAAACCCTGTGGAGCACAGTTCTCCTCTGACACACATGGGACACCATGAGTGGGATCTACTTATGAGCAATCATTCACTGAAAACCCTGTGGAGCTCAGTTCTCCTCTGACACACACGGGGGCACCATGAGTCAGAATCGACTTCACAGCAACTAGCTGATTGGTAACTTTTGAGAGAGCTTTCACACCTGTGATGTTGCTGGAGCTACTGGGAGGAAGGAGAATGGCAGGGTTGGCCTGTCCCATTTCATAAAGGAGGAAAGCGAAGTGATGTAACCTGAGATCACACACACACACAGAGAGAATTGAATCCCTAAGTCCCAGCGTAAGCCATGGGGCCAGGGCGCCAGGGCCTCCCTTCACTCAGGGCTGGGAGACACGGCCCCAGGAGCTGTGGGTCCATTTTCCTTGCTTATTGGCTTACCTTCTGCAGGAAGGGAGTCCTTCTTTGGCCCCATCTCCCTCAGTTCCTCTCTCCTCTTGGCCAACTGTTACCCAGATCTGCCATGTGCCAACATTATACCAGGGGCTTACCGACACCTCGCTCAAGCCCTCCCTAAAGCTCTAGAAGGAATAGCTCTCCTTAGTCCTGTGGAACAACAGGCTCAGAGCAGTGTGACTTCGAAGCTAGCTCATTCCTCTCCTGCCTACCACATCAGGACCAGGAAGCTTCTGCCTTAGCCAAATTTGCCTACAGAAACCCCCACAGGGAAGACAAACTGGCCACTCCATTTTATCAGTGAAAAAGCAGGTAATGCAAAAATCACCCTCTCCCAGGTCAGGGAGTACAGCGAGATCAGAGGCAGCAAAGGGAGCCCGTCACAAATAAGCAGTTGGATTATGTTATCATTGTCACAGCCGCTGCTCCTGCTCTGTTGATATTACACAAGGCGACAAACAGAATTCTGAGAGCCACAGCGACGTGCTGTATCCAAGGCAGGGACTGCGGGGGCTGGGCCACACTGCCAGAGGGTTGGGGGGCTCTAGGGCTCCTGAGAGGGTTGACGGGGAGGAATGGTGTGGTTTTACATTTTCAGTTGGATTTTGTTGGAGTAGATCCTGGGGGGCAGGAAACGGGAAGGGGGGGGGTGGTTGTGGCTCAGAGCAGACCAAGGCTGGATTCCAAACATCCCAAGGGGTGGGCCTATATCCTGCTTCTAACCCTCTCCACTGTTGACTCCTTGGATAGCTAACTCAGTGGTCCTCAGGTGTTTAGCCAACACTTGAACCTTCCAACTGCCTGCTTCTTGTGTGTTGCAGAAAAGGTCAGTTCCCACTGGGCAGGCTTCCCGGGCTGGGCCCAGCATTCAGTGGGCTCACAGCTAGGATTCTGGCGGAGGCATGTTGAAAGGAGTGAAGCAGGTTCCTCCATCTGTAAAATGGGAAGGTGATCTCATTACAACTGGGAGGCTGCTGTGAGACCCAGAAGGGAAGTACCCTCAGCACTCGGCACTGGCTGGATGACCAGGAGCTATAAGAAAAGACCTTGGCCTCCCAGAGATCACAAAAGAATTGCCCCCCATCTCAGGTGACAGCACCTGAAACTCAGTCATTGCCTCATGAGATCCAGGGACTTTGCACAAGCGCACACATACACACACCTTTGGGAGCAGATGTATGAAAAACTCATATTTCTGAATTTTGTTTCAGAAAATTAAGTCATCATGGTGGTGTTTATGTGCCGTGGAGTTGGTCCCTACTCACAGCGACCCTGCATAGGATTTCTGAGGCTATAAATCTTTACAGGAGCAGAAAGCCTCATCTTTCTCTCGTGGAACAGCTGGTAGTTTCGAACTGCCAGCCTTGAGGTTAGCAGCCTGACTCGTAACCACTACGCTACCATAGCTTCTTGAAGTCATCATACATGTCACCAATCAATACAAATACAAGTGTCTAACAGCCTCACCGCTGGTGGGGGGAAAGGCGGTCCTGTCAGCATCTGCAGCCCTGGATCCACCAGCCACTCTTCTCTACCTGCCTCATGGCTGGCCCTCAAAGTGCCTGCCTTCCATCCAGGGCTGTGTGGGGACCTGGGAAGGAGGTCTCACCGAGGAGGAGCATTAGCTCCAGTCCACTCATGAGAAAGACGCTACTGATGCTCAGCCCCTTTGGTCCCCCTCTGTACCACAGGGTCCCTCTGTGTTCTGAGCAGAAGTGGGCGAGAGATGCTTCTCTCCCCAGGTCTGACTGACTCTACAGGGTCCCAGGGACCTGAAGCAGTCAGTCGCTCTGGAGACGGCCAAGTCTCCAAAGTCCCTTTAGTGTGGCCCGCCACCCCTGCTCCTCTCACCTTTTCCTTCAGTAAATATTCACTGAGCGTCTACTGTGGGGGTGCTGAGGGGGCCAACAATGACCAGTGGCCCAAGTCCCTGCCCTCATGGACCTGAGATCCCAAGGAGGAGCATGACCTAACCATGCAACTGCACACATCCACTTCACCCAAGGCCAGGGCTCTGCTACCAGGTGAATACCTAGGTGACTGGGGGATGGGGGGTGGGGGTGGTGAGGAAGCCTGTGAGAGAGGAAGACACATTCCAGAAAAACAAGGAAAGTGAGCACAAGAGAGCAGAGTGAACAGTAGGCCCTTCACCATTCAGAGCTATGCAGGGGACGCCTTGTCCATGCACTCACTCCCCTTGTGTTTCAACCCCTGCAAACAGGGGCCTAGGTAACCCCCCCCCCCCCAATGCCTCCACTGCCCAGCAGGTGCACTGGGATTCTGAGTCTCAGCTCTCAGCTCTGTCCCAGTTCAAAAGTCACCTGGAACCTCCATACAAGACTTCCTCCAGCTACAGCCCTGAATGTCCTCTCCCATCCCCTCAGCACACACACATACAGCAACCACAGCCAGAGGGAGCCTAGTGTTCCTGCCAGTACCTACCATTCAAACTAACATCTCCAATGTCATGGACACCGATGTGGTGACCAGCAAGCTTAATGGACTTGGCAGTGAACACAGGCTGGACTCCCATGCTCCTTCTCGATCTTTTTCTTCCCTCCCTCCTTCCTTCCCCTGTCCCTCCTTCTCTTCCTCTCTCCCATCAGTACTGGTACTTGTGTGTGAGACAGAGTAGCAGATGACCTGTCCTAACTCAGGACATTTGATGCCTCTGATAAATGGGAGGAAAGCCAGTTGATCCAGTTGGGACCCTGGTTCCTTTTCCCACCTTCCCCCAGCCATGAAGGCTACTCCAGCACCCACCACTCTAGCTAAGAAACTTCCCCCGCCCCCCACCCCATCCAGGAACCATGTGGACCCCTCCTCCACCAGGCTCGGGCAGCAGAGGGGTCTAGATTGGGGAGGAGGCCCAAGCTGTGCCAGGGTCCCCAGGCCCCAATGAGCCATGGCACCCTCTTCTGGGTGGCTCCACACCGCCCATGTGCAGAGAAACAAAGCAGCCATGTGGGCGTGTGTGACTTATGGCTTTAATCTCCCTGATAGAAGGCCTTTAAAGATGATTTCAGGGATGAAAAAAAATAATCCTGGGTAATGAATCACGGCCTTAAGAAGTTGATAAGCAGCGGGGAAGCTGGCGGGGCCCAGGTTCCTGATTTAATTAAAGTCTTACAGATACTCCCTGAAACAAAATCCATTCTAGCTATCAAGGTGATAAAAAGACTGCAGATTCCTCTCAACTAACTCACCTGCCTCGTGAATCTTCTTGCTGGTGAAGAGGGTGGGAGTGGCTGCATCCTCAGGACCTCAGATGCTTCACTGCATATGGACAGCCTGGGACTGCTGGAGACCCACGGGTGTCAGACAAAATCTCACCACTCCCAGAAGCCAGGGGGTGGAGGTAAAACAGGTGGTGGGGCCCTGTGTGTCATGGGGTCACTCGTTGGCCCTCTCTAGACCACAGTTCCTGCACTAACACAGGGGGAGTGAGAGGTTAGCAAACTGGTCTCCAGAGCTGCTTTCTAGAGTCAGAGCCTCATGCTCCCTGAGGAGATGAGAAGAAAGACAATCGTATACCCACCTGGGACAGTCCACTGCCTTCCCCACTAGCCTCAGAACCTTGCTCTCAGACCCAGCCTCCTCCAAGCCCCATTCTCCTTCCTTTCTCCTGCCAGTCCAGTTCCCTCTCATGCATGTTTCTACCCTGGTGAAGGTGTGGTACCAAACACTCGAGGACACAGAAGACACCTGGGCCCTCTAGGTGCCCTCGTCTGATGAGGAGCAAAAATCAGTGAGTAAATGCACCTAGCCAGAATGTATGGCTGAAAGACACAGAACAGGGCCTTCAGATCAGGCAGGGAGCCGTGGGTCCCATCCAACTCCACCACCACGCTTTGGAGAGAGACTGGGTGGGCTGGACCGAGGAGAAGAAGAGAAGCAGAGCTCACAAGAGTGTGAGAACATTGCTCAGTGGGTTCTACAACCTGAGAGTCTAGTTCTGGCTAGAGAAGAGACTAAGGTATCTGATTGACAGATGTACCGATGGATGGCAGACAAATGGAAGGATGGATAGATGGAAGGACAGGCAGATGGACAGATGAAAGGACAGACAGGCAGACAGACAAGTGGACAAGCATCTGTTTGAACTAAAGCTAGGTCCTTTCCCAACCTTGGCCAGCTTTCTCTCTGGCAGATGTGTAGCCTTGTCACAGGGTTAGGCTCATCAGATAAAGCATAGGACGCCAATTACATTTGCATTTCAGATTAATAACAAATAATTTATAATCATGTCCCAAATGTTGTTGTTATTGTTTAGAGCTGTCAAGTTAGTTCCACACACAGGGACCCTCATAGGGTTTTCCAAGGAGTACCTGGTGAGTTTGAACCACCAACCTGTGGTTCAAACCAGCCATGCAGTCCTTTTATTTGTGAAGTCTGGAAAGCCTACTGGGAGGTTCTCCACATCCCATGCCTGAGACAGAGCGCCTCAGAGAGAATAGTGTGAACAGTGTGAACACAGTGTGAACAGTGAGCTTCTCATCTACTGTCTCCCCACTGGGCCCGTGGCTTCTGGAGCCTCAGGCTGGGCAGGAGCTGGTAGGTAGGCAAAGAGAAACAATTCTCCAGAAAATCTGCAGGATAGAATCGGGAGCAGCTCTGAACCTAAACACCCCCCCACACACACATACAGGAGAAGTCTTCCTAGCCCAGGCTGAGACCATGGGCGGGGCTGCTAGGGGTTGGCTGTCACCTAGTGGTCAGAGTCAGAATGGCAGGCTGTGGCACACACAAACATGGTCTGTATAAGGCAAGGTTAGGGTTATTACCCCACTTAACAGTAAAGGATACTGAAGCCCACAGTCATCCAAAAGCCCAAATGCATGTCCATAACTGAGCGTGGGTGCATTTTCAGGCTATTCTCAGGCCCCAAGCCCAGTCATGTCTGTCTCTTGCTCACCAACTTCCAATGGCTCTCTGCTGCGAAAGGGTGAGGTGATTGCTCTCTATGCTGGCGTTTAAAGCCCTCTCTACAACACAGTCCAAACTTCATTTCCCTGACTTTCTCTCTGCTTCCTTAGGCCCCACCTCCCACAATCAGAGCTCCGCCCTCTCCTCTCCACCAGGCGCCTCAGATCACAAGGCTGTGCCTCCCCTTAGGCTTCGCTGTGGTTGCTCCCCCTCAGCCTCGTGATTATTCCTCATAGTCCAGAGCTCCTGAAGGTGAACAGTCCTAGAGTTCAGGCCAAGAACCTCCTCTCTGTCTATATTGAGATTGCCAATGTTGTTGTTAGGTGCCCTCGATTCGATACTGACTCACAGTGATCTTATGCACAATACAATGAAACACTGCCCAGTCCTGCACCAACCTCATAATCATTGCTACGCTGAAGTCCACTACAGCTGTCACTATGCCAATCCATCTTATTGGAGGTCTTCCTCTTTTTCGCTGACCCTCTACTTCACCAAGAACAATGGATTTCTTCAGGAATCCCTCCTGACAATATGTCTAAAGTATGAGAGACAAAATCTGGCCACTCTGGCTTCTGAGGAGCATTCTGGTTGTACTTCTTCCAACATAGATTTGTTTGTTCTTCTGACAGTCCACAGTACTTTTAATATTCTCCTCCAAGACCTTAATTCAAATGCATCAATTCTTCTAAGGTCTTCCTTATTCACTGTCCTACTTTCACATGCATATGAGGCTATTGATATCCATGGTCTGGGTCAGCCACATCTTAGTCCTCAAACTGACATTTTTACTCTTGAAAACTTCAAAGAGGTCTTGTGCAGCAGATGTACCTAATGCAATATGTCATTTGATTTCTTGACTGCTGCTTCCATGAGTGTTGATGATTGATCAGAGCAAAACAAAGTCTTTGACAGCTTCAATTTTTTCTCTCCATTTATCTTGATGTGTTATTTATTGGTCCAGTTGTGAGGATATTTCTGTTCTTTTCATTGAGGTACAACCCACAACCAAGGTTGTTGTCTTTGATCTTCATCAGTAAGTACTCTAAGTCCTTTTAGCTTTCAACAAGCAAGGTTGTATGATCTGTGCATCAAAGATTGTTAATGAGTCTTCCTCCAATCCTGATGCCATATTCTTCTCCATATAATCCAGCTTCTCAGGTTGTTTGCTCAGCATACAAATTGAATAAGTGTGGTGAGAAAATACAACTCCACTTAACAGAAAAGGAAACTGAAGCCCACAGTCTTCCAAAAGTCCAAATGCATGTCTATAACTGAGTGTGGGTGCATTTCCAAGCTTACATATTTCCTAACTTTAAACCAGTGTCCCCCTGTTCTGTTCTAAAGACTGCCTCTTGTTCTAAGTACAGGTTCCTCATGAGCACAACAAAGTGTTCTAGAAAACTCATTCTCTGCAATGCTGTCCATAGCTTGTCATGAGCCACACAATTGAAAGTCTTTGCGTAGTCAATAAAGCACAGGTAAACATATTTCTGGTATTCTCTGCTTTCAGTCAATATCAATCTGACATCAGCAGTGATATCCCTCATTACTTATCCCCATCTGATTCTGGCTTGTATCTCTGGTAGGTCCCTGTCAATGTACTACTGAAGCCGTTTTTTAATTACCTTTTGGGAAAGTTTACTAGCATGAAATATTAATGAATTGTCTGATGATTTCCATATTCTGTTGGGTCACCTCTCTTTGGAATGGTCACAAATATGGATTTCTTCCAATCAGTTGGCTGGCTGTCCTATCAGCCGTCTTCCAAATTTCTTGGCACAGATGAGTGAGTGCCTCCAGTACTGCCTTAGCTTGTTGAAGGATTTCAATTTGTATTCCATCAATTCCCAGAGCTTTATTTGCCAATGCCTTCAATGCACCTTCGACTTCTTCCTTCCGTATCATTGGCTCTTGATCATATGCTACCTCTCGAAATGGTTGGACATCAACCATTTCTTTTGATACAGTGACTCTGTATAATCCTTCCATCTTCTCTTGATGCTTCCTTCATCATTCAATTTTTTTTTTACCCATAGAATCCTTCAGTATTGAAAATTGAGCCTTGAATTTTCCTTCAGTACTTTTAGCTTGAGAAATGCTGAGTTTTCTAACTTCAAATCTTTGCACATTTCATTATAATATTTGACTTTGTCTTCTTGAGATGCCTTTTGAAATTTTCTGTTCAGCTCATTACATCCTCACTTCTTCCATATACTTTAGCATCTCTACACTGGAGAGCAAGACAGCATCTCTACACTAGAGTCTCTTCTGACATTCATTTTGGTCTTTTCCTTCTTTCTTATCTTTTTAATGACATTTTGCTTTCTTCCTGTATGATGTTCTTGATGTCATCCCACAACTCTAATTCAGCAAATCTGTCCTTGCAATGATTTCTAAATTTGGGTGGGATGTGTTCAAGGTCATATTTTGGCTCTTGTGGGCTTGTTTTAATTTTCTTCTGTTTCAACCTGAACTTGCATAGGACCAAATGATGGTCTTTTCCACAGTCTGCCCGTGGCCTGGTTTTATCAGATGACATGGAGCTTTTCCATAGTCTCTTTGCACAGATGCAGTCAATTTGATTTCTGTGTATTCCATCTGGTGAGATCCATGTGTATAGTCATCTTTTATGCTGTTTAAAGAAGGGGATTTGCAATGAAGAAGTCATTGGTCTTGCAGAATTCTATTATGTGATCTCCAGGATTGTTTCTATCATCATGGCCATCTTTTGTATCTACTGAGCCTTCCTCTTTGTTTCCAACTTTTGCACTCCAATCACTAGTACTTATCAATACATCTTGATTGCATGCTTAATCAATTTCAGAATGAAGAAGCTGGTAGAATTCAATTTCATCATCATTGGCTTTAGTGGTTGGTGCATAGATTTGAATAATAGTTGTATGAACTGGTCTTCCTTGTAGGCGTATCGATATTATCCTATCACAGACAGCATCGTACTTCAAGATAGAATTGTCCTTTTTGATTGTGACACTGTTCTTCTTCAATTTTTCTTTAATAGTAAACTATGATCGTCAGATTCAAAATGGCCAAATACTAGTCCATTTCAGCTCACTAATGCCTAGGATGTCAATGTTTATACGTTCCATTTCATTTTTTTTAATGCTTTTGTGAACTGAGTGATAGTTTACATGGGAGAGCATCGCTTTTGCACTCAACCAATCATATTTTGTTTCAGTGCAATGATTACAGTCCCCTCCAAGCACCATCGGTTAACAGTAATTGCCTCTATTCCCTTTGTTTTTTGGAGGTTTTTTTTTATGTACACAAAAATACACAGGGATATATAATCATTTAAACAATCAAAGGGCATATTTTGTAAGCCAGTCTCCTGCCCACCAGCACACAGCCTTTTTCTTCCATGTCTAGAGTTCCTCAGCCTGCTCTGTCTCTCCACGCCATCACCGCTGTCTCCATCTCTGGTGTCACTGCTTCTCTGGTTAGGATCCCACATTTTGCTCATGCTCTTTCCTCTTGATGGTCCTAGGGTTCTCTGTTCCTGGAATGTAAGATTAACTCCTCTCCCCTTTTCATTACACAACTTATACCTTTTACAGGTTTGATGATCACAATTAGTCATGATAACAGTTACTCACTATTGAATCAAAAGAATCCTATCCCCATCTCCTTTCACCAGAACCGTCTAGACAAGATGAGAATGATTCAGTGGGGATTCTACTTTCCCCCGCATGCTCTGAAACTAAACTCCCTCTTGAAAACTTGTAAGCCAGCCACTTTGTGCCTTTACAGCCTACCCCCAGCAATTTTAGGTAAATACATTTCATTTTTGACAACTTTCAATTTTTCTAGATTCATACTTCATACATTCCATGTTCCTATTATTAAAGGATGTTTGCAGCTGTTTCTCCTCATTTTGACTTGTGCCCCATTAGCAAATGAAGGTCACAAGGGCTTTACTCCATTTGCATCATCTCAGTCATCTCCACTTTGAGGAAGCATCCCTTTCCCTGTCGTATTTCGAATGCCTTCCAACTTGAGGGTTTCATCATCATGCTTCAATAGTTAATATTCTGGTGCTCCCTCTTCAGTGCCCCTCTCCCAGGGCCACTTTGTTCCCATACTGTGCTGTGTGAGGCAGGTGTGCTAACATCTTGCCAGGCAGCCAGCTTCCACTGTGGTCCTGTCACATTCTACCTGGTAGCTCATTTACCCTTATAAGCACTCAGTGAGACATAGGTGAAGAAAGACTCACTCTCACCATTTTACAGAAGAGGAAACGAAGGCACAGAGGGTAAAAGACTTATTAGAGACCACATAGTGCATCAGAGGCAGACATGATGAGCCACGAGTATGTGCTGGAACCAAACATTCTTTTCTAAGTCAGATCCTATGCTGCCTGTCTCTGGGCCTGCAGGAAGGACTATGGCTAACCATAGCCATGGCTCTTGCCACCTATGTCTCACTTCTACCCTGAGAACTGACTGAAACCCAGTTTTCTGTGAGGCACCCAGGCCAACATGAATAGACGACACAGTACCTGCCCTTGTTCTGGTGCTCCACACTCTTACTGCATCCAATGGGCTGTGTACATTGGTTCACACTACGCACAGGTACAGGCCTTTCCATTAGAGCGGGAGTTTTACTTAGGTCTTGAAAAGCAAGCCCTGGGGAGCTGGAGACAGAGGGATGGCCCCAGATGACCAAGGACAGCACACACTCAACAGCTCAAGGTGGGAAGCAGCACTGCCCATTGAGACAGGATGAGGGGGATTCAGGAAGGGTGATGAAGGTAGGAATGCCAGGAAGTCTCCAGCAATGGCCCAAATGGTGAAGCGCTCCACTACTAACTGATAGACTGGTGGTTCAAAGCCACCTGGAGGAGCTTCACAAGGAAGGCCTCGCAGTCTGCTTCTGAAGAGCCACCATCTTAGCATCTGGGGAGCCCCATCATACTCTGCCCACAGGTGCTCACCCTGAGTCCTGTATCCACACAACACTGGAGCTGTCAATAAGCACACAAAAGGGACCCAACATTACTCATTAGGGAAATGCCAGTTTAAAAGACAATGAGATACCATTATACTTCCACCCAAACAGCTAAAACTAAAAGGAATGATCATTCCAAGTGTTGGTAAGAATGTAGCGCAACTGGAATTCTCACTGCTGGTGGGAGTGCTAATTGGCTCAAATACTTTGGAAAATTGTTTGGCAATATTTACTAAAGCTAAACACTTGCCTACCCTATGACTCAGCAATTCCACTCTTAAGTTTTGACCATAAAGAACATGTACAAGAACTGTCATAGCAGTTCCGTTCATGATAGCCCCAAACTGGAAACAACTTAATGCATATCATATTCAAAGAAGGATAAACAATGGCACTTTGCCTCAAGGAATACCATACAGTAAAGAAAAGGACTAACTTCAGAGACATGGAATCCATGGATGAACCTCGCAGACAGGATATGGAACAAAAGAAGGCAGGCTCAACTCTGAAGAGCCATCTCTGGTACACTCTCACCTCCAGAGCCTTGCCTCTCCATTCCAGCCTCCCTTCTACCTTTCCTTCCAGGCAGCAACAACTGAAACAGTTCCCTAATGGATCTCCCTTCCACTAGCCACCTCCTCCTCCGTCTTCCTCCCAACTCCCATCAAACTTGTTCCCATTAAGTGACTTTGATCAGTTCCAACCCATATGGACCTTGTATAGGGTGTCCAAGGAGCAGCTGCTGGGTTTGAACCACTGACCTTGTGGTTAGCAGTCCAGTGTTTATTTTACAGTGTCACACCAGGAAACCAAAGTAACTATTGGGCGCTGTGGGCTGCAAAGTCAGTTTGAACCACAAGGTCAGCAGTTCAAGCTCACCAGTCACAGACACTATCTTATAAGAATGTTGTTGCTGTTGTTAAGTGCCGTCGAGCCAATTCCGACCCATAGTGGCCCTATATAGGGTTCCTAGTGAGGTGCTGGAACCAACTCAATGGCACTTCACAACAACAACAATTCTTATAAGATGGTGTACTGTTAAGTGCTTATTAACATATTAACATATCCGACTCATAGTGTCCCTCTATAGAGTTTCTGAGGGGTGACTGGGGAGTTTGAACCACCAACCTTGTGATTAGTAGTCCAGTGCTTATTCTACAGTGCCACACCAGGACCGTTGTTATTGTTGTTAAGTGCCATCGAGTTGGTTCCTTTCAATGAACATGATCATGTCACCCTACTGTTTCAGAACCTTCTACCGTCAACAGGAAGAAGTCCAATCTGCTCAGCCTTCAGCTTGACTCTTACTTCCTCTGCAGGTCCTCTCCTCCTGCCAGCCTCCAACATGTGAAGTTCCTCTACCTGGGAAGCTTCTAGTCTTCTTCTCACCCTCCAGATGCTACCCTAGAGTGACCCCATAGTCAAGTCTCCAGGTGATCAGTTACTATCACCTCCTTGGTCCATACATCTGGTCGACCCCTTCCCTAGCACCCTAAATCGTCATTAAACTCCTCTAACACAAAAGACAGCTTTCTATTCGCATTTGAAGTTCCAACAACTAGCCAAGAATACAGTTGGTATTCAGTAGACATTTGATGGCTTTTTTTTTTTTTTCAAACAAAGAAACAAAAAAGAAGACAGGTCCAAATTAAGTATGTACTGTACAGTTCCATATACTTGAAGCATAAGAAGAAACGAAATTCATTCTGGGGATTAAAGTCAGAATAGTGGCTAGCTCTAGGGATATTACTGACTGGGAAGGGGAACAAAGAAATGTCTTAAAGTACTAGAATTGTTCTACATTTTGACCTGCATGTATGTTCTACATTTCCATGCATGTATGCTGTTGCCTACCTGTTAGTGGAGGTTTGGCACGGAGCTATAATACAGTATAAGGAGCTCTGGTAGCATAGTGGTTACGAATTGGGCTGTTAACCTCAAGGTTGGCAGTTTGAAACTACCAGCCGTTCTGTGGGAGAAAGATGAGGCTTTCTGCTCCCATAAAGATTTATAGCCTCGGAAACCCCTGTACAGGGTCACTATGAGTCGGAACTGACTCCATGGTACTTAACAACAACAACAACATAATACAGTATAATACTGTACTGGAGTCCTGGTGTGGCGTTGTGGGCTGGATTGCAAAGTCAGTTTGAACTGCAAGGTCAGTAGTTCAAATTCACCAGCTGCTCCTCGGAAACCTTATACAGGGTCGCTATGAGTCAGAACCGATTTGACAGCACTTAACAATAACAACTATGCTGTTGGCAATTGCCATCCAGATAGTCTCTGATGCATACTGACCCCGTGCTCAATGGAATAAAACTCTGCCCGGGCCATGATCAAGTTCAGATCAGATCACTGTGATCCATCAAGCTTTCATCGACTGGCTTTTGAAAGAAGATTGCCAAACCATTCTTCTAGTCCACTGCAGTCTGGAAGCTCTGCCGAAACTGGTACAGTATTATTGTTGTTGTTAAGTGCAGTCCAGTCGGTTCCAACTCATAGCGACCCTGTATAGGGTTTCCGATGAGCAGCTAGTGAGTTTGAACCGCCGACCTTGTGTTTCAAACCAACCTTGGGGTCCAGTGCTTTATCCCACAGCACCACCCCAGGGCCCCAGTACACGACCATACAGTATTACACAGAACCATAGCTCCGTGCAAAACCCCCACCAACAGAAGGGCAGGGGTTGCTCGTGGGATCTATGATCCAGGTCTTGAGCCTGGAAGGTAGGAATTCCACCACTGAACAGCCATGGTCCTTAGTCACAGGTGCATACACTCAAGATCTGTGGACGCTGTGGAGATCATGAGACATCCCAATACAATGTTTCTGGTTTTGAATACCTCAGATGAAGCCAGAGACTGGAATTAAGAGGGCAAGTAAGGGGCAGACTTCCATAAGGAGAGTGTTGAAACATCCCAGGTGAGGGAGAGGGAGCCAAGCCAGCAGGAAACAGGATGGTGAAGGTGGGGCCAGGGGCCAGGTGTGCTGCAGGAACCAGGGAAGGTGTCAGCAGTGTGGGTGGCAGGAGGAGAGAGAGGCCTGGACACTGAGGCATTTCACCAGAGGCACCTGCAATCTTACCCTAACATCCTAGCAACCTTAGAGGGGGTGAGCCCCCTGCCTGGAGGAGGTCAACAAGAGTAATTGGTCTCTAACTTCCACGGAAGGCCCTATGCTAAGGGTTTTGGAGGAGCTCTCTCATCAAGTTTCCAGATGAGGAAACTGAGGCCCAGAAAGATGAAAGGTGGCACCAGGACTCTAATCTGGTAACCCACTCAGTCACACCAGGGATGGATGATGAGCTGGTGGCAGGATGCAGCCCTACTGACTGAGAAGGGCTTGGAGAACGGGGTGTGGAAAACTGCACTTTCTCAGGGCTGCCTGGGAACAGTGGGTTGGATGACCAGGCGGTTGCATGACGAGGTATAAACGGCAAGAAGTCTGACCCTGAGCCTGGCAGGCAGGGTCCTTACAAGGTGCAGACGCCACCCTCAGCCCCTCCTTACTCCCCATGACCATCTCTTACAGATGAGGAGATGGAGGCCCAGAGAAATCAGCAGGGTATGACCCCTACCTGAAGGGCTCTGCCGCCTCCCCACAGTGGGCTCTAAGGACCAGAGGGATTGGTACACATGTGGGTAGTGATTCTGAAAGACTCAGAAATGACAAATGGGGAGGCAGGTGGGTGGATGGTGCCAGGGTAGCAGGGGGATGGCGGGTAGCACTGAGGTGGGAGACAGAGCAGATGTTCAGCAGCTGCGAACTCGGGTTCCTCGTGAGATGCTGCTAACACAAACGCGTGGGGTGGTCCCTGTACCCTCCACCTTGCCACCCGCTCCGCCCCACAAAGAGACTCAACACTTTGGTTCAGGTGATTAGAGGTGTAAATTGGAAAGGGGTCCACAGCAGGAAGCTAGGCCAGGCTGTCCCAGGAAGACCACCCAGACTATGTGACCTTCAGCAAGTCACCTAAACTCTCTGGGCCTCGGTGGCCTCTGTCAGCTCTGTCAGACTGTAAGCTATAAAATTACATGCTCCCTGTTCCCAGCCCCACTCTTGCAAGGTGCATGGCTAGCTCCCATCCCCAAGTCTCCCAGTTCCCAAAGGGAAATGTGTCACACAGCACACCTGTCCGACATGGGGTCTCAGTCTTCCTCTCCAAACAATGTGGCATATGGCTTCTCCATATCTAAACTCTTCATTTCACCCCCTCCCCAAGGCAGACTTTTCCTAGGTGTTCTGGGGAGGAAGAATATCATTGTCACCTCCTCCTAAAACTGGCTAGGCTACAACCAAGCTCTGCCACTTAAGAGGTGTGCAACCTGAGGCAGGTCCCTCTCTGCATTGCTCATCTCTAAGGTGAGGGTGAGGCTGTCTATTTCGCAGAGCTGCTGCAAGGACTGGCTGGCGCGGTGTATGGAAGAATCTTGCCAGTCCAGAGCCTAGCACTCAGGTCAGAGAGCACCTCCCCACGTATAGGAGGACAGAAGGTCAGAGCTAGAAGGGACCTTAGAAAATGCTGACACCACCTTCTTATTCCCACCCAGAAAAGCAGAGGCCCAGAGAGGGCAGCTGGGAGGCAGGGCCACACAGCTGTCAGAATCTCTGATCTCAGTCCAGGGCTCCCTGGTCTGGAAAGGAACAGGGACCTAGAAGGTCACCTAGAGTTACTCCTGCCTCTTCTGCAGACACAGCCAAGGTCTGCTATCTGTGGTGGCATCTGGGGACGACAGGCAAGAATGGGCATGAGCACACACCATAGGCCTCTGGAAAGACAGCTGCTGCGTGAGCACAAAAGAAGGGCATCCTGGGAGTCTGGGGGCGGGGCACCTGCAGGAGGAGGTGATGGCTGAGGGGGGACCCAGGCTCCCCACACCCATATCCAGGAAGGCCCCCCTTCCTAATAGAGGCTCCAGGCTGTCACTGTCCTCTGTGGTGGTACTTCTGAAAGAACCCGAAAGGGATGGAGGGACCAACGTCACAGATGCCTAAAACAGTCCCTGCCTGGCCTCACACTAAGAAAGGTGGACTGTTTACAGCCCCTGCTTAATTAAATCAATAAACCATCAATGCCAATCTGGCTGAGGGCCAGGACTTGATGGCGCACCTTGCTGAAGGGAGGACTGAATTAACAGCTGCCGCAGGAAAACAAGAGAAGAGATGGAAAGAGAAAAAAGGACTAGGAAGATGAGAAAGATGCCAGCCTGTAAAGGTGGAGCTCAGAATCAGATGGGATGTCCAGGTCTATAGGCCATCCCTACAGCAACTCAGAGCATCCTGTCCCCACTTCAGACTTTCCTTTCCCTTCTCCTATCAACATGGCTACAGTAAAGGCTCTGTTATCAGTCATGTACACCATAGCGAGAACTTTCAGTCAGACAACATTGCAGAGATGCCCTGACCCTACCTCATTTTAGGGATGCAGAAGATGAGAGTTGGAGAAGCAAGTGCTGCTGGGCGTCAGTGTCAGGCTGTGAACTCCTGAGTCCAGGCCTAAGCAGTAGCTTTCATGTGGTCTGGTCTCCCCAAGGCCTGGGTCTTGCTTTCCTTATTCTCATAATCTGAAGGTGAACGCAAAGCTTGGTAGAAAGGCAGGCATGAATGGTTGTCAAACAGACCCAGGGCAGCTACAGAAAGAAGGTACCTGCTAGGTACCTTCTTCAATGTTCTGGGGCCTCAGCAGGCACTGACTGAGATCCTGATGTCCTGGTGGGTCCCAGCAAGGGCCCAGGCTTGGACACTCTACATGTGGACCCTTAGGGGCATATCTGTCTCCTTGACAAGCCTGAGGCCTGGCCTGAGCCAGGGTCATGAGCCTCTCTCCAGTTACAGCCAATCTGCTAGATGGGATCCCAAGGTCCCTCCACTTTCCCATTTGTAAAGTGGGATAATGACAGGTATGGCTTCCATATATGGAAGGAAGTGCACTAATGAATGCTCTCAGAGCCTCAGATGGAAAGGAAGGGGACACTTCAGTGGGCGGGGGTGCAGGGAGGGAGGATGTCAGGCTGGAAGCTGGGTCCTACCTCACCAAGCCCTTTCAGGTCAGGGCAGCCACACAGTGATGTGTAGTCCCTGGGAAAGATCTTCCTAGTACTCAGTGTTTCGGGGACCTTGATAGAATCCCCTCACCTCTCTGAATCCCAGATCCCTACTCTGTGAAATGGCTCTGAAGCCCTATGACCCAGGGACAGTGGTTGTATTCTATCATTCCTCCACCTGATCAGAGTTATTTAGTCTCTACAATGTGCCTAATACTCTGAGGAACTCCGGAGAAGCACAAGACAGAGGGCCTTCCATCATGGAGTTACGTCTTTCCTGGACAGACCGGGGAGAGGAGGAATGAGGGAAGTTTAGCACCTGCACATGCACAAGGTTTGGATAGATGGCCACACAGCCCAGGCGTTTCAGTAAGAGAAGAAAACATGAAGCATATTCACCAGTCTCCTGTCCTTGACCCCTGCAGACATCACTAATAGATCATGCAAATTTTTCCAGTCTCTCATTCTCTGACCCCTCTCCAAGGCAGGCTCATGGTCCTTCTGTCTTGGTCCCTGGCATTACCAGGCCAGCTAGGGCTCATGCAGCCTCACAGCTCTGAGTTATGACTGGCATAGTCAGAGTAGGCTTCCTGGACGGCGTCTCCACCCAGCTCTTGAAGGATCTAGGTGTTCTAGGTGGCAGGAACAGTGGAGTAAGGACTGGAGACGAAAATGAGAACAGCACATTCGAGGACAGTGGGGCCAGCTGCCAGAGGAGAGGCTACCAGGGGAGTGGATGGAGGCAGAGTGGGGGGTGGGGCTGGGTGCTGAAAACCAGAGGCCAGTTCCCTGCTCCCCACCCTGACTGACTGGACCCATGAGCCCATATGCCTTCTGTACCCACCCGTAGCCATGGCTGTCAACTTTCTTGGGTGATAAAGAAATTTGTAACCTTGTTAAAATGACATGCTGCTGCCTGATCCCTGGGCTGCAGGGTGGACGCCTGGGTGCATAAGCCAACACTGCCAGCCTAGCCTTGTGGGGGGTATGCAGCCATGACCTGCCCAGTCCACCACTGGACCAAGGAGAGGTGCCCTTCATCACTGCACTCTAGGGACCAAATGTAGAACGGCCAACTCACAACCCAGACCTTGCGGGGACTTCTGGAGCTCCCAGATGAACCAAGTCAATAGACCAAGGACAGGGGCTAATCCAATCTCCTGTCTCTTCCCATCTGGGTCCTAGGAGGGGCTGGGGGAGACCTGGAATCTCTCCCTGGAAGACTCATCAACTCCATCCATCTTTCCTGCTCTCTCTTTACTGACACTTCCCTTCAGAACTTATCTAAATTTTCCCTTCAACCAAGGAGCCCACCAGGATTTACCCCTAAACAACTGTTCAGCGTGGCAGGAGATGTGCTTATAATTCCCATCCAACACTAATACGTTGTAGGACTTGGGCAAGTCACCCTTCTCCCTGCCCCTGGATTTCTCCATCTGTCACCAAAGGAAGTCGGATAAGAGTCTCTAAGGACCTCCAGTTCTACAGATTCACCTGTTATTACCAGAGTGGGGCATCTTGTGGCTATTAGGTCATCTGAAACCTATTCACCTTAAAGGCTGGTCCAGCTAAGTGACCTAGCTAAGTGACCTAAGAAGGGTCAAAGGCCCAGAAACACGGACCACCGCAGTTATAAGGCCCTTCAAAAACCATCTGCCTAGCCCAAACCCTGCTTCCCAGGTAGACAGTGGAGTCCCAGAGAGGACAATGACTTGCCCAAGGTCACACAGTAAGCCAGCACTGCCAGAGCTCCTACCTTAGTTGGAGTCTTGCTCGAGGATGTGGCTCATGGGTACCAAGGCTTTTCTCACTGCTCCACTCCACCATACACGAGGAGCCCCTCCACCTGCCAAGGACCTCCAGTTAAAATAGAAGAGGGTCTAGTGGGAAGGACTGCCTTCTAAGTCTCTCCTCACCAGCCACCCACTGGCCTTGCTTTGAGTTGGACTGCCCTCGGGAAAGAAAGTTACATAGTCATTTTCTAGCATGTCAGTGTAGCTGAGATAGTCAGAAGTCCTTCTCCAGAGCAGAAGCATCTTGAGATCTAATAAGGGACCCAAAGAGAAACACACCTGCTTCCTTTCAGGGTACAAAGCCAGCCATTTAGCTTACAGCTTACCACTGGAGCACACACACGTGTACCCCCACACACACACCCCCACGCTCTCTTCTCTTCCTGAACCTGCTCGCCCCTAAGTCTCTAAATTTCTCTCCACCTCTGTTTCACTCTCTGCATCCTTGCATGCTGTCTCCCAGCCTTGCAGAACTTCTCACAAGGGAAGCAAGAGGCGAGTGCTGAATCTGTGTTTCTGAGCTCACTTGTGAGCTGACGATAACTCTCACTCTCTCCACTACAGACCCGACCCAGCCCCAGAGGCCTTTGACCACTGGCTGCATTTCAACACCTGGATTTCAAACATTTCCTGAGGGCTGAGGCAGATCCTAAGACAGAGAAGGAAAGAGAACTGCTGAGGCACTCACCAGGATCCAGGCACATTTCATGCCTATCCTGGGTCCTCCTCAAATATCCAAGGTAGGTTTCCATGTCCCCATTTTTTATAGAATTGAGACTCTGAGAGGTGAACAAGACCACTTAGCATCACACAGGTGAGATGTGGCAAGCTGTGGTTCAAATCCCAGGTTGTCTGACTCCAAATCAGAGCTTTGGACTGATTCTTCCTGGATCAGTCAGGGCCAACAAAGTGAAACTGGAATGGACCTGAATTTGTAAAATGTGGGTGAAACACACAACAACCAGAAACAACAAAAAATATATAGGTCTGTGTACTGCTAGAATCATAATCTCTCCTTAGAAAGCAATCAAGCCTCTTGAACAACAGAGTTGGAAACAGTGGTGCCCAGCTCAAAAATGGTAGTCAAGCATGTGCTTTGAACATGTGACATTCTCCATAGTCCAGGAGGTAGTCTAGTCACCTGCACCTGGCTCCTGAAGGGGCTCACTACTCTTCTTTCAAGTCTCCCTATCCAAGGCTTCCACCTGCAATTTTTCTTGTTACGGCCATTATCTCAGTACATCCACATTTTACAAATTTGAGTCTGTTCTGATTTTGCTGTGTCCACCATGACTGAACCAGTTCAAACCAGTTTGATGATCTACATATAAAGGAATATTTAGAAAGATGGAAGGTTTACTGCTAGTGGGATTTGTAGCAGAAGCAAGAAAGGTGGTATTTACTGATCTGCAACTTGGCAGGTCCGGAGCGGCCATCTTGGGTGTGATGGAGCCGGTGAAGGATCAGAATGCTCCCACCTCAGAGGTCTGACTGATCCTTGGAGATAAAGGTGTGAACATTTTTTTTCCTGCTCATTTGATTTGTGCTGTCTGCACACCTCCACTCTGGTGACTAGAGGGGGTGCGTGAGTGAGTGGACACACCCATCTCCAGAGGGTTCTACTACGCATCTTTCTCCCATGGATCAGCTAATAGTTTTGAACTGCTGGCCTTGAGGTTGACAGCCCAATTCGTAACCACTATGCTACCAGAGCTCCTTATTTTTACAGAAGAAGCCTGATCAAAAAGGGGAAATGGTAGAATAAGTTTCAAAGTCCTATGAACTCCAGGCATTCTGAGCACTAGGGAGCTATATGAACCCCTGAAACTCTTGCCCTGAGACCATCTTTAAAAGTTAAACCAAAAATATCCCCTGAAGCTTTCTTAAAACCAAACAAAAGCTTCACTAGTGAAAAATGCCTGCTTTGAGCATTACAATCTTTTAAGATCATCTGTATGGGACCAAGTGACAGCAACAACTCGAAAATGAGAATGTGCCGTTTGGTTTTTTAAATGATTATATATTCCTGTGTGTTTCTGAGTACATCAAAAAACAAAAAAGCAGAGGGAATAGAAGCAAATACTGTTGAAAGATGACGTATGAAGGAGATTGTAATCATTGCAATGAAATGATGAGTGTCAAACCATGTAAACTATCACTCAAGTCACAATAAAAACTTTAAAAAAAAAAAGAAAAGAAAATTGAAAAAATAAAAACTCCAAATGACTTAAAAGAAAAATGAAACACTGGTGGCCCGTGTTGCTGAAACATGAAAATCAGGGACAGTTGGGTCCATGGACTCAGCTGAGGTCTTGGCAGCCTCTCTTCTGTGTCAGTTGGTTCTCTTGTGCCCTGTGGACTCCTTTCTCAGCAAGTTCACTCCCAGTTGGGGCCACAATGCCCTAGCAGCTCCAAGTTCACAACCTACCAATCCCAACCCAGCAAAAAGCCCGGACAAGCTCTCATTGGCCAGACCTGGTCACATGCTCACCTCTGGAGCCAGCAGGTAGGTAAGCCAGTCCCAAAACAAGACTGGGGCAGGGGTGGGGAGCAGGATGGGTGGAATTTGGAGGAAAATCCAGGTATTGGTAGTTAAAGAAGGTAGAGGGGCTCTGGGTAGACACCTCTAGCTGCTCCCTTCACACCACAGTTAACAAAAGGAAGAAAGTGACTCACATGGCCTGCCTGGAGATATGGGAGGAGACCCAGAAGAGCTAAAATTCATTGACCCCTAAAATGGTACGGTGGGATTGGGCAGCTAACTGCAAGGTCTCCAATCAATCCCATCAACTGCTTCTTGGGAGAAAGACGAGGATATTTGCTCCCCTAAAGACTGTTGGAACAGTTCCCCTTGGAACAGTTCTCCTCTGTCCATAGCATGTCAGTGAGTAGGAGCTGAGTCAGTGGGTTTGGTTGGGGTTAAGGAGGGTGTCAGTACTGCTGTGTTCACTGGACTCGCTACGAGGGACCAAAGCAACTGTGGCAAGAACAGGCGCTGATGCCATCCCCCACTGGGCCCAAGCAGGGAGGGGACCCAAAGAGGGCAAAGAGTGAGAGAGGGAGGTGGAGGGCAAGAGAGAAGAGCTGGGGGCAGGAGAGGGGGGAAAGGCAGGCTAGGAGGGGAGCAAGGAGCTGGCAGAGCGCAGGCTGGGTGAGGACAGAAGAAACTAAGCAGGAAGTAGGAGAAAGGGAAAAACACCACCAGGTCGCCCTTGCCCCCCTCTCCTGAAGCTGAAAGTTAAAAATAGGCTGTGTGGTGAAAGGGAGACAGAATGAGAGCAGTTGTCTGAGGAGAAAGAAGGCAAACAAGCAGGGGACCCGGAGAGAGCTCCCTGCAGGCCTCCAAGAGGAGGAAACCTGACAGCGACAGTGGCAGCGCGGTCTCTCCCTGTCCAGGCAGTGACCCCAGCCCCACACCTGCCTGCCTAGTCAGCTGAGGACTGTCCTTCAGTCCTGCCCACACCCTGTGGGGCTGCAAAATGGTAAGGCGTGCATGGCTTCTGCAGCTTACGGAGCCAGGTCTGGGCACGTAGATCTGGCAGGACAGGAAGTCCAGGCTCAGAGAGTCATGGCACTGCTTACTGACTCCTGGGAAGCTCTGAGGACTTGGCCACAGCCTCAGGGCACCAAAGACACAAAGCCTTTCAGGGTGGGCTGACTGCCCTGCCTGGCCAGGTATCAAGCATCCGGACAGCAAGGCACGGCAGGAAGGAGAGTCAGCCAAGAGTCGCACAGCTACCTTCCTGCACTGATAGGGAAACTGAGGCCACAAAACCATGTCACAGCAGTGGCAGAAGTAGGTGCTGAGAACCAGGAGAGCTTTCTGTTCCCAGCCCATTAGGTGGCCAGGTCAGTCCCCCTTCTTGGGGCTGCAGCCCTCTCATCTCCATGGCCTTCCTGCCTACTTCCCGGAACGCCCCGTGGAGGAACTAATTAGTGGTTGGTTTGCAGAGGCAAAGCCCCACATAAACAAACACAGAGGGTTATTAGCCCTCAGAGTCGGGAGGGAGACGAGCTCAGAGCTGCCTCCAATGTGCTGACAACGCCAGTTTCACTGCCCAACTTTAGGGCATCATTACTTTTGTTAGCAGACAGCATGATTATTGGATGTTGTTAATAATCTCTTACATTTATGGACGGCCTTTCTTCCAAGGATCTTAAAGCTCTTCTGCATTTAGCTTCTCCTCATTGCCAGAAGGTCGATCCACACCATAGAGAAGTACTAATCTCCATGTTTTTATGACCAGAGACACAGTCCGGTCAGTCTGCTTGTCCAGAGCCACACAGCAAATCAGCCACAAGGCTAGAAATAGAATTCATAGACTTCTAGGTCCAGGAAGTACCTCTGGACATGCACCTGCGTCTCCTGGCCTCTTTCCTGCTGTTTCACAACAGGCCTTATACTTAGCCAGGGCTTTATTTATAGATGGGACTCTATTTAGTAAAGGCAGAAACAAAAACATGTTGCCATCAAGTTGATTTCAACTCTTGGTGACCCCATGTATTACAGAGGAGAACTGAGTTACATAGAGTTTTTTGTCACTGTAATCTTTACAGCCACCACTTGTCTGTCAGCTTGTTATACTGTGTGTTATGTGTTGCTGTGATGCTGGAAACAGTATTTCAATACCAGCAGGTAGACAAGTTTCAGTGGAGCTTCCGGACTAACATACTAAGAAGGACCCGGAAATCTACTTTGAAAACAACTGGCCAGTGAGGGCCTTGTGAATAGCAGTGGAACATTGTCTGATATAGTGCTGGAAGGTGTGCCCCTCAGGTTGGAAGGCACTCAAAATAAGCCCGGGGAAGAGCTGCCTCATCAAAGCAGAGCTGACCCTTAATGATATGGGTGGAGTAAGCTTTTGGAACCTTCATTTGCCCAGGTGGCATGACTCAAAATGAAAAGAAACAGTTGCAAACATCCATTAATAATTATAACATAAAATGAGGTATGAATCTAGGAAAAGTAGAAGGCATAAAAAATGGCACAGAACAGACTTCCGGGGCCAGATGGTGGAGTAGACAGACATACTAAACAGACCTTCTGCAACAAAGACATGGGAGACCAAGTGAAACAGACACAGACGGTGACCTTGGATCCCTGAGCTTCAGAGGATGGAACACAGTGGTGGACTGAGTGCTGACAGGAAGAAGAGGTGGACCAGGAACAATGAAAGAGAAAAAAGGGTGGACTGTGGGCTGGAGTGGAGCAGTGTGACCATTTTGAGCGTTTGGGAGTGGCTGTAGATACAGTGACCTGCAGGCACAGGACTCAGCTGGAGGTTGGCAGCAAAGGAGTGCAGTTCTCCCTTGTTCCCACACCCTTCTGGTAGCTGGGGAGTGGCCAGTCCCTGCTCTCACCAACTCAGTGGCCAGTGGCATCCCTCTGCACAGTCTCTGCTCTGTCTGGGGTTGGGCAGCAGGCTTAGCACCCTGCTTGTGGAGATAAATAAACCCACCCTGAACTACATTATACAAACAGTGAACAGAAAACCACATTCACACTTCCAGCCTCTTCACATCCACCAGGAGACAGGTGGTGAGTGACTGAGAACACATCATATAAAATCATCAATTAAATATAAATACAACACCACAATATCATGAAGAAAACAGACAATTGTAGTCTGCATTAAGAAACAAGACAGAGTGCCTCAAACAAGTGACCAAAATACAGAGTCAGAAAATACAATACCAGAATCAGAACTATCTGATAAGGAATTCTAACGAATGCTGTTTAGGTACCTTCAATGGATTCAGAGAATTATGGAGAAAACTGCAGATGGAATCAAGGAAAGCACAGACAAAACTATAGAATAAACTGACAAAATAAAAAATGTGACTTACACAAAAACAGCAATTAGGACGCCAGAGATTAATACTAAGACTTTAGAAATAGATAATATACTGAAAGGGAAAAGAAGTAGAAACGAATCAGTGGAAGGTTGGATTACTGAGCTTGAAGAAAAATCTTTCAATATTCATCTGCTACGGGAACAATAAAAAAAAAAAAAAAAAAAAACCCTGAAGAAAGCCTAAGATGTATGTGGGACACTATCAAGAATAATATACATGTGCTTGGAATTCCAGAATAGGAAAAGACAAAAGAGAGAGAGAGAGTGAATATTGTCTAAGAGTTGTTGGAAGAAAACTTCCCTAATATCGTGAAAGACAAGATAGCTATTCAAGAAGTTGAGCAAACTCCATAATCTTACAGTCCAGGATCAGAGGACCCTAGGACCATCAGGGAGAAGAGCACAAGCAGAATGTGGGACCCTATCCAAAGAAGCAGTGACACTAGAGATGGAGGAAGATATGAGGACATGGAGAGAGGGAGCAGCTGAGGACTCTGGACTCATGTAGAGAGAGGGACTGGGTGCTGGCAGCCAGGAGGCAGGCATGCAGAATATGCCCTTTGGTTGTTTAAATTAGTATATATTCCTGAGTGTTTTTGTGTGCATCCCCTCCCCCGCCAAAGGGGGGGGAAAAAAAAAAAGGGAATAGAAGCAAATACTGTTGAATGATGATGCACGGAGGAGATTATAATCATTGAAATGAAACGATGGTGAAAAACCGATGTTCTCCCATGTAAACTATCACTCAATTCACAATAAAAAAACTTTTTAAAAAGAAGAAGAAGTTGAACAAACTCTAAACAGGACAGACCCCAAAAGAAAACCACCAAGGCATACTCTAATCAAACTTTTTTAAACCAAAGACAAAGAAAGAATCCTGAAAGCAGCTCAGAAGAAAGAAAAGTTGTCTACAACAGAGAACTAATAAGACAAATCTCTGATTTCTCATCAGAAACCACACAGGGAAGAAGACAGTAGAACGATATATATATATAACTCTAAAAGAAAAATATTGTCATATATCCAGCAAAATTGTCCATCAAATATGACTATAAAATTATGTCCGTTTTTTAGATAAAAAGAAATTAAAAGAATCTGTAAAAACCAGACCAATCTTACAAAGAATACTAAAGGGAGTTCTTTGGACAGAGAAGCAGACAACAACCTGAGACTAACATGCATGACAATATCACACAGAACTCAGCCCAGATGCAGAAGTATTCAAAGTAATAAAAACCTACAAGATTGAAAATAAAGAACCAGAGATACAGTTGCAACAACAACAACAAAAAAGCAAAAAGTGAGCATAATGTAGTTACAGAATATCCAAATGCAGAGAAAAGCAAGTAGACTTCAAATAAATATATAAAAATAAACTTAACTGTAACCCTAAAAACTAGACCAAACCTTACTCATAGCCTTAGCCCCACCCTAGCACTAACCCAAGTCCTACCCATAGCCCAGACATTAAACCAAGTCCTGGGCCTAGCCGAGACCTAGCCAGAGTCCTAACCTTTACTCTCACTCTTTACTCCTACCACTCTCCCAACACAGATTTTTAAAAATATGACATGGAACACATAAACACATATCCAAGGCATTAGTGAACGGAAATGGGCTGCTATTGACCATTTTGAATCAGACAATCATATGATCTACTATTCTGGGAATGGCAGTGTAAAGAACAACATCGCATTTGTCAGAAAGAACCTTCAAAATCTAACCTGAAGTACAATGCTGTCAGTGATAGATTAATATCCATACAAGGAAGATATGACTTTTACAAAATTTACACACCAATCACTAATGCCAAAGATGAAGAAATTCAAGGAATTTACCAACTTCTTCAGTCTGAACTTGCATGAAATCAAGATGCACTGATAAATTATTGGTGATCAGAATGCAAAAGTTGGAAACAAAGGATAGGTCATTGGAATGCCCTTGGCAATAGAAATGAAGCAGGTGATCACATGAGAAAAATTTTCAAGACCAAAAATTTATTCATTATACACGTGGACCCCTCTGGATGAAATGTACAGGAATCAAATCTGCTGCATCAGTGGAAAGAGACAATGGAGAATAGTCAGAATAAAGCTGAAGGCCAACTGCAGAACAAACCATCAATTGCTCATATGCAAACTCCAGTTCAATTGAAGTAGAAGAAAATTAAAATGATTCTACAAAAGCCAAAGTATGAACTAGAGTATATCCCACCTGAATTTAGACTATCTCAAGAATAGATTTAACACATGAACACTAATGAACAGACAAGTTGTAGAATGACATGAAGGGAGAAAACAAAATGTCACTGAAAAGACAGGCAAGAAAGAAATCACCTAAGTGGACATCAGATAAAACTGTGAAAGGTGCTCTTTAATGCAGAGTAGCTAAAGCAAACAGAAGAAATAAGACATAAAAGAAATGAACAGAACACTTCAAAGGGCAGCTCAAAAAGACCAAGTATTCTGCCTATAACTGATTAGAA
>NW_006408538.1:14901606-14903513 GCF_000296735.1 Chrysochloris asiatica | reverse complement strand
TTTACGCCAAGAAATTTGGAAGACAGCTACCTGGCCAACAGACTGGAAGAGATCTATATTTGTACCCATTCCAATAGAAGGTGATCCAACAGAATGCAGAAATTATTGAACACTATCATTAGAATCACATACAAGTAAAATTTAACTGCAGATAATTCAAAAACAGTTGCAGCAATACATCAACAGGGAACTGTCGGAAATCCAAGCCAGATTCAGAAGAGGACATGGAACAAGAGATATTACTGCTGATGTCAGATGAACCTGGGCTTAAAGCAGAAAATATCAGAAATGTATTTACCTATGTATGCTTCATTGACTATGCAAAAGCATCCAATTGTATGGATCATAACAAATTTTGGATAGCACAACAAATGCTGTTTTTCAAACAAAACAAGGAAATACTGTGTCTTAGGCTGGGTTCCCTAAAGAAGCAAAACAAACCTGTGAAGTTTGGTGGTGGGTGGTGGTTATATGCCAAGGAGTTAGTTCCTACTCATAGCGACCCTACATAGGGTTTCCAAGGCTGTAAATCTTTACAGGAGCAGAAACCCTCATCTTTCTCCCATGGAACGGCTGTTAGTTTCAAACTGCTGACCTTGAGGTTAGCAGCTCAACTCGTAGCACTACACTACCAGAACTCTTTAGTGAAGCTTATATATGTATATATAAAGAGATTAATATCAAGGAAATGGCTCACTCAGTTGTAGGGGTGGTCAGTCCCAAGTCCGTGGGTCAGATGTCAGACTGGAGGCTTCTGAGTCCTGTAGCTACAGGGCTGATGAACCAAGATCAGCAGGTCGGACAGCAGAGAGGCAGATGCAGCAGGTAAGAGGCAGGCTGCTGACAACTCCTAGGATTGGCAGGTAATTGAGCAGGCCACTGGCCCAAGTCCAAAGCCCTGGAAGTTGGAGAATGTGCCAGATGCAAGATCCAGACCTAACAACGTTTGCCTGACTGTCCCATATACTGGAAGCAGGCCATACCCCAGAGGAAACTTCCTTTCAATTGAGTGGCTGATCATAGCCAACTTCATCATAGAGTTCATTATAGTAGGTTAGATCTCATCATGGGATTGCTACATCTTAACTGCCAAGTTACAGAGAATCCTGGTCCAGCCAAATGGATACAAAACCTTAACTATTGCAGCCCACCCTCATCAACTTGGTACCTGCACATATATCTTTAAATCATACATAATCTCTAAATAAAGACAATTAGAAATTCATACTTATACCTAAAATGATACAACTAACACAGGTACAACTGAAAACACATTAACCCTAATATGCTATCCTCAAATTCTTCCAAATCCAAATTTCAACCTGGGACAAAATTCTGTTTCATCTGTGAATCCAGAATACAAGTTATCTGCACCAAAATATAATGGTGGAAGAGGCAAAAGGCAGACATTTCCATTACAATGGAATCAACTGAAAGGAAAGAAGGAATAACAGTCACCAAGCAAATTAAAAATCCAGCAGAATAATCTACATTAGCTCCCAAGGCTTGAAAAGAATCCTGTGTTCTCCAAGACCATGTGGGCAATGGCCCTGCCCTCCACACTCTGATGTTGGCCATGCACCCTGGATTCTGGGTGGTTGTTGTTAAGTGCCCTCGAGTGTCGGTTCCAACTCAGAGTGACCCTGTATAGGGCTTCCAAAGGAGTGGCTGCCAGCCTTGTGATTCGTAGTCCAACACGTATCCTACAGCACTATTCCAGGAGTCCTGATTCTGGGTGGTGGTGGTGGTGTGCCATGGAGTTGGTTCCAACTTATAGTGCCTCTGTATAGGGTTCCCGAGGCTGTAAATCTTTATGGGAGCAAAAAGCCTCATCTTTCTACCACAGAACTGCTGGTAATTTCGAACTAGTTGACCTTGAGGTTAGCAGCCCGACTTGTAACCACTAT
>NW_006408538.1:14899643-14901106 GCF_000296735.1 Chrysochloris asiatica | reverse complement strand
TTACAAAGCTCTTTAGCTCTACTGATAAGGGCCCAGAGTTGACCCCACCCCACCAGTAAGCCTTGGCAGGCACTAAGAATTCTAGCTCCATGGGTCAGAGAGTTTAATTCCCCCGACAAGTGCCAGAAACACCCCATTTCACCAGGAAGCCTCCTGAACAAAGGCACTCAGCTCTCTTGTTCTGTGGGTTAGCTGGTTCTACTACTGCAGTTTCTCTGTCACTGCATCTTACCATCTGTGCCATCTCTGGTGTTAAGACTTCTCTTCATTTACTTCTGAGTCCTGATCAGAATTGCCTATGATGTCCAGAATTCCACCAACAGTTTCTTCAAGGCAGTGGAGGCATTTACTATGAGACAGCTTAGTTGTACTCTTCCAAGCTCTGCTCAGAATGGTGACTGTTATACCTTCTTTCCTTTCAATTGCTTCCGCTTGTCCTGGTACCAAATCCTTAGTTATGTAATGCTGCTAAAACAGAAATACCACAAGTGGATCGCTTTAATAACCAGAAGTTTATTCTCTTACAGTTTAGGAGCCTAGAAGATCAAAATCAAAGCGCCAGCTCTAGGGGAAGACTCTCTCTGTCGGCTCTGGGGAAAGGTCCTTGTCTCCTTTCAGCATCTGTAGGCCCAGCCTTCCTTGGAGATCTCTCTGCCTCTTGGCATCAATCTTCCCCTGGATCTAGGAGCTTCACAGTACAGAGACCCCAGGTTCAAAGGAACCGTTCTACTTCTATCTTGATTGTTGTTGTTGTTGTTATTGTTAAGTGCCATCAAGTTGGTTCTAACCCATAGCGACCTGTATACGGTTTCCAAGGAGTGGCTGGTGAGCTTGAACTGCCAACATTGAAGTTCAAACGGCTTTGCAGTCTGATGCAATTGCCCATAGTGCCACACCAGGACTCCAAGTTGGTGGTAGTAGGTCCCTTTTTCTCTGCTCACTTCTCTCTCCTTTTAGCTATCAAAAAAGATTGACTCAAGGTGTAGCTTAATCCTGCTGATTGCATCAGGGCTCATGAACATCACAGAAGTGAGGATTTCCAACACATTGGGTAATTAAAAATGATCAGGGAGTGATTGCATTCTATTAGATCTCATCCTGGGGATAACTACATCTCAACTGCCAAGCCATTGAGATTCCTGGCCAAGCCAAGGTGATGTAAAACCTTAACTATCACATACTGCATGGTTTAAAATCAGGAAAGGTATGTGTCAGGGTTGTATCCTTTCACCATACTTATTCAATCTGTGTGTGCTGAGCAGTCAGAGAAGCTGACTATATGAAAAAGGATGGGGAGTCAGGATTAGAAGAAGACTCATAACAACCTGTAATATGACTCAAAGGCACTTAACAACAACAACAACAGCAACAATATGTGGATGGCACAATCTTGCTTGCTGAAAGAGAAAAGGACTTGAAGCACTTACTGATAAGATCAAAGACTATAGCCTTCAGTATGGGAC
>NW_006408538.1:14884983-14894205 GCF_000296735.1 Chrysochloris asiatica | reverse complement strand
TTGGAAGAAGTACAGCCAGAATGCATCTTGGAAGTGAGGATGGCAACTTCGTCTCACATATTTTGAACAGTGAAGGGGTCAGTCCTTGGAGAAGGACATCATGATTGATAAAGTAGAAGGTAAGCAAAACAGGAAGACCCTCAGTGAGGTGAAGTGACAAAGTGGCTGCAGCAATGGGCTGCATGGAATTACTGTGAGGCTGGCACAGGACCAGGCAGTGCTTTGTTCTGTTGTACACTGGGTCGCTCTGAGTCGGAACAGACTCGACAGCACCTGAGAACAACCTTTATGGAAGCAGTCTTTTCTTCCCCAGCACTGCTGGTAGGTTCATAGACAAGTACAAACCAGTTACATTCCCCAGGGGCCTGATGCAGGCAGGACAATGATTACCACTGTCAGATGAGAACACAGGGGCTCAGAGAAGTAAAATGACTTACCCAAGGTCACACCACAATGGGAAAGGTGAGGACTCGAATCCAGGTCTCTGACTCCCTACCCAGTGCTCTAATCAGGGCTGTAGTCGCCGCCTTCATCCATCCCAGGGCTGAGGTGGAAAGACCTGAAAGGCACTGAGATTGAATCCAGTACCCTACAGGAGAGAGGCGGATCCTGTCAGAAAGAGACGGGGGTCCTGGACCACTCCACCAGCAGCAGGCAGTGATCTTGGGTATTTTCATCGTCTCTGTATTGTCTCTTCATCCATCCAATTAGAGTGTCTCTAATGTTTCTTCTGGCCCTGGGGAGGACACCTATTCCCTGCGACTGCTGGAGGAGTAGCCTTCACAATTTGGGCTGATTTGGGGTGTGCAGGAATCTGATGCAGACATCATTAAACATCGATTGCTGTATCTCCTCAGGGGGCTCCCTGTGGCTTCAGAGAGAAGCCAATTAGGCCCTGCTCATCTTCCTTCAAAGGTGCTGGTCCCAGAGCTGCAGCCCAGGGCACCTAGACCTTGGAAGACAGGAACGGGAGGCTCTGGCAGCCCAAGTCCCTGGTTAATGAAGACGGATGAGCTCACTTGGGATGTAAGAGAGACAGAGAGTGGGCAGGGCTGAGGCCTAACTAACGGGAACTGCTAAGTGGGCAAGAGCTGAAGGCGAAGAAGTGATTAATTGCAAGAAATAGGAGGAAAGGGAGCTACAGTGGGGAGGCCTCCTCCTGAGAAATCTGCCAACAGGACGAGCACAGGGCTGCAGCTTCCTAGCCTCTCACTCAGGTTGGGCCCTTTGCCTTTGGGGACGGGGGGAGGGGGAGCTAGAATAGACAATTTGAGTTCAAAGGGTCCAGAAGCAATGGGGAAATAAAAACCAGTCGTGGCCTCCCCCAGCCCTCACCAGGCACCAAATCCAATGCCATGAGTCAAAGTAACCCTATATAGGAGTTCTGGTGTGGCACTATAGGAGAAGCATGGGACCGCAAGTCAGTTTGGACTATAAGATCGGCAGTTCAAACTCACCAGCCATTCCTTGGAACATTATACAGGGTTGCTATGAGTTGGAATCAACTTGATGGCAGTTAACAACAACAATACAGGGTTTCTGAGGCTGTAAATTTTTACAGGAGCAGAAAATCTCATCTTTCTCCCAAGGAGTGGCTGGTGGGCTTGAAATGCCCTCCTTACAGTTAGCAGTCCAGTGCTTAGCCTACAGCACCACCAGGGCTCCTATCACTAAGCATTGCTGATGTTGTTGTTGTTAAGTGTTGTGCAGTTGGTTCCAAGTCATAACAAACCTGTATAGGGTTTCCAAGGAGCAGCTGGTGGGTTTGAACTGCTGAACTTGCAGTTAGCAGTCCAATGCTAATTCCATAGCATCACCAGACAGAATTTGCAAATCGCTTTCACAGAACTACTCCCTGGAGCCTCTCAGACATAAATGAGGCAGCTACTACTACTCTCGTTTTAAAGACGGCAAAACAGAGGTGCAGAGAGAAACAGCCTTGGCTGTGAACTTGCTAACCCTCAGCCTGGAAGGCTCCTGTCACACCAGCTCTATAGTCTGAGAAAATAGGTCTGTATGCCCAATTGCAAATCCTGCCTCATTTCTGCTGGTCCTCAAACTCTCTTGTTACTTTATCCTGGCAGCAGCTATAGGACTTCTTGGGGGGGGGAGGTTTGAGAAGGGGGCAAAGTATTAGGAGACAAGCAGTCTTTCTAA
The DNA here is from genome assembly GCF_000296735.1 of Chrysochloris asiatica. Taxonomy (NCBI): domain Eukaryota; kingdom Metazoa; phylum Chordata; class Mammalia; order Afrosoricida; family Chrysochloridae; genus Chrysochloris; species Chrysochloris asiatica. Next base: position 14,892,048 of record NW_006408538.1, on the reverse strand, counting down.
AGAAGCATCATAACCTCAAACAAAAGTGCCTCCATCGGCACCAGAGTTACCGAGGCTCGCCGGTGACACCGCTGGCAGTCTCTGTTGATGCCTTAGGTGCCAACCTTGCTCACCCTGTCACTCACAGAGAATTGGGGTGGGCTAGAATAGGAACCTGCAGGGGTCCAGGGGTCAATGTGGGCCCCTGGCTTGCCCTGTCAATGGGAGACATGGTTAAGCCTTGGACGGATATGGCCTGAGTTGGGGACAGGGGAGGAAAAGTAGCAAAGAGGGTGGTGGTTATGTGCCGTGGAGTCGGTTCCAACTCATAGCGACCCTGTACAGGGTTTCCAAGGCTGTAAATCTTTACAGGAGCAGAAAGCCTCATCTTTCTCCCACAGGACAGCTGGTAGTTTTGAACTGCTGACCTTGAGGCTCATAGCCTGATTCGTAACCACTACGCTACCAAAGCAAAGGGGAAGGTGACACTAAATCCCACCAAGGAGAGCTGGGTGGAATCCTTGGTGTGCTGCTGATTAACCAACTAACAAATTACTGTCAAGTCGATTCCAACTCATGCTGGCCCCATATGCATCAGAGTAGAACTGTGCACCACAGGATCTTTAATGGCAACTGTTTGAAAGCAGATCACTAAGTCTTTCTTTTGAGGTACCTCTGAGTGGGCTCAAGACTCCAACCTTTCAGTTAGCAGCTGAGCATATTCATGGTTTACATCAACCAGGGGTTCTGTATTGCTGGCTATAGATTAGAAAAGGGGTGTCCATCCCCATTCCCACCTCCTCCATTTCCACTGGACACCCATAGAATTTCTCCCTGGACAGCAAAGTAGGAAATCTAGACGCAGACTCCCACTTCCTCACCCCTCACATCCAAGCAGGAATCAAATTCATTAGGCAAATCTGTAGCACAAGACCTCTTTAAAGTGTTGAAGAGCAAAGATGTCAGTTCGAGGACTAAGGTGCAACAGACCCAAGCCACGGTTTTCACACTGTAACTTCATATGCATGTGAAAGTTGGACAGTAAATAAGGAAGACCTTAGAAGAATTGATGAGTTATGGTGTTGGAAGAAGTAAAGTCAGAATGTGCCTTAGAAGCCAGGAGGGCCAGACTTTGTCTCTCATGCTTCAGACATGCTATCAGGAAGGACCAGTCCCTAGAAAAGACATCATGCTAGGAAAAGTCAAGGTCAGCAAAAAAGAGGAAGACCCCCCAATGAGATGGATGGTACAGCGGCATCAACATTAGGCTCAAGCTTAACAGTGATTGTGAGGATGGCGCAGAACCAGGAAGTGTTTCGTTCTCTTGTCGCTATGAGTCAGAGCCAACTCAATGACACCTAATAACAACCTCCTTATCATCTCCAGTTCTCAGTTCTCTGCCTTCCTCCTCAGGCTGCAGGGAGACTAGAAGCTAAGACTTTGGAAACATATGGACCTGAGTTTGAGCTCTGTGACTTCATAGGTATCTGTCTGAGCCACAGTCTCCTCACCTGTAAAGGGAGCATGTGTAGAGTGTCTGCAACTTGGCAAACTTCCAACTGCTCCTACCTCCACAGTTTTGCCTTAGTCACATTCAATCCTTCATAGCATTGCTATGCTCCCAGACATAAGTAAGTCTCCTGGCTGATGCCCCTTCTATTTCCTCTTCCATACTCTTTGTTAGGATGAGCTTCCTAAAAGGATAATTGGATCCTGGCCTGCCCTAGGTTTAAAAGTCTGTTCTTCCTGTATACAGGATGAAATTAAAGAATAATTGTTCATTTTGCTGGAGTGTGATCATGGTATTGTGATTATATGTTTTTTAAAACAGTTCCTAACTTTTAAATGTAGATTTGTTGTTGTTAAGTGCTGTCAAGTCAGTTCCAGCCCATAGCAACCCTGTATAGGATTTCTGAGGAGTGATTGGTGAGTTTGAACTGCCTAGCTTTTGGTTAGTAGTCTAGTGCTTATCCTACAGTGCCACATCATACTAACATACAAATATATGAAATTATGTACGATTTGCTTCAAAATAATCTGAGAGTGTGGAGGAGCAGGTGGAGACTGAGCTGAGTGAAGTTTGGCAGAATGGGACCAACGGAGAGGAGAGTCCTGGAATGACGAGCTTCAGAGGAAGGGATAGAAAAGTGGATTGAGTGCTTATTGGGAGAGAGAGCTGAGCAAACACAACAAGAGAGGAGGTGACTGCTAAGCTGTGGTGGCTTATGGGACCTGCCACAGCCACCTTGAGGGCTGTGAGCAGTTCAGAGACAAGAAAACATTCATGTTTCAGAATCCTACCTGTGGCTCGCAGAGACAAAGGAGTGATCCGCCCCACCCCCACCGGTTCCCCACACTCCACTGCTGACCAGAGATGAGACCAGCCTCCACTCATGTACACCCACCCCCAGGGAAGTTCCTGCCTCCCCGGCAGCCAGGCCGCTTGGAGGTAGAAACCAAGGTAATGAGCATCACTGAAGGGGGAAGGAGCTATCCACAATAACCCTACTTGGGCAGGCCCTGCTCCAAATCTGCAAAGTCAACGCTGGCCAGCCCTGGACTAGCTCTCACTAGGGGAAGGGACTAAATGGACACACGGGGTAGTGAAAAGGGGGGAAAAGAAAAGAAAGACTGGTTATTGGAATGACCAGACAAGCACAGCAGGACCATCTTGAACTTTCTCAGACAGCTGTGAAGGCAAGAAGCCAGTAGGTGATGCAGAAGCGTACTGCTTATTGGTGGAAAAAAGTAGTAGCTAGTTTTTCTTCTTCTTCTTCTCTCTTCATTACTATTTTATTTTATTTGCTGTCATTTGCTCATTTGTTTGTTTTCCTTCTCTCTTATGGGTGTGTTTTCTCTTCTTTCCTCACCTGACAGGAGACAGCAACTGTAGCCATACAGCCCAGCCACAGCCATACCCTCTACAACCACACTAACTGAACTGGAGTCAATACCAGCTGCTATACACTAGACCAACAACAACAACCATAGTCAGCTAAATCCACCCTGACCTGAACTGCACAAACAGCAAACAGATAGTGACACACAAGTCCATCTCTTGATCACACTCAACAGGAGGCAGTTGGTGAATACCTAAAAATATACCAACTTACATTCATCAACTTAATATAAATACACCACCACAATGCCTCAAAAGCAGCAGAAAATTTCTGTTCACATGAAGAAACAAGACAGAATAGCTCAAACAAACGAACAAGAGACAGAAATAAAAAATGTTTTTGGGGAAAAAGAGGCACTGGAACTACCTGAAAAAGAATTCATTAGAATAATATTTAGGTATCTCCAAACAACTGACAGAATAGTCAAGGAAAATAAGGAAGAATTCAGAAAATCACTATAAGAACAAGCAGACAAAATGGATAAAAGAGTGGAGACAATGCAAAACCTGAAAACAGAAATCCAGAAGATATCAGAAATGGGCAATACTGAAAAGGTAGAGAAATAGATTTACATCAATAGAAGCCAGAATTAGTGATATTGAAGATAAATCTCTCAATACAAGTAAGCTAGAAGAATAAACAGAAAAATGAATGAAAAACACTGAAGAAAGCCTAAGATTCATGTGGGACAACATGAAGAGGAATAACTTATAAGTGACTGGAATGCCAGGACAGGAAGATACAAAGAAAAGCACAGAAAAGGTAGCTGAAGAGTTGATGGAAGAAAATTTTTCTAACATCATGAAAGATGAGAAGGATTCAAAAAGCTGAAAGAACCCCAAAAAGGACAGACTCCAAAAGAAAACCACCAAGACATAGCATAATCAAATTCCCCAAAATCAAAGACAAGAAATGAATCCTGAAAGCAACTTGGAAAAAATGAAATGTTACCTGCTAGTAAGATTAAACTCTGATTTCTCAGCAAAAACCAGGGTGGCAAGAAGGCAAGGAGATGACATATACAAAACTCTGAGAGAAAAATAAATGCCAACCAAGAATCATACACCCAGCAAAGCTGTCCCTCAAATATGATGGCAAAATTAATAATTTACAGATAAACAGAAATTAAAGGAATTTCTAAAAGTTGATCCAACTTTACAAAAAATACTAAAGGGAGTCCTTTGGCCTGAGAACCAACTACAGCAGACAACAATATACACAGCAACACTACCCAGACACTTCTATACCAAGATAAAACAGACTGTTTTAAGCATGGAAAAAATAATAAAATACAGGGTAACCTCAAAGAAAAATCGTAGACCTTTTTTTAAAAAAGAGGAAAATCAGAAAGATTTAGTAAACATTAACACAACAGAAATGAAAATGAAAAGAAAACTCACAAAATTAGCCCAGCATAGAAAATTACATGGACTAAATAATCCAGCAGTACCACACACATACACAAATGCAGAAAAATAACAATCAATTCATATCTATTGATAATTACACTGAATATAAACGGATTAAATGTACAAGTCAAGAGACATAAAGACCCATGGAATATTCTCCAGAAAAGACCATGTTTTAGGCCACAAAACAAATCTACACAAATTTACAAATATCAAAATACTACAACGCATTTTCTCAAGACCACAATGCTATCAAATTAGAAATCAACAATAGGAAGACCAAGGAAACCAAGTCAAATACAGGGAAACTGAATAACACCCTGCTGAAAAGTGACTGGGTAGTAAAAGAAATTAAACACAAATTCATAAAGTTCCTAGAAATAAATGAGAATGAAAAGACAACATACCAAAATCCTTGGGACACGGCGAAAGCTGTGCTGAGACAATTTATTGCAATAAACGCACACATCCAAAAAGAAGAAAGAACCAAAATTAACACATTAACACAGCATCTACAACAATTAGAAACATTCTTTGATAGTTACCAGGGGTGTGGTGGAGGGGAGAGTAATTCATTGACAAGAAGGTAAACAGAGTTTAGCTCAAGTGATGGGGAGGACAATACACAAGAAGAGGGTAGGTGGAAGAAAAAGAAGTAAGACACGTGAAGACACAGGGATGTATTCATAAGCTAAAGTGGATAGAGGTAAATAGTGATATTGTAATGGTTAGGCTTTTGTGTCAACTATGCCTGGATTTCCAGAGGTTTCGCAGTTGAGATGTGCTTATTCCCACTCTGATGAGTGACTATGAGTAGTCAATCAATTGGAGAGATGCTTCCTTGGCGTGTGGCCTCCTCCCAATATAATGGACATGCAGGAGGGATTCTCTCTCTCTCTCTTCCGATGGGGAGCTGGAACTGAAATTATAAGCCAATTCCTTGGTAATAAACTCTTCTCTATATACTTACACATATGTATGTTTCACTGGTTTTGCTTCTCTAGAAAACCTGGCCTAAGCCATGTGGTACCAAAAGAGGGGCGTTCTGACTGTGAAGGTTAGAAAGGTAAAGGTAGACATTTTATAGCACGGAAGGAAGTGATTAACTTTTCAGTCTAGGAGCAGAGGTCCCTAGGACCATCAACGGAGAAGAGCCGAGAGCGGGACCCTACCCAGAGAAACAGCGATGCCTGAGATGGAGGCAGAGAAAATGATGTGGAGTGATGGAGCAGCTGGGGGCTTTAGATCCAGAGAGGGAGAGCAACTGTGTACTGAAGACTGGGGTTGGGGGGGATAGTATAGGGGGCAGGCTTGCAGAGTATATCCTTTGGTTGGTTGATGATGCATGGAGGGGATTGTAACCATGGCAATGATATGATGTACGATGGAATGAATGTAAAAGTAATGTTCTCCCATGTAAACTGTCATATAATTCACAATAAAACACTTTAAAAAAAAAGAAAAAAAAAGAGTGGCACTCTAGAGAAAATCATAAGAATAAGTTTTCTAAATTGGTTCTCAAGTCTGATGAATTTTAAAGGTCCTGATATAGGGTAGAGGCATGTCTGACCTCTACTTAATAGGAATTGGCCTTGGACTGATTTTGAGTTTGATCCCCTTTCCCTCTTGTGGAGTCAGAAGAAGCCAGACATGGTTCCCACATGGTTTAAGTTGGCAGGATGAGCAGGATTCATTGCTATGGCTCCACACCTATGACATTATGAAGTTTTGTGGAAGAAAGAACGAAGAGGCATGGGATAAAATATTTCAGCGGGGGGAAGAGCAGGAGTTGCCGGAAGCCAATGGCATACTGGTTAAGAAGGATGGCTGGTGTACTTTAGATTGAACTTTAGACTGTTTTAAAAGGTTTCTGTGTTTGCTGCCTTACGGATATGGGTTTCTCCTGCCTATTACTGTAAAATAGACACACTTGTGTGACAGACGTGACTATTAGGTGTGATGATTACAGAGAGATTGTAAGCCTGCCTTCAACCTATACTTGACTGCATTTGCTAAAAGGGGAGTTAGAATTTGCCCAGAAAAAAACAGGCTTTTTGGTTTAAGCCTTTGGAAAGTCTGGGGCTTTAGGTGGAATCCTGAGCCCTTCCCAGAACCTTTAGAGTTGGTACATTTATATTTGAAAGGGCACGCAGACCAACCCAGAACAGTTGGAAGAACAGAGATTCAAGCAGAGAAAAAACTGCAGGCAGTTTCTCTGATTTTGCTCCTTCAGAAAACCCAGCCTATGCAGATATATACACAACCTTGGAACAACAGTATCCTATGCATAGATACATGGATTGAGACATAAGTTGAATGTGTAAGGGAAGAAGAGTGGGGGATATATGTGTGTGTATATATATATATATACACATATATATACACACACACCCATATTTATATAGCCTACAAATACATAAGGTTTTGAAAGAAGCTACTTGAACACAGGGAGAAAGCAGGGTAACTGTTGTTGCATAGAGAGGATTGTAATCATTGATTGAAGCAAAGCATACAATTTTTTGAATGTAAAGCTGATGATCTTTTCTGTAAACTGTCACTCAATTCACAGTAAATATATATATATATATATATATTTATCTGAAAAACAGATTTGATACATTAAACACTAAAGACCGAAGACCAGAAGAGTTGTGGGATGACATCAAGAACATCATATGTGAAGAGAGCAAAAAGTCATTAAGAAGACAAGAAAGAAGGAAAAGGTCAAAATGGATGTCAGAAGAGATGCTGAAACTTGTTCTCCAGTATAGAGATGC
>NW_006408538.1:14877352-14879521 GCF_000296735.1 Chrysochloris asiatica | reverse complement strand
CCAATAGATCTGTTTTGGAAGAAGTGCAGCCAGAGTGCTCCTTAGAGGCCAAGATGACCAAACTTTGTCTCTCATACTTTGGACATGATATCAGGAGAGAACAGTCGTTGGAGAAGGATATAATGCTTGGTAAGATGGAGTGTCAGAGTAAAAGAGGAAGACCCCCAACAAGATGATCAGCCAGGTGGCAGCACTGATGGACTCAAGTGTGACAGCAGTTGTGAGACTGGCCCAGGATCGGACTTTGTTTCATTCTGCTGTGCATGGGGTCTTTATGAGTCGGTTCCAACTCGATGGCACCTAACAACAACAACAACAATGTATACATAATTTAATACTAATACAGTAAATATCCAAAATTACTGAGAACATTAATATTTATCTAACATGAAAAGTTTATGTATCAAGTTAGTTTCATTTTTTATTACCTATTATGTGGGACTAAGTATCAGACACTTTAAGAAGATGCAAAATTCGATATTTGTTTATTGTGCATAATATGTTTTCTTTTTGCAACAATGCTTATGTTTCTAAATTCATCTTCCATGAAAGCAACAAAGGGCATTTATCAGATTACATTTAAATTTTATCAAAAAATTTATGTATCTCCATGTAACTGAACAATTCCCTGAGAAAATAAATTAATTCTCAATAACAGTAATAAAAAAGAAGCTTGGCAAATTTTTGTTGTTGAGTTGGGTGATGGGATTGTGGGGGATCATTACACTAGTCTCCTACTTTGTGCATGCTTGAAATTTTCCATAATGAAAAGTTTTTTAAATCTGGAGGGAAAATGGATTTTTTTTTAAGGCAAAATATCATTATTGTTGGTGATAAGTAATAGGCATTCAATGGACTCTTCTCCCCACTTTGGTGTATATTTGAAAGCTTTCATAATTTAAAAAAAAAGTTTTAAAACAATATAAAAATTGGCCTGATTTGTCTTCGCTCTGTGTTTCCAGGGTAGTTCCAAGGTTCTGTGTGTAAGGCCCTTAGCTCCACATCACCTCTCAGCATCCCATTCCCCACCCACCTCTGCCAAACCCAGGCCTGCAGTCAGCAACCAGACACTGTAGCCTGTGTTCCACGCCTCAGATTCTGCATGGAGTAGCATGGCTGTGTAGACAGCATATTCTGCTACTGTAGAGGGCAAGAAATCCTTCCTTCTAGGAAGCTGGTCCTGGTTCTCCCTTGGCCTCCCCGCAGCAGAATTGAGTACCCAGAGTCATGCACACCAGGACACTAAGGAGCCAGACTACTTGGGGTGGGTGGCTCTCATCAGAATTGTTGTTGTTGTTAAGTGCCTTCGAGTCGGAGCCGACCCATAGCGACCCTGTACAGGGTTTCCGAGTATCAGCTGCTTAAAACCTCATAAAATGAGTCTCATTTCCTGAGGTTGCCCTGCACCCTACTGGTAGAAAGGAGAATTGCAGGGAAGGCTGAAAACACCCATTCCTATTTTTATTGAGCAAAACTAGACTTATGGAGGCAGCCTGCCATAGGCACGATCTGAGCTTGTCACCATCCAACTCTTGAACCTCTCCAATTCCAGCTCTAACAAAGTCCCCCATGTTTGAACTGGGCAACTTCATGAACAACTTGCCATAGACTCTCAGACCTGCATGGCTTTGTTCAGATAACTTTCTCTGCCTGGAGTGCCCAGGCACTCCCCACCCCCCAATCCCCACAGTCTCAACTTGGCCAATTCCTAGTGAATTTTCAAGACACATTCATCAACCATTTCTGCCCATATGAGTTCTTCAACATTACCCTCATGAAAAAACACTCTTGTGTTACTTTTCCAGCCCAGTTCCATCTCCTCCATTACAGCACTTCTAACCTATAACATAGGATACCCTAAACGAGTGGGTCCTTGAGAGAAGACAGCTCTCTGTGTGGACTTCTGTGTTAGGTTTCTACTACTAAACCAAAGAAACATCCTTCTGTCACTGGGGATAAAGCCTGCCTCACCAGAAAAGAAAAGGTCAGTTTTAGGGGAGAAAAGAGACCCCATCTTAGAATCTTTATTGAATCTTATGCAGGAATAAAAACAAGATAAAGGCAAAGATCATCTGGATGAGAGAACTCATCGATATGAGTTTTCCAAAGTTCTACCTCCATACGATAAGCTATGAACTAACTACAAGGTCCAAGGGAGAAAGATGAGGT
>NW_006408538.1:14818341-14876822 GCF_000296735.1 Chrysochloris asiatica | reverse complement strand
TCTTTTGGCAGCCCATGGCACTTTCAATATTCTCCTCCAACACCATAGTTCAAGTGCATCAATTCTTCTCCGGTCTTCCTTATTCACTGTCCAACTTTCGCATGCATATGAGGTAGGTTATTGAAAATACCATGGCTTGGGTCAGGCGCACCTTAGTCCTCAAGCTGACATCTTTGCTCTTGAGCACTTTAAAGAGGTCTTGTGCAGCAGGTATGTCTAATGTAATACATCGTTTGATTTCTTCACTACTGCTTCCGTAAGAGTTGATGGTTGATCTGAGTGAAATGATGTATCTGACAACCTACTGATCCTTCCTCTTTGTTTCGAACCTTTGCATTCCAATCACTAGTAATTATCAATATATCTTGATTGTATGTTTGATCAATTTCAAACTGAAGAAAAGGTACAATTTTTCAATTTCATCATCACTGGTTTTAGTGGTTAGTGCGTAGATTTGAATAACAGTTGTATTAACTGGTCTTCCTTGTGTGTATCGATATTATCCTATCACAGACAGCGTTGTACTTCAAGACAGATTGTGAAATGTTCTTTTTGACGATGAGCATGATGCTGTTCTTCAATTTGTCATTCTCAATATAGTAAAGTATGCTTGTTTCTTCTCATTTTGAGTTGTGCCTCATCAGCAAATGAAGGGCATGTAAGCTTTACTCTATTCGCATCATCACAGTCAACTCTGTTTTGAGGAGGCAGCTCTTCCCCGCTAGTATTTTGAGTGCCTTTGAACTTGAAGGACTCATCTTCCAGCACTATATCTGACAATACTCTGATGTTCTTCATCATGTTTCAATATTCTGGTGTTATCTGACAGTGTTCAACTGCTATTCATAAATGGCTAAACATTCAGAAGTAATCCGTCTCTCCTTCTTCCTAGTCTGGAAGCTCAGATGGTGTTTAAAATACTGGTGGCAGAGTTTCCAGAATCACAGTAACACACAGGCTACCACAGCATGAGAAATTTACAGACAAGTGATGGCGGCCAAGATTTAAAGTCTTGGAAACCCTATACAGGGTCGCTATGAATTGGAACTGACTTGGCAGGCCTCAACAATAACGACGACAGCCTTCACAAAGTGATGTTTTGTAGGGTACAGAGAATAAAGGAATTTCCACAACCACAACTGATGGCAGCAATATTTCACATGGGACTGCTGCAGATAGGAAATTTAGAAACTGGCTCTGAGGCTCTCAGGACATGGCATCACAACCAAGAGACCATTAAGGCAGTCATAAAGGGGCAAGTCCAGGAATGCTCCTGCGAGGGCTGGCTGGGGGCTGTGACCCAAGACCAACTTTCAGATGTACTCGGCTTCTAACTCTGAAAGTTTAGAATATTGAGGTGCTCAAAATATTGGCATCCGAACCCTTCAACCTAGGAAGCAGATGGAATTAAGCTCTGCCTGGCTGGCTGGAGAGCAGATTTGTCTCTTATGACATCCATTTTTGTGTTTTCTTTCTTTCCTGTCTTTTTAATGACCTTTTGCTTTCTTCCTGTATGATGTTCTTGATGTCATCCCACAGCTCTTCTGGTCTTCAGTCTCTAGTGTTTACTGCATAAAATCTGTTCCTGAGATAGTCTCTAAATTCACCAGATAAAATATTCAGGAATCGAATTTACATCTGTGGAGAGATGGTGGAAAAGCTCAATATCATTAGTCAAAATAAGGCCAAGGGCCAAATGTGGAACAGACCATCAACTGCTCATATGCAAGTTCAGGCTGAAGCTGAAGAAAATGGAAACAAGTCCACAAAGACAAAACATGACCTTGAACACATCCCACCTGAATCTAGAGGCCATCTCAAGAACAGATTTGATGTAGGGATATTAGATATAAGCATTTTTAAAGAATCTTTAAAATTAGATTTAGAGAAATAAATATAAGTTTAAAAGAAACCTTGAGATCTTTAAACAAACTTATGGTATGGTGCTGTGAATCAGCACTGGACTGAGAACTGCAAAGTCAGCAGTTCACACCCACCAGCTGCTCTATGGAAAACCTATACAGAGTCACAATGAGTCAGAACTGACTCAACAGCACTTAACAACAATAACATAGTGTATGAGTAGTTTTGAGATCTTTAAGTAAATTTACTTTTTGACCCAGAAACAGAGCAAGAAACTCAAGCTGACAGTTTAGTAGATGAAATTAACTGATTAGATAAGCATTTTGACAAATTTGCTATCTTTTGAACTTTTGAAACGTATCAGGAGACTCCCAACAGGGGGATGCCCCAGATGGAGTTGCAAAATTTTGCACCCAGATTTTTGGATATTTTTGTCACAACAGCTGTTACCATTAGAGTGGTGGTGGTGGTTGTGTTCTGTGGAGTCGATTCCAACTCAGCAAACCTGTACAGGGTTTCCAAGGCTGTAAATCTTTACTGGAACAGAAAGCCTCATCTTTCTGCCGTGGAACAGCTGGTAGTTTCGAACTGCTGACCTTGGAGTTAGCAGCCCAATTCGCAACCACTACGCTACCAGAGCTCCTTTGGAGTAGAGAGTCAAATTATTAATAAGAGACCTCAGACTGCAGTTAATATTCTGCACAATAAAGAAAAATTAGGATCCTGTAAGAAACGGGGAAACTGAACTAGCACATCCAAAAGGCTGATTCTCCTCTCAGATGTATCCTTAAACATTGGCAATTTTATATTTATATACAAGTCTTTACAGATAAAAAGTTAAATTTCTGACTCTTTCTAATCTTCAACAAGACTATTCTAATTTTCAAGATCTTCATTTTAAAACCTACTCCTGTCCTTGGAGAACTCTTTATGTATTCTACCTCTGGTTCTAGCCTGGTTGTGGTTTCATTCTGTTTCATCATGCTGGGAGAGAAACAACTAGTAGTATATCCTTTGGGAGATGGATGCTCAAGTGGAATCTCTGGGAATGTATTTCTGAGTGGCTGAAGCTCAGGAATGATCTGGTTTTGTTCAGGTTTTAATCTAGGTTTAATTAAGTGTGTGTGTATAATAATATAATTGGACAGGCATCCTAGATGCATCGCAATTGAGAGTTTTTCCATTGTGGTCCTATGAGGAAAGCAAATTAGGGTTTCCTTATGTTTTTTAAATGTGCTAAAAGGTTTTATTTAATGAGAGAAGTGTCCAACTCTCACTTGACAAGGAATTCATGTTAGTGTTTCCTCTTACATTTTCTGCCTAATACTTGATATTCAACTGAGATTTTGGTCATTAAGCTTGGTGACAACTTTGCTTCTTTGGAATTTAACAGCACAAAAGTTGGTGGGTTTCCATAAAACTTCATTCATATATTCATATATAAAATATTGTTTCCAAACTGTTATATAATATAAATAAAGTTTTCCAGAAAATACTGTTAATCATTTATATTTAGAGCTATTTCTGTTTTCCGTTTTTTTCTACTGACCTTATTTAGATGTTTAAAGGTTATTATTATTATAGGCTAATTGGGACCCTTTTAGGTTTTGTCATCTGCAGCTGAAAAAACTGGGTGACAGTCATGTGCAGGGTCACAGCTGGCTTCTAAATAGCAGCTTCCACCAAAAAATGCAAGTTCCGAATTTGGTTAATGCAAGAGCAAAATACACTCTAATCTTTGAAAATACTTTGAGTAGTTTCAAAACCATCCCTTTGGCAAAATACATTCCAAAGGTAGATCTTCTGTAAGAAAGAAAAACTTGAGTGTCTGTGCATTTTATCAGTTATTCTGCAGCAGGTATTAGAAAGAAGTTACAAAAGATAGTTGTTGTTGTTAAGTGCGGTCAGTTCCGACCCATAGTGACCCTGAATAGAGTTTCCAAGGAACAGCTGGTGAGCTTAAACCACTGACCTTGTAGTTCAAATGGCTTTGCAGTCTGGCGCATTACCCCACAGTGCCACAAAAGATAGAGGCAGCCCCCAAATCTACTCTTATGGTTAACTGAGAAACCTCTAAGGTACTTAACAACAGGGCTCTGTATCCAAAACTAAACTACAAAGACCTAAATGTTGACTATGGCACTCCAAGGCCCACAATGACTGATATTCTTTTCCTTAGATGAGGAAGGGGGTGGTCCAGAGATCCGTTCAGATGATGGCCAGGGGATTTACTGCTAGCCCCAAGGCAAAGCATAGGTTACTCTCAAAGTGGGAGGTAAGGTGACAGAATTTTTATTAGACATGCGAGCTGCCTTCTCTGTTTTGACCCCAAATCCTCCTTTCCAGTCCTGACTGGACAGTCATTGAAATGAAATTGATTAGATAAGAGAAAGCCTAAGGACACCTGAAAAGGAAACACTTGCTGAAGGGCATCAATGTATCTGTGAGCCTGAAGAAAGTCCAGATAAGGAGATAGGGCTTATCCTCAGGGGAACAATTCTGGGCAGTCTCTTCCTTGCCTATCTCTGCTATTCTGAGTCCACACTGGCTATTGGGAAGTGACTGTTCTGTCCCTGCTATCAATAGATTCAGACAGGCCAGCACATAGCTTAAGATGGTCAAACCCACTGTGGCACTGTAGGATAATGCACTGGACCACAAGGTCAGTTTGAATTGCAAGGTCAGTGGTTCAAACTCACTAACTGCTCCACAGAAACCTAATACAGGGTCATTACCGGAACTGACTCGATGACAACAATAACAATTTACTGGCAGAATAGAGTATGTGCCTTGCCTAACATCTGTTAAACTTACATTAATACTTCATGTAAAGTCAAGATTAGGGTGTGACAGCTCCTACAGCAGGGAGGACAGCCCAGTGGCAAATGAGCCAGAGTATATGGAACCTCCCTTAAAGATGTACAGCCTTGGAAACCCTATACAGGCTGGTGATGAGTCAGAAAGGATTCCACGGCACACAGCAGCAGCAACATATGGAACCAAATCCCAAGACCTGCTTCCCACCTTTTCTTTGAGACCCTTGTTGTTGTTGTTGTTAAAGGCTGTTGAATCAGTTCCAATTCACAGAGACCCCGTATAGGGTTTCTGAGGAGCAGCTGGTGAGCTTGAACCCCCAACCTTGAGGATCAAACCGACTTTGCAGTTCAACACACTAATGCTCGACACCACACCAGGACTCCGTTTTATTGCTATTAGTCTTTAATTCCTGTTTACTTAATTAACTAGTATTGAATTAAGTTAATGAATGTTTAATACTTGCATGCTATTACTTTTCAGAGAAAAGATGTATACATTTGAGGTCTGCTGAATTCTTTCCGTTTAAAAGATTATATGAAGAATTGGGTTTCTTGTCATTAAAATAACAAGATTTTCTTTTAAGTATCAATTTACAGGTTTAATTCACTCTTTAAATAATCTGACTTCTAGGACAAGGGTAAATTAGATTTTGCCAAGCCATGTGCTTTTTAAAGAGGCTAATGTTCAGTTTATTTATCAACAAATTAGTACAGATTCCAGCAAAATAATTTTACTAAATGTGTTCAAAATTTCAGTTATTTCATTGTAAACTTAATCATAAGTATTTCTTTTAAATCCAGCTGCTTGTCTGTTAATTCAAATCAAATACAAGTAATTTAATAATATAGCTTGTATCTAAAGCTTTCTAAAAAGGTTAATCATATTTTTAAATATTTTCATCTAATGTTCCTTCTAAATTTTAGTGAACTATACTTGACATTGTAATTAGTCTGTAATTCCTACCAAATCATGCACTTTTTAGGATGTTGCTACAAATTAATCACAACAACATTACGTTTTAGCATCTATAAATAAACTTTTGCCTTACTGATGTGATGAGATGTTTAAAATTCTTTCTAACAAAAAGATGAACTATATTGGACTTGTGGAAATTTTTAATATTTTGAACTTGGAGTCTACCAAACTCAATCAAGATTTCCAGAACTCTGGAAGGTGACAGTGCTCACAAATTACAGCTGATTAAAAACAAAAACTTCATTTCTCACCAAGTACAGTTGTTACTATTGTTGTTAAGTGCCGTCAAGTCGGTTCTGACCCATAGCGACCCTGAACAGGGTTTCCGTGGCTATGAATCTTTACGGAAGCAGAAAGTCTCATCTTTCCCCGCGGAGCAGCTGGTAGTTTCAAACTGCTGACCTTGTGGTTCGCAGCCCGATTTGTAACCACTACGCTATCAAGTACGGTAAGAAACCTAAATAAGGCTAAAATGTTACAATGGGCTTTTATATGAAAATATGATGGTTATTTTTAAGGTTCTATTGTTTTAGATGTAAAAAAAACATTTTTCTCCTAATTTGTCTCACTAATAGGCTTAAATTTATAACTCAAATCAAAACTTTTATTGATAAACTTAGCAAGATTAGACTAACAAAGCTAAATTGGGGAGGGGGTTACATACTAGCTCCCAGCATGACACTCCCCTGGCCTTCTCTGGAGGCTTTAACTGCCAAGCTTTGGGGTGTACTGTGGTTCGTGTCAGTCACTACAGGACCCTGAGAGGCAGCTGCCACCGCCATCTCCAGGAATCAGGAGAAGCAAGTGTGAGGAGCTCAAAGTGGGACGATTTATTTGTAAAGATCCAAAAATAAAGGATACCATGCAGGAACTAGTTAGCTGCGCAAACTACATGGCTCTTGTTTCACACCACATGTTCCAACACCCAACATAACTTGTCAGGATTTCAGTGGCAATGAATCACATTTTACTGGAAATGAAGTTGGTTTTCTTAAGCCCTTATCTTGCCAAAATGTAAATGTCTATTCATAAAAAAAAAAAATGCAGTGGTATAGGTACAATGAAAGATACATAGATTAATGGAACAGAATTGAGACCCCAGAAGTAAATCCATCCACATACACTCTACTCATCTTTGACAAAGGGACAAGATACATTAACTGGGGAAGAAACAGACTCTTTACCAAATGGTGCTGGTAAAACTGGAAATCGATTTGCAAAAGAATGAAACAAGACCCATATCTCACACCATATACAAAAACTAGCTCAACATGGATTAAAGACCTAATGTAAATCCCAGAACTATAGAGATCTCCAGTGAATAAATAGAGACAAACTTAAGGGCTCTAATATATGGCGGACATAGGCTATCAAACATGGCAAAAAACACACAAACAATAGAGGACAAAATAGATGACAAAGACATACTAAAAATTTGAAATTTATGTGCATCAAAAGATTTCACCAAAAGTATAAAAAGGGAACCTACAGACTAGGAAAAAAATTTTTGCAATGATGTATCAGACAAGGGACTAATCTCTAAAATTTATAGGCAACTACAAGCCATCTGCGGGAGAAACATGAGGTCTTCCACTCCCGTAAAGATTTACAGCCTCAAAAACCCTATGCAAGGTGGCTATGAGTCGGAATCCACTCGACTGCATACCACCACCACAACAACAACAACACATCTATGAGAAAAAGACAAATAACCCAATTTAAAAATGGGCACAGGACATGAACAGACACTTCACCAAGGAAGACATTTGGGTAGCCAACAAACATATAAACAAATGTTCACAATCATTAGCCAAATTAGCAAATCAAAACAACAATGAAACAGTATCTCACATCAGCAATAACAGTGAAGTTCCAAAAAAGCAGAGGATAATAAATGCTGGCAAGGGTGTGGGGAGACTGTGACCCTCCTACATTGCTGATGGAACTGGAAAATGGTTCAACCACGCTGGAAAATGGTATGGCACTTCCTCAGAAAGTTGGGAATAGAAATACCTTACAATCCAGCAATTCCTCTACTTGGTATATATCCACAAGAAATACGAGACAAAACGTGAGTACATATATCCACACAATTTTCTTCACAGCACTATTCACAATAGCAAAAAGAGGAAGACAGCCTAAGCGTCCATCAATGGAAGAATGGATAAAGAAACCCTAGTAGATCAAAAGTGGCGGCTGCTCTCTCTCTTTTTCTAGGATGAGTGGGAGCAGATCTCCTTTACATTGGGTTTGTTAAAGTTTCACCCTATAAGATTTTGTAGAATTGCAGGCCTAATTGGTTTCGTTTTCATTTCAATGCAGACTGTTGGACCTTATGAGATGGAAGTAATTATATTATAGATTACTAAGAAATCAAACACAGTAAGTAGTAGCAACAATGGACTTACACATAACAATCGCGGTGATGACGCAGGACTGGGCATTGCTTTATTATGTTGTGCCATAAGGACTCTGTGAGTCAGAACCAACTCGATGGTACCTAACAACAGCAACGTCACTAATGAAATGTTTAGAAAAACATAGTTAATAAATATTTTTAAAAAGAAACAGATTTGAGCCACCTTGATTTTTACAGAGAACTCACTCCCAGTGTGTGGATTTCCAGATATGTCTTTTTCCTTCTTCATATATCAGTTTACATGTTCTATATGTTTTTTTGTTATTGATAATTTTGCTTTGGTGTTGTAGTTAAAAGCATATTATTTTGATATTTGTTTAATAGAACTTTCTTTGAGAGCTGTACGACAATAAAGTCTCTCTAAGCTATGAGGCAGACAGCTTATTACCCTGATATTCTTTCAATTCCTTTCCAATGACACGTTGCCACTTGTCACTGTCACCTCTGAAAAATACAATTATGACTTATTCACATTTAAAAAAGAAAGAGCTAAATTTCAAACTATGATCTTACAGACTGAAAAATGGCTACGCTTTCTAACTAAGTGTCTCCAAGGAAAGAGTTTTATGTTTTAATAAGTGTTTCTATATTCATGTTCATGTACAACCTTTGGTTTACAAAATATACCTGTTTTTGTGGGTTTTGTTTGTGGCATCATGTCAGTTCCAACGCATAATGAACCTGTATAGGGTTTTCAAGGAGTGACTGGTGGCTTTGAACTGCTGACCCTGCAGTTGGCAGTCTAGTACTTATCCTACAGCGCCACACCAGGACTGGAAATCAGAAGACTTAGTATGAAGAAAAAAAAGTAAATACGAGGTTAAGTGAAAAAGTATTGCTATTAGGGTTCTAGTAGAGATGTAGTTCGTACATGCACAGGTTTGTTCCAAACAAAACATGGTTAAACGTGTCTCTTCACTAAGTGGAGAGCTGCAGACAAATTCTCTTAGTAATATTCATTAGGGTACTTTTCCAAAAAAAAGAGGATGCTTTTTGTTTCCTGTAGGAAAAAAAAAGATTTTGAGTTCAAGGCTAATACCAAATTTTTAACACAACTCACTCAAGTGGACATATTCCTAAATCATTGAAACTTTGCAACAAGTTTACAGGAATGCTGCTCCACACTAAGCAACAGGTTTTAGGTGGATCAAGCATTTTAAGGAAGAGCTCAAAGATGAGCCAAGAGAAGAAAGACCATCAACCTCGATGAATGAAGAAACTTTGGCTGTAGTACAGTAACTTGTGGAAGAAAACCATAGAATTGTCATTGATGGAATAGCTACTGAAGTTAGGATCTCATTTTTCATTTTTAGTGAACATTTTGGCCTCAGCAAGCTTTCCGTTCCATGGGTGCAAAAAGTGTTGTGGAAAGGCTCAGCTAGCAGAAGAGCTGAACTTTACCTAAGTCTTGGAAGCAAGGCTGAAGCTAATCAGGATGAATCCTAACGAAGGATGAGTCTTAGATTTACAAATCTTTACCAAAGAGCAAGGTCCAATCCACAGGGACTCTGCTGGGTCATTTAAATTCAAGGCAGAGAGGTCAGCTTGATATATTTTATCAAAGGACACACGGCAATATGGGGGCTTACTGTGAAGAAGTTCTAAGAGAATTGAAAACTGTGAGAAAAGGCCAAGGAATTGCTCCAAGGAATTTTATTCCATCACAACACGCGAGGGTAGCAGGGGCTGTCCTATAAGAATCTGGTTGGGAAACCTGACTCCATCCACTCTCCAGCCTTGATCATGCCCCTTCAGACTTCTTTTTGTTCCCCAGACTCAAAAAACATCAAAAAGGAACATAATTTTGAGGCCTTCAGGAGGGCAAAAATGTTGTTTTGACATGGTGTCACTAGAAAAGCAAGACTTTTTCAGGTAAGGGTTAGAAAGATGAAACCTCACCTTCAGAAGGTACAGACCTGCATGGAGGATGTATCGAGAAACAATAGGTCCACATTTTGATGTTTTTGTTTAATAACAGTGTCTATACTTTTGTATCATAATTGTTGACTTAGTCGTGCATCACCATAATTTTCATACTAATTGCATGCGGGAATGATAATATTTTGGCTATGTTGGGTTAAATAAAGTATAATATTAAAATGGATTTCACATGTTTCTTTTTACATTTTTTAAATGAGACTACAGAGTCCTGGTGTGGCGCTGTGGGTTAATGCGCCAGATTGCAAAGCCACTTGAACTGCAAGGTTGGTGGCTCAAGCTCACTAGTCACTCCTTGGAAACCCTATAAAGGGTCGCTATGGGTTGGAACAAACTTGATGGCACTTAACAACAAAAACAACTAGAAAAACTTAAATTACATATGGGCTGGGGGCAAAAACCCAGATTCAAACATGTTCTACGTTGCTGTTAGATGCCATCTAGTGGGTTCCAGTCCATAGTGACCCTATGCACAACAGAACAAAACACCACATGGTCCTGCGCCATCCTCACAACTGCTGCTATGCTTGAGCCGACTCATTTGGGGTCTCCCTCTTTTTTATTTTCCCTCCATTTTACCAAGCATGATGTCCTTCTCCAGGGACTGGTCCCTCCTGATAACATGTCCAAAGTATGAGAGATGAAGTCTGGCCATCTTGGCTTCTAAGGAGCATTCTGGTTGTACTTTTTCCAATACAGACTTGTTTGATCTTCTGGCAGTCAATGGTACCTTTAATGTTCTTCTTCAAAACCATAACTCAAATGCATCAGTTATTCCACAATCTTCCTTACGTATTGTCCAACTTCCATATATATATGAGATTATTGAAAATACCATGGCTTGGATCAGGCACACCTTAGTCCTCAAACTGATATCTTTGCTCTTAAACACCTTAAAGGTCTTGTGCAGCAGATGTGCCTAATGCAATACGTCATTTGATTTTCTGATGACTGTTCCTGAATATTGGTTGTGGATCCAAGCAAAATGAAGTCTTTGACAATGTCAATCTTTTCTCCGTTTATCACGATGTTATTTATTGGTCCAGTGGTAAGTATTCTTGTTTTGTTTGCATTGAGGTACAACCCATACTGAAGGTTGTAGTCTTTGATCTTTATCAGTAAATATTTTAAGTTCTTTTCACTTTCAGCAAGTAAAGTTATATCATCTGTGTATCACAGTCTCCCTCTAGTCTTGATGCCACATTCTTCTTCATATGATCCATCTTCTCGGATTATTTGTTTAGCGTATAGATGGAATAAATAAGGTGAAAAACTACAAAACTGGGACAACGTTTCCTGATTTTAAATCATTCAGTATCCCCTTGCTCCATTCAAACAACTGCCTCTTGATCTATGTACAGGTTTCTCATGCACACAATTAAGTGTCTGGGATCCGGAATACTCATTCTCCGCAATGTTGTCTGTGTGGTTGTTGTTAAAGTGCCGTTGAGTCAGTTCTGACCCACAGCGACCCTGTACAGGGTTTCCAAGGCTGTAAATCTTTACGGGAGTAGAAAGCCTCATGTTTCTCCTGTGGAGCGGCTGGTAGTTTCGTACTGCTGACCTTAAGGTTCGCAGCCCAATTCGTAACCACTACGCTACCAGAGCTAAATGTTGTCTGTAGCTTGTCATAATCCACACAATCGAAAGGCTTTGTATAGTCAATAAAGCACAGGTAAACATCTTTCTGGTATTCTCTGTTTTCATCCAAGATCCATCGGACATCAGCAATGATATCCCTCGTTCCACTACCTCGCCTGAATCCAGCTGAAACCTCTGGCAACTCCCTGTCAAGGTACTGTTGCAGCTGGTTTTTAATTATGCCGGCATTCAAAACACTGGTGGCATCGCTTCCAGCATCACAGCAACAGCATGACAAACTGACAGATGTGTGTTGGAAACCATTAAACAGGACAAAGGTAAAACAAAGACAATTATCCTGGACAATTGTGTACAATTATGCAGCCGATGACACTTAATAGCAGTAACAACAACAAGAGACTGATGGAGCCTGCCAATTCACAGCTAGGTTTTCAAATATATGACAGAAAACAGAGAAAATTACTATAAGATCAGGGTTGGTGGCAGGTCAATCCATCACTGTTACAGGCAAGACTACAGAGCAGGGGAAAGGCCCATGATGGGAACACATACCCAGTGGCAGCTCAAAACAGGTTACAGCATTGGTTCTCTGACCTGGACTACCTGGCTACCTGGTAGTCAGCATAAGACTCAGGATCATGAAACCTTGAATCACAGTCACAGGTGGCTACAAGACAATGACAGGACCCTCAATATTCAGATTAGATCAGGAGTGGCTACTTTAGATAACTGACCAGACAAGTTCCCTGCTTCTTTGTGTGAGCATTTTTACATACTAGTTAATCTACTGAAGGCAGACAGTCCTTCCCTGGGCTTGCCCCAGATTTGTCACATTGCTGGTTTAATGGTCAGCAAACACTGAGTAAGTAACATAAAGAACTCAAATGGCATCTGAACTTACACGCTTGTTGAGAGTCAAAATGGAATTAGATCTTCCTCTGTCGACTTCAGCCTTCCACAAAGTGCTTTTGAATTTAAGCTCGAATGCATACGTGGGGCTCTTTTTTGTGGTCCCCATGATATTTGTACTGGACAACGTTGCACTATACCATGTTGACTGGTTCAAAGTTCTTTTCATCCACTAAAAAATAATGGAATCCAATAGAAAGTTCATCAGGCGTCTCAATCTGACAATTGGGAAACAATGCTTTGCTGTGAGGGGTTGTCCTATGAATTATAGGCTGCTTAGCAGGATCTCTGATCATTAGCGTCCCCTTCCCAGTTGTGAGACCCAAAAATGTCTCCAGACATTGCCGAAGTCCTCTAGGAGACAAAACCATTACCACTACCACCTCCAGGGTGAGAGCCACTGCTCCAGGCCCCTCTGAGAGGTGACCACGTGCTCCTGTGAGAGACACGTGGAGGGAGGGAGGCAGCAGCCCTGCTGGTGATTCTTTGGGCCTAGGGAAAGGGCCAAAGGTGGGTAGTTCAAGGTTTTACCAGGCAGAGACCTTGGGTCCTTGCCCACTGGCTCTGAGACTACACAATCTTGGCGAAGTGTTTAGAGGGTTCCTAAAAAGATGCTCCGGTTGGGGCACTCTTTGAAAGTGGGGTGCTTGTGCAACCTGGGACAGACTCTCCTAGAGCAGAAGCACCCACAACAGAAGGGAGACCCAGGGCCTTAGAGCACACAGTGTGCTGAGAGGAGCAAAAGCTTGTGGCTAGGTAAGAATGGAAACCCTCCTTTTGGAACTATGTAAGCCACAGGGTTCCATGAAGGATTTCAGGAGAGGAAGTGAGGGAAGAGCCCCAAGAGTACATATTGTACTTCCAGCCAATTGGAAGCAGTGGCTACTATCACATTCTAATAAATGTGAGAATATTTAAAGTAACACTTTGGCTCCCCAATGGCACAGTGGTTAAGCATGCCAGCAGTTCAACCCCAGCAGCCATATGGTGGGAGAATGATGTGGCAGTCTAGTTCTGAACAGATTGTTGTTGTTGTTAAGTGCCGTCGAGTCGGTTCCGACCCATAGCGACCCTGAACAGGGTTTCTGAGGCTGTAAATCTTTATGGAGCAGAAAGCCTCATCTTCCTCCCGTGGAGCGGCTGGTAGTTTTGAACTGCTGACCTTGCGGTTCGCAGCCCGATTCGTAACCACTACGCTACCAGAGCTCCTTAGTAGCCTTGAAAACCCTATGGGCAGTTCTACTCAAAGGGTCACTATGAGCTGGAATTGACTCGATGGTCTAAAGTGGCACTGCTTGCATCCCAGGGGTGTGAAGCATTCACTCACACCTGGAACTACCATCTCACTGTTTTCTCCTCTGCCTTTCTAGGACTTGACGCAGTACGTGGCATGTACAGATCAGACAAAGGGTAGTTGAGGAAGAAAAAGAGGGAAGGAGGGAAAGGAATTTGCCATTTGGGAGATAATGCATGAAAACAGACATATTGGCCAGGATCATAAATTCTTAGGAATTTAGAATAGGAAGGGATCTAAGGGTCATCTGGTCTTCCCCACCAAGAGTTCTTAAAGTAGCCCTAACAGAGGTCAACTGATTCAAATAATGTCATCAAGGCACAAAGGGGAGTCGTGGTGTGGTACTGTAGGATAAGCACTAGACTTCTAACTGCAAGGTCAGTGGATCAAACCCACCAGCTACTCTTTGGAAATCCTATGATTCAGGGTCGCGATAAGTCGGAATTGACTTGACAACACTGAACAACAGACACAAAGGCGCTCTCTGTTATTCAGCGCGGCCCATCTTGTGAAATAGGCATGACTGGTTCAGAGTTGTTATAATCCACTGAAAACTTAAGAGTTCATCAGCATGAGTGGAGGCAAGACCAACATATAAAAATGCACATCTTTCCTAAACACCCAGCAATAAACAACTAGAAAATGTAATAGAAAAATATCCCAGGTACAGTGGCCAGTCCAGACAATAAAATACTTAAGAATAAACTTAATAAGAAATACCCAAGCCCTATATGAGGAACACAGTAAAACTTTACTGAAGGGCATAAAAGAAGGTCTACATAAATGGAGTGATATATCATCTTCTGGGATGGGAAGACTCAGTTCTATGAAGATGTCAATTCTCTTCAAATTAAATCTATAAATCCAATGCATTCTCAATCAGAATCTTAAAGGATTTTTATAGGACTTGACAAGCTGATTTGAAAGTTCGTTCGAAAAAGTAAACAAGCAAGAACAACCAAGAAAGCTTTTTAAACAAAGAAAAATGAGATGGGACTTAACTACCAGATATCAAAATGAACTATAAAGCTAGTTATTAAAACAGGGAACAGTGGACGGATCAAAGTAACAAAGCATCCAGAAACCAAGCATAGGAATTACGGGACTGTAACATAATGCAAAAGTGATGTTTCAAATTAGTGGGAAAAGGATGGACTATTTAATACATTAAAAAAATAGTATGCTATGATTGTTTATCCATTTATGAAATAAAATCATCATTTTATTTTTTAATATTAACGACGTGAATTAATTTTATTAGATTTCAGATCTTGCTCCAAACTAAATTCCAGGCAGATCAACAATCATAGCATGCTTTATCAACAAGCATATTGAATCTTGGGGTGAGGAATGCTTTCCTAAGCAAAACAGGAAATCCGGAAAACATAAGGGAAAACTCAGGGAGATTTGAGTGTTTAAAATTAAATATTTTTCTATCTCACTTACCTAAAATCAAATGATATTATAAGAAAATATTTATAGCATATACTCAGATGGTAGACAAGGGGCTAATATCTTACAAATCAATAGGAAAAAGACAACCCCAAAAGAAAAATGAGCAAAGGATATGAACAGGCAATGCACAGAAGAGAAAGTACAAACAAAAACTTATGAAGTCATAGTTAACCCCATTCATAATTAGAAAATGCAAAGTGAAGCTATAGTGACATACCCAATATTGGGCAGGTATGCAAAATGGACTCTGTGATGGGACAGATGTAAATGGTATTTTTAATTTAGGGCAATTTAGGAGTAGTTATCAGAATTTAAAAGAACATTCCTCCACAACAGCAGTGTTCATTTCAGGAACATTTCCCACATATGCACAAACATCTGTGCATGGGCCACATGGCTCTGCCAGTGCCCAGCAAACACTCAGATGTATTGACTTCTTAACATGAGGAGCCCAGCTAGAATCCAACTCTGCAGAGGTGGTCTCAGCTCACTGCAGCTCTCACCTCCTGTGACTGCTACACCATACTTCTAGCAACACAGCATTCTCTGGAAGTGGCTCTACAACCCTGTTACCATGTACTGAGATCACAGCCAATGGGGATTTTTCACAGAATAGTAATCAAGTTACATCGGCCTATCTTGTGCAAATATTTGATCTCTGGAGAGATTCCTCCTTAATCTTGATTCTGGGCATAGATATTGGTCCTAGTGGTCACCCCTAGTCCATGCCCCAGATGGCCCCCATGGATAAAGCACAGCTGTGATTATGTCTCCTGCTCAAAGCCCTCTGGGGAAATCCCAAACTCTTCAGTATGGGGTTGAGAGGACTACAACATAGATTATCTCCTTTAATCATTAAAGTAATTCTACAGGACAAGTATGACTACAAGCCCCATTAGAGCACTGAGGAAACTGATGCCCCAAAGGTTAAGCCACTTGCTCAAGATTCCAAAACTGAGCAAGTGAAGGAGCCAGACTTCAGAACAGATGACACTTCCTGAGCCTATGGTAACTTGACCCTAGGTCAATGGTAACCTTGGGTACAAAGCAGGATGGGGAAGAAGGTTTTCTATCTTTCTTTTTACGTCCAATCACCATATTGTTCCTGCTTTATTTTGATGGTTTACTATAAATATTTTGTGCTTTTTTAAAGAAATGCTTTTTTTTCCTTATTAAATTCTTAGCACAAGACCTGCCAAAAAAGTAGTAATTAGTACTATATAAATGTTCCACCACCTGTCTGTCAGTGTGGTGGCTTATAGGTAGCTATAATGCTGCCAGCTATGCCACTGACACTTCATGGTGGATACATTCCAGCAGAACTTTCAGATTAAAACAGACAAGAAACAAAGGCCTGGTAATTTACTTCCAGAAACTCCTCAGTGGAAACCCATGAATCACAACAGAGTTTTGCCCAATGCAGTGCTGGAAGATGAGCCCCCTGGGTCAGAAGGCTCACAGAATACACACTGACTGCAACAAAGGGCTTGGCAATGTCAACAATGACAACATTTCTATTGAGCTGGAACTGGCTCGATGACAGGTGACATCAACAATAATAGAAATGTTACTGTCAGAGCTGTCACTGTCATGTGTTTCTTAAATACCATTTCTTTTGTTGCCCAGTAGCTATCTCAAACTACCAAATAAGCACATTCAAAGACGGCTTTGGGAACCCTTTGCTGAGGAGGTGCTGAGTGTGAAGCAAAGGGCCAGGCACCTCGGGCAATTCAGAGATGTGCCACGTTTCATCCTTTGGGAACAAGGAAAATGGAGGGGCAGGAAGTACTGAGGAAACCAACTTAATAAAGAGGCTCAGCAGGGCAGCCGCCTTAGCAGGGGTGGATGTACTGGGAAGGGTCCTATACCTCAGGGCCCTCCACTTGAATGAAGAGCCAGTGCTCTCATGGTTAGATATTTTTGCAAATTTTGCAAAAGAAATGTATTTTAAGTGTAATAGGTTGAGACCCATGCCTTTTTTCATACTGATTCTCTCAAAGTCACACTTGCCTCATGTAGGGTTAAGTAGGAACCAATGTTTAGGAATCCGAGAAAAGGCAAGTTGAGTTGACAAACCATTTAATTTGTTGTTAAGTGCCGTCGAGTCAGTTCTGACTCATAGCAGTGACTGATGAGTTTGAACTGCCACCTTGAGATTCAAATTCACCTTGTGGTCCAGTACTTATCCTATCGCACCACACCAGGACTCTAATATGGGTACTGTTGTTGTTGTTGTTAAGTGCCATCGAGTGAGTTCTGACTTATATCAACCCTGTATAAAGATTCCAATAAGCAACTGATGAGTTTGAATCGCCAACCTTGAGGTTCAAACCGACCTTGCAATGCAGTGCTTATCCTAAAGTTTCACAGCAGGACTCCAATTTGGGTATGTTGTTGTTGTTAAGTGCCATTAAGTCACACAGAACTACCCTGTAATAAGGTTTCCAAGAAGCAGCTGATGAGCTCAAATCGCCAACTTTGCAGTTCAAACCGATTTTGCAGTCCAGCACACTAATCCACACGCCATACCAGGACTCCAACTTGAGTAGAGTAGGATACATGTACATGGACCAAGAGGCAGTTGTCCGAACAGATCAAGGACATACTGAATGGTTTAAAATTAGGAAAGGTGTGCGCCAGGGTTGTATTCTTTCACCATACTTATTCAACCTGTATGCTGAGCAGATAATCTGAGAGGCTGGGTTATATGAAGAAAAATGGGCATCAGGATTGGAGGAAGATTCATTAACAACCTGTGATATGCAGATGATACAACCTTGCTGGCTTAAAATGAAGAAGACTTGAAATACTCACTGATGAAGATCAAAGACCACAACCTTGGGTATGGATTGCATCTCAATATAAAGAAAACAACAATCCTCACTACTGAACCAATAAACAACATCCTTATCAATGAAGAAAAGATTGATCTTGTCAAAGACTTCATTTTGCTCAGATCAGACATCAACACTCATGGAAGCAGCAGTCAAGAAGTCAAACGACATACTGCATTAGGCAACTCTGCTGCACAAGACCTTTTTAAAGTGTTGAAGAGCAGAGATGTCAGTTTGAGGACTAAGGTGCACCTGACCCAAGCCATGGTATTTTCAGTAAACTCATATGCAGATGAAAATTGCACAGTGAATAAGGAAGACCATAGAAGAATTGATGCTTTTGAGTTGTGGTGTTGGAAGAGAATATTGAAAGTATCATGGACTGCCAAAAGAACCAACAGATCTGTGTTGGAAGTACAGCCAGAATGCTCCTTGGAAACCAGGATGGCCAGACTTTGACTCTCATACTTTAGATATATTGTCAGGAGGGACCAGTCACTGGAGAAGGATGTCATGTTTAGTAAGATGGAGGATCAGAAAAAAGAAGAAAACCTCCAGTGAGATGGACTAGCACAGTGGCAGTATCAATGGGCTCAAGCGTGACAATGATTGTAAGGTTGGCCCAGGACTGGGAAGTGGTTCATTCTGTTATGCATAGGGTCACTATGAGTAGGTACCAGCTTGATGGCACCTAACAACAGGGGACATTTCCCCACATGTCAGTTTGTTATACTATGATGGCTTGTGTGTTGCTGTGATGCTGGATGCTATGCCACTGGTGTTTCAAATACCAGCAAGGTCATCCATGGTGAACAGTTTCAGCAGAGCTTCTAGACAAAGAACAAACTAGGAAGAAGGAATAATTGGTCTTAGCTATGGAAAACCTTATGAATAGCCACGGTACACTGTCTGATATAATGCCAGAAGATGAGCACATCAAGTTAAAAGACACTCAAAATATGACTGAGGTAAAGCTGTCTCCTAAAAATAGAGTTGGACTTAATGATGTGGATAGAGCAAAGCTTTCAGGGCCTTCATTTTCTGATAAGACAGAAGTTAAAATGAGAAGAAAAGCTACAAACATCCATTAATAATTGCAACATGGAGTGTATGAAATATAAATCTAGGAAAATTAGAAGTCACCAAAAATGAAATGGGATTTGACATGGCTTCAATGACTGGATGATCACAGCTCAACTAGAAGAAGAAAGAAGAGGGAAAAAAAAAGTAATCTGGTACAATTTGATGAACTTGACCTACACCTATGGATGCAGTAGCTCAAAAGAGGGAACAAATCTTTACAGCGAGGATCATTCCGACCCCCTCCATACACAGAGTAGACAGGGATGGGCAACTTGGACATTGGCTACCCAAAATGTGGGGGCGGGGGAGTGGGGGCTACAAAGGCAAGAACTGACTGGCTTACATGCTTTCAAGAGAGAGTCTAGATCCAGAGGGTACAGAGGTAGAATCTCCAGTGAGTAGTATCCAATCTGTCTGGGAGGGGCTAATGAAAGGAGATGGGGATAGGTCCCTTGTGGTACAATGGTGAGTAATTGTTATCAGGACTGACTGTGAGGGTTGGAAACGTAAAGGCAGATGTTTTGTGGCAAAAGGAGGGGAGTGATTGACTATGTAGTCCATAAGCCAAGGTCCCTGGAACCATCAAGGGAGAAAAGCGGAGTGTGAAACCCTATCCAGAGAAACAGTGATGCCAGAGATGATGATGTGGAGAGATGGAGTGCCTGGGGACTCTAGACCCAGAGAGGGAGAGGGGTTGTGTGCTGACAACTGGGGGCAGGCTTGCAGGGTATGCCCTTTGGTTGGTTGATGATGCATGGAGGGATTGTAACCATGGCAATGAAACGATATACAATAGGATGAAAGTCAAGCTAATGTTCTCCCATATGAACTATCACATAATTCACAAGAAAACATTTAAAAATGAAATGGGATGCATAAAGATTGATATCCTAGGCAATACAGTGAGCCGAAATAGGCAGGTATTGGCCACTTTCAATTGGACAATCATATGGTTTACTACGCCAGGAAACACAAAATGGCATCACATTCATTGTCAAAAATAACAGATCTATGTTTAACTATAATGCTGTCTGTGAGAGAATATCTATACTCCTACAAGAAAAACCAGTTGAAATAGCCATTATTCAAATTTATGCACTAACCACTAAAGCCAAGGATGAAGAAACTGAAGAATACTACCAACATCTTCAGTTTGAAATTGATTAAACATGCAATCAAGATGCATTGATAATTACTGGTAATTGGAATGTGAAAGTTGGAAGCAGAGAGGACAGATCAATAATAGTGGGAAATATGGCCTTTGTGATAGAAGCAATGTTGAAGATTGCATGATATAACTTTGAAAAACTGCTGATTTATTCATTGCAATAACATCAAAAGTGACTATACACATGGCTGTCACCCCGTGGAATAGACAGGAATCAAACTGAGTACAACTGTGAAAAGAGATAATCAAGAAGCTCAATATCATCAGCCAAAATAAGACCAGAGGAATAAGAAATATCATTGCTGATGTCAGATGGATCTTGGCTGAAAGCAGAGAATACCAGAAAGATGATTACTTGTGTTTTATTGATCATGTAGAAACATTCCACTGCATGGATGATAATAAACTATATATAACATTACAAAGACTATGAATTCCAGAGTACTTAATTTCACTCATGTGGAACCTGTATATAGATCAAGAGGCAGCCATTTGAATAGAACGAGGGGATACTGTGTGGTTTGAAATTAGGAGAGGTGTTTATCAGGGTTGTATCCTTTCACCATACTTATTCAATCTGTATACTAAGAAAATAATCGAACAAGGTGGATTGTATGAAGAAGAATGTGGCATCAGGATTGGAGGAAGACTTATTAACAACTACAATATGCAGATTAAACAACCTTGCTTGCTAAAAGTGAAGTGAACTTGAAGCATTTAATGATGAAGATCAAAAACTACAGTCTAGATTACATCTCAATATAAAAAACAAAAAACAAAGGTCCTCATGATGGAACCAATAAGCAACATTTTGATAAGCGGAGAAAAGATTGAAGTTGTCAAAGAATTCATTCGTCTTGAATCCACAATCAACAATCATGGAAGCAGTGGAATGAGAAGGCAAACAACATATTGCATTAGGCAAATCTGCTGCAAAAGACCTGTTTAAAGTGCTAAAATAAAGAGCAAAGAGACCAGTTTGAGGACTAAGACGTGCCTGACCCAAGCCATGGTATTTTCAAAAGCCTCATATGCATGTGAAAAGTTGGACTGTGAAGACTAGAAGAATGGATGCATTTGAATTATGGTGTTGATGAAGAATATTGAATGTATGTACCATGGACTACCAGAACAAATAAATCTGTTTTAGAAGTACAGCCAGGATGTGTCTTAGATACGATGACAAGATTTCATCTCATTTACTCTGGAACTAGTCTCTGGAAAAGGCCATCATGCTTGGTAAAGTAGAGGGTCAGCGAAAGAGGAAGACTTCTAATGAGATGGGTTGATGCAGTAGCTGCAACAATGTGCTCAAACGTAAGAGTTGTGAGGCTGGCGCAGGACTGGGAAGCGTTTCATTCTATTGTGCATAGGGTCACCATGAATCTAAGTTGAGTCAACAGTACCAAACATAAACAACAGGATACGTTTTTGTGATTCTCAGTCACTTTCATGTATAAGTTATTGCTAGCTGTCCTGGCCACAGGAATACCTTTCAGGAATACTCCTGCCTCCTGGCTTATCCCATTGTTAGTGTGGAAGTGATGCTCTTCGCAACTTTTCACAACCCAGGCGGAAGTGGAAATTCTCATTACTGTCCTTTAAGCCTTCCTTCCATCTTGTACCCACCACACTTACCCAAGTTATTGCTACATGTTTTAGACAACACTCCATTTCCAGGTACCATTTTTACTTTTGTTATCGGCTGCAGCATAACAAATGCTCCAAAACTTGGTGGCTTCAAACAAAAAACTGTACTTGAAGTTCTCACAATTTTATGGTTGGACTGGCCTTTGCTGTGTTGTTCTTGTTTGGGATATTGCATGGGATTGCAGTCAGATGGCTGCAGAAGCAGAGGCCATCTGAGGGTATGACTGATCTTAGTGACCAAGCTGAGGTAACAGCTATGTTTCTGGCTGTCAGTTGGGAGCTCCACAGAGGCTGTGGACCAGAGCAGTACATGTGACTCTTAGGCGTCTTACCACACAGCTGGAGCAGCAAAATGGGTTTCTGCCAAACCAACTGGTTAGGCCACAATCTTATAAAGTGACTGCTCCATTTGCTATGCAAATTGAGAGATTTGGGTCCACTGAGGTTTATTTGGTCAGTTGATGGTCTGGCCAGAAGGGTCATGCCTTGAAATTGGCTATAAGAGTCAATCTCCAGAGGTTGAAGGGGATCTCACTACCATTAAGAAGAGCCGAGCAGAGTATGTGTTTTGGCGCCAGGGTCCTTGAACTAAGAACCTTCTAGACACAGGAGAAAGATATAACACCGAAGATGGTGTGGATGACAAAAAACAGCTGTAAGTAGAGCAGAGCCCAGTGGTGGAGAAAAGATAGCAGCTGTACAAGTAGCAGGTACAAGAGCATGAGGTGGCAGAAGTGTGCTTGCCAGTCCATGGAGAGGGAGAAAAGCTGAATGTCTTCAGGCAGGAGGCTTGCTGATGGAGTGGGGTGTTTCAGGGCACTCGTTGGTGGAGCTAAAGAGCTAGAACAGCTGAGAACGGTCTGCCTGAAGGCACAGTAGAGAAGCTATCCTTACTAAAGAACTACAGCCTGACACCTGTTATATCCAATTTGATACTGACCCTGAGTTGTAGCCTGTTATTTCTCTAACAAACCCCATAATCTTGAACATGGTCTGTGAGTTCTTCATGGTCATTGTAATTAACTATCGAACCCAGCCAAGAAGTAGAGTGTCATGGGGTAGGGGCTGATGGGAGGAGTGGGGGATGACTGGTGTCAAAAAAAAGTGGGAGAGTGAAAGTATGTTTGCCATCACTTCATAAGAACCAGCTTTGTGCTAATCTTGAGTATTATCTCTCCTCCTGAAATTAGGTTACAGATGGATTCTGAGAGGAAGCATCTCAAAATCAAGAGTTCCAGGGAACCAAAGCAGAAGCTACAGGGCTTCTTTGGAGTAGCCTCAGAAATAATACGGTGCCACTCCAACCCCATTCGTCTGGTTATACAGTGCAGCTCAGATCCCGTGTAGAAGAGAACCAGTACTCAAGACATGCGTATTAGTAATCAAGGCTCATGGGAGAGCAAGCCATCTTTGAAGATAAGGTATCATACTACCTTTTACAACAGACCAAAGGGAATCTTCACACCTAGGTCTTAAATTAAATTAGGTCCCTAGGTGGCACAAACAACTTGTACTAAACTGTTCCCCTAAGCGCTGGCTGTTCGAACCCACCCAGCAATGCCTTGGAAGAAAAGTCCTGGCAATCTACTTCCATTAAAATAAAGCCCAGAAAACCCTATGGAGTAGCTCTGCTCCAGAACACCTAGCTCTCCATGATCCCGAACCAACTGGATGGCAGCCTCTACCATCAACAGGTCTTAAATTTACATAATCATAAAATTAAGAAAAGAAAAAGTGGAACATTTTTGTGACCGGGGTAAGAAAGGGTTTATCAAATAAAGCCTCAAAAGCACAAAAATCATAAGATGAGGGGAGAAAACACAAATCATATCATATCAAAATATAAGATTTCTGCCAATGAAGAAAATCACAGAGAAGATAGCAGACAGATGGCAGGACTGAAGAGATATTTGCAATATTTAAAAGTGGCAGGCAATTCATGTCTAAATATAAACTTCCACCAATCAACTGAAAAAAAGAGACCATTGTACTTTTTAAAAAATATGGGCAATGATATTTAAAAAAAAATTTACAAACAGTAAACCCCAAATTCTAACAAGTTTAAGAAGAGGTGCTCAAAATGATTAGAAACCAGAAAGGTGCAAAGTAAAACAGTGAGCCATCATTTTCTAAGGCACTAGACCGCAAGGCTGGTTTGAACGACGAGGTCAGTGGTTCAAACTTACCAGCTGCTCCATGGAAACCCTATATAGGGGTCGCTGTAAGTCGAAACCAACTTGACGGCACTTAACAACAAGAAAGCCTTGCAAAAATGTAAATGCTAAATTAAGCCAAGTATGAGTATGTTTTCATGAGATACATAAGGAAATAGAAACCTCACACAATGCAGGTGAGAAGAAAGACGGGTACAGCCATCTGAACAGCATGTGGAATTATTTGGGATATGTGTACTCATAAAGGGAATTGTTGGATTTATAGCACATGCATATATCTAAGTTGCCTAAGAAACACTCCCACAAGCCAGGGTGCTGTTAAAGGAGGCTGCTCACTGTAGTATCATTCTTGGTTATTTTTGCTTTGTATGTATGTATTCAAGGGCTTGGGTGGGGGTGGGGGTGGAGGGTGAAGGGTGATGAAAGAGGCAGAGTGTTAAAGGGAAACGGAGTGTCCATCACTGGCAGAATAATACACCATGGTGGATTCTCACCACGGAATGCTAAGTAGCAAT
Organism: Chrysochloris asiatica; assembly: GCF_000296735.1. Classification (NCBI taxonomy): domain Eukaryota; kingdom Metazoa; phylum Chordata; class Mammalia; order Afrosoricida; family Chrysochloridae; genus Chrysochloris; species Chrysochloris asiatica. The sequence continues at coordinate 14,852,126 of NW_006408538.1, read as the reverse complement.
TAGAAGCTACAGATTAAGTACAATAGCAGCATGAATGGGCCTTAATTTTCCACTAAATATTCTGTTTTGTAAAAAACAAAATGAGATATGTAATATAACACTGTTTACATAAATTAAAAATCATATAGCTGAAACAATACACACTTTGCAAGAATATGTATAACAAAAATACACATTAACATATTAGAAAGGTTGCTTTGGGGAACTGTCTTACTTATCTAGTTTTGCTCTAACAGAAATATGACAAAATATAACAAACAGAAATTTATTCTCTCACAGTTTAAGAGGCTAGAAATTCAAACTCCAAATTCAGAGTACCGGCTCTAATGGAAGGCGAAAATGTCTCTCTTTGTCGGCTCTGAGGAAAGGTCCTTGTTTCCCTTCAGCATCCGTAGGCCCACCATTCCTTGGAGCTCTCCATGTGTGTTGGCATCAGTCTTCCCCTGGATCTACGCGAGCTTCACAGCCCAGGGATCCCAGTTTCAAAGGACACATTCCACTCCTGGCTCTTCTTTCTTGGTGGTAGTAGGTCCCGCATTCTCTTCTCACTTCACTCTCCTTTTATCTTTGTAAAATAAAAGGCCACACCCCTGGAAAACTCCTTATGTCAGACCAGGGTTGTAATGGAAATAAGGGTGTTACAACCCACCCTTGGTATGACACTGTGGGTTAATGTGCTGGACCACAAAGTCATCTGAACCATGTTCAAGCCCACCAGCTGCTCCTACGAAACCCTATACAGGATCGCTATGGGTTGGAACCGACTTGATAGCACTTACCAACAACAACAAGCAGCTCTGGTAGTGTAGTGGTTACGAATCGGGCTGCGAACTGCAAGGTCAGCAGTTCAAAACTACCAGCTGTTCCGTGGGAGAATGCTGAGGCTTTCTGCTCCCGTAAAGATTTACAGCCTCGGAAACCCTGTACAGGGTCGCTATGAGTCGGAACCAACTCCATGGCACATAACAACAACAACAACAACCAACAACAACATACCCACCTTTAATCCTTTCGTTGGTTTATCATATCAGATCACATAATGGGGAATCATCACATAACTGTTATATTACAACATTAAATAACTACTTTGTCATTGCTAAGTGCCGTCGAGTCAGTTCCGACTAAGCAACCCTGTATAGGATTCACAAGAAGCAGCTGTTGAGTATGAACTGATGACCTTTCGGTCCAGAGTTTATCCTACAGTGCCATACCAGGACTCCATAACTGCTAACTACGAATCATGATTCAGCCAAGCTGACACACATTTGGGGGGAGGTAGGGGAAGGGGAGGAACAATTCAGAGGATAATATGGGGTATAGGGATAAAAAGTTAATAGAAAAAAAAGTTAAATATTAGAGGATTTATATTACCTGATTTCAAGACATTATAAAGCAATAATAATCAAGACAGCATGGTACTGGCATCAAGACAGACAAACAGATCAATGGAACAGAATAGAGAACCCAGAAATAAACTCACATATCAAGTCAGTTGATTTTACAAAGGTACAAAGGCAATTCAGTGGAGAATGGAACAACTGGATATTACCTGCAAAAAGTGAATTTGGGTCCTTAACTCTGAGCATAAAAAAAAATTTAATTAACTCATAATGGATCATTCACCTAAATGCAAAACCGAAAACCATAAAACTTACAGAAGAAAATATAGCAGAAATGAGAGCTTGGGTTAGGAGAAAATTGTTAGCAACAACACAAAATAGTAACCCAGAGAAGAATCATTTGGTAAATTGAATTTCATCAAAATTAATAACTTTTGCTCTTTGAAAAACACTATAAGACAATGTCAAAAATAGTTGTAAATCATATGCCTGATAAAGGTCTTGTATCTAGAATAAAGTACTCCCAAACTCAATGAGAAAACAGTTTTTTGTTGTTACTGCTGTTTTAATGAGCAGGAAACTTGAACAGGCAATTCACCAAAAATTTACCAATGGCAAATAAACACATGATAAGCTATTCAACATCATTAGTCACCAAGAAAATTCAAATTATTCAAAGAGCATAAGTTAAGCGTGAGATCCTACCTAGAAAAGTAAAGTCAGCAGAGACAGTAGAAAAGACGGTGGCATGGAGAGACAGAGCAGCTGCAGGCTCTAGGCCCAGGGACTGAGTAAGGATGTATACCTGCAGGCAGGAGGCTGGCTTGCAGAATATGCCTTTAGGACATTTCAATGAATATATATATATATATATATATATTTTTTTTTTTGTATGTGTACATGCATAGAGTATGTATGGAGTCCTGGTGTGGTGCTGCAGGATAATGCACTAGTCCTCAAGGTTGGTTTGCACCTCAAGGTCAGTGGCTCAAAACCACCAGCCGCTCCTTGGAGACTCTATACAGAGTGGCTATGAATTGGAATCAACTCAATGGCACTTAACAACAACAACATATGTGTATCAAATATTTTTGCTTTGTTCATTTGTGAAATATAAGATGTAAAAGGGAAGCCACAGGGAGGAAGTAGGATAACTGCTGTTGTAGAGAGGGGATTGTAATCACTGAGATGAAACAAAGTATGTTGTTGTTGTTGTTGAGTGCCGTCGAGTCGGTGCTGACCCATAGCGACCCTGTACCGGGTTTCCGAGGCTGTAAATCCTTACGGGAGCAGAAAGCCTCATCTTTCTCCCGCGGAGCAGCTGGTAGTTTCGAACTGCTGACCTTGCGGTTCGCAGCCCAATTGGTAACTACTATGCTACCAGAGCTACCAATATATAATTTGTTAAATGTGAAGCTGATGATTTTGTCTGTTAACCTTTAATCAATTCACAATTAAAAATTAAAAATAAAATAAAATGAATAGTTAAGGTAAATAAATACTGTTAACTTATGGAAGGGATTGCAATCATTGTAATGAAGTAAAAGTATATGATTTGCTGAATGTAAAACTGATCTGCTCTGTAAACTTTCACTCAATTCTCAATAAAAAGTTAAATAAATAAAGTTAGATGAATAGATGCTTGCCTAGATAGATATATACATGCTAAAACAAGTATGTTGTTGTTGTTCAGCGCTGTTGAATAGGCTCTGGCTCATGGTGAAGCCTCACAGGGTTTCTGAGGCTGAAGATCTTTATGGGAACAGAAGCCTTATCTTTCTCCCGCAGAGCAGTTGGTGGGCTCAAACCTCCAACCTTGTGGATTTTTACAGTGCAGTGATAAATGTTAATGTCTAAGGTGGTAGGTAGAAGCCCTGCTGGTAGTATAGTGGGTTACAAGTTGGACAGCTAACCTCAAGGTAGGCAGTTTGAACCTACCAGGTGCTCTGTAGAAGGGTGAGGCTTTCTGCTTCTGTAAGGATTTGGAACTTTGGGAATCCTATGCAGGGTTGCTATGTGTCACAACCAACTCAATGCCACCCAATTGGTAACTGGTTGTTTAATATGACTCTCTTTCAACTTTCCTGTAATTCCAAAATTTTTCATAATGAAAAATTGGAAAGTGGAAAAAAAAAAAAGATGAAAACCATTCTGGTGTTGTCTGAGTTTCAGGATCATCAGGGGATCAACAGCAGGTCCTGAACCTAAGCTCCCATCTTCAGCCCCAAGGTCCAATGGGTAGCAATAAAGCAGAGGTGTTGAACTGGGAGAAGAAAAAAACCCCACTACACATTAATTGTTGCTGTTGTTAAGTGCTGTTAGTTGGTTCCAACCCATAGTGACCCTGTACAGGGTTTCCAAGGAGCAGCTGGTGCATTTGAGGTGCTTATCCTACAGTGCCACACCAGGACTCCTTCACATACTAATTAGAATGGCTAAAGGCCCAGACCATACCAAGTGTTGATGCAGATGTGGAGGAATTAGAGCTCTCATATGCTGCTGCTGACAACATAAAATGATAGGAGCACTTTGGAAAATAGTTTGTCAGTTTCCTAAAAAGTTATAAACATATCTAACCTTCAGACCTAGTCATAATCTCTCTCTCCTCGGCATTTAGCCAAGAGACTTAGACACAAAGACTTCAACACAAATAGTCATAGCACCTTGATTATAATAGACCCAAATTGGAAACAATCCAAATGTCCAATAGATGAATGCATAAACAAACTGTGGCATTTCCATACCATAAAGTACTATAAAAATCGTTTTTAATTAAAAAAAAAAAAAAAGAACTATTGATCATGCTTGGCTCCCATAATGGTGCAAATGTACTTGGCTACAGATTTTTGGAATCCACCCATCTGTGACCTAGCTCTCTACCTCTGTAAGACTGTTGTTGTTATGTGCCATTGAATCAGTTCGAGCTCATAGCGACCTTGGATAGGGTTTCCGAGGCTGTCAATCTTTATGGGAGCAGCAAGATTAATTTTTCTCCTGAGGTAGGGCCTGGTGGAGCCAAACCGTTGACTGTGCAGTTAACAGCCCGGCTTATACCTATGACACGAGGGTTCGTGTCTGTAAGATTGTTGTTGTTGTTGTTAAGTGCTGTCAGTTGGTTCCTACTCATAGCGACCCTGTTGATGAGATTGAACCTCCGACCTTGAGGTTCAAATCGACTTTGCAGTTCAAACTGCTCCTGCAGTGCAGCGCATTAACCTACAGCGCCACAACCCCATTGAAACCCCTATGAACACAGTGCTACTCTGACACATAAGGGGTTCCCACGAGTTAATAATAGGGTATTGATAACAGGTGTGGGCAGGAGGTAACGTTTAGGGGTGATGGGCTGTTCATAATTTGTGGTGATGGCTTGACTGGCGTATAAAGTATACAGTGTGCAGTTTATTGTATCTCAATTGTACCTCAGAATGCTTTTGAAAAAGACAAAGTGAGGTCACTTTGTGTCTAGGTACACACAGCTGCTAAATGACCCTGAAGTCTGCCTTGGGAGCCTGGTACTCACTGGAACGATCGCGCCGAGACAGTGCTGAGCGGAAAGGAAAATGCTGGAAAGGAGCGCGCCTCGACGTTAATCATTACCGGGGTCGGCGCACCGGGAGCCGGCGGAAAGCCCGTCCGCAGACTCCTCCCCGGCCGGGGCGGGCCTGGGGGCGGCCCGAGTGATCTCCGCCGGACCGCGGCTCTCGCCTGTTGTCCCGCCACCTGCTGCTCGCCGGGTCGCGCCGCGCTCCGACATGGTGAGGGAAGGCCGGGCGCGCGACAGGAGGGGGCCTCAGGGCGCCTGCCGACCCGCGCGCGGCGCTCGGGGCTGGGAGGCTAGGCGCTTCCGGCTCTCGGATGGGCAGCCAGGAGGTCACGCCCTCTCCCGGTGGGGCTCGAGGGGAAGCGGAGGCTCCAGCAGGGCGGGGCGGGGGCCAGGTAGCCGTGAACGGACGCCCGGGGCCCCGACCCCCAGGCCCACGCTCTTTCCGCGCTGCTGTGCGGGGGCGGGGCGTCCCAGCCGCCCTCGGAAGTCCATGCCTGGGGCTCAGTTAGTGCCCGTGTGGGATGGGGGCGGGGGAGGCTGCATTTGTTTTCTCCCTTTGCAGGCGTAGGGTCGGCCTCCTCTCGGTTGCACTTCTGACCTCACCTGGGAACAGCTTTGGTCTGGGACTCAGCCCTCTGTGCACCTGAGAAGCGGCTCCTGCAGCAGGACCAGCCAATCCTGGCTGAGCTGCCGCCAAGAGGGTCTGGGTCCTTGACTCCAAGTCAGCACCCTTCCCTCAGCCAGGGAGGTGGCCTTGAGCCCCTGGAGGCAGCAAGGAAACGTTACTAAACATAGCCCCAAATACTAGGGACAATCAGGGCTGCTGCGGTGACAATTGGGGAGGCCTTTCGAAGTTTAGGTGTAGGGAAGAACGATGGAGATGGTGAGTGAGGCTGATTGTGAGGTGCCACACTGGGGGTGAGTAATCAGTAACCCTCCGTGAGATACCTCCTGAGACAAGAGGCAGAGTCCAAGCCTGACCGTAATTGAATAAACGTGGCCTCTGCCCACTCCCTGATCCCACAGGCTGTGGGTGTTGGGGTTCCAGATGACTCTAAAGAGAAAGGATGGCCTCCCTAGGGCTCTCCAGTGCCCACCCATGTCTCAGAGCCAAAGGCGTGAACAGTGGGTTTGGATGCGTGGGCTGACTTCCGCCCATCTGGTTGCCTGGATACATGGACCAGGCTTATTAGCACTGATAAGGGCAAGCTCTAGACTAGAGATGGGGTTGGGCGGATGCTGCCGAGTAAACACTGCCATTGAGAGGAGGAGAGAACGTTCGTTTTCAGGAGAAGAGAAAATACTGATTTCTTGGAGCATGGCAGTGGCCTCCAGGGCTACCCAGACCCTGCCAGGCCCATCGCCAGCCCACTTAACCAAGGAAGTCTACAGGGAGTAACCGGGCCGTTTATCACATTATCCCATTGAGTCCTCACACTGAGAAGTGGAAGTTTTTGTCCCTGTTTTCCTCATGACTCTAAGAGGTGAAATGCACATGGCTGATAAATGGCAGACCTGGGGCTTGAACCAATCCTGCCAATTCAACCCAGAGTTGCCAGCCTTCGGGTTACAGACTCTTAGCATGCCTCACACTTCTCCCAGAATTACCAGATTCATCTTTACCTTTGCACTTTATGCATTTCTGTCTTTGGGTAGTTTCTGTCTGTAGTGAGTTATGTCTAAGGCTGTAACTGAAAAGTTAGCAGTTCAAACCCACCAACTGATCCGAGGGAGAAAGATGAGTCTGCTTTGGAAACTCTACGGAGCAGTTCTACTCTGTCTTAAAAATTTGCTGAGTTTGAATGTACTGGATGACAGTGAGTTTTTAATCTCAGGGTTCTAAATTCTGGGATCCCTTAAACTCCTAAACCTGTACCATCCAAGACACTAAAACTGACCTTTGCTTCCTATATTCTCTGAGGATCCAATTCCTGGCCTGAAAGGTGCCAATTTGGGTTCCCTGAAGACATTTTGAATAATAGGTGCACAGGATGGGGCATTGCCTTTACGGGTGAAAGTGAACAAATACGCTTCTCAATAACTCATCCATACTTTGTTCAGTAACACTGGTTGCAACCCCCACAGGTTTCCCAGTCGCATTCATCTTTCTTTCCTCCCTTCCTGCCTTCTGAGCTTCATTTCTGGGCTGCTCTTTTGGTTTTGTATGGTTTATTGTTCTCTAAATTGGCTTCCTCCCTGGTAATACTGTTCACCTTAAAAGCCTACCATTTGACTGAAAGTTGAATCCGGGGTGTGTTACCATTGCCTTTGGCCAAGTTACTCCACTTCTGGGTCTGAGCTCTGTCTGAGCTTCGAACTTCAGGAACTGCCAGAACAAAACAGATGGTAGAAAAATCCAAGAAGCCAGGAGCAGGGGCTGCATGGTGAGAGTGACAATACCAGTGGTTGTTACCTGCAGTCTGCCCAGGCTTACTTGGGAAACTTGTCTGAAATGCTGATTTCTTTACCAGCCTCTAGGAATGCGGATTCAAAAAGTTTGGCTGGGGACCCAGGAACCTGCATATTTCTGTTGTAGATGGTCCACAGACCACCCCTAGAGTCACTGACCAGGGGTAGTGGTGGGAGGGAACAAAGAAGCCAGTTTCCCTCCCTAGGCCTTGGTGTTGTCAAGTACTGTGGAGTCGCTTCTGACTCATAACCACCCTGTGTAGGGTTTCCAAGGAGCGGCTGGTGATCCTGAACCTCCAACCTGTGGTTCAAACTGACCTCGTGGTCCAGTGCTTTAAACCACAGGGCCATACCAGGACTACTCTTAGGCCTTAGCATCCACTTCAGTACACCTGAAAATGAGTAGCGGCTGGGTCCAGAAAATAGGGAAGACTGGCATGTTGGGGCACTCTTCTTAAAATCATATTGTATTACATATATTTGTATCTGGGTTTGACTTTTTTTCTTTCTTAATAATTTAACCTTAGTTTGGGAGGGAGGAGGCTCTCAATAGGATTTTGGGGACGGGCCGTGGGGGGCAGAGGAATGTTTCTCAATCAAATGGTTTCCCTGTGATTAGCGTTATACTCAGATTTACTTTCTCTGGGTGGAATGGAAAACCCAAAACCTAAGAGCCTATCAGTGAATGAGTAAGGGCCCCACCTCCTGGGCAGAGCCCATCCTCCAGGCAGACCAGCTGCCCTTTGACCATGTCACCTAGTGTCCAGAGCAGCCAGTGGAAGTCTTGCTTGACCTGTAAAAATAAATGACCTTGGGCCTCTCTGTTTTTTTTGTTCTCGCAGGCCGGCAAGGCACATAGGCTGAGTGCCGAGGAGAGGGACCAACTGTTGCCAAACCTGAGGGCTGTGGGGTGGAATGAGCTGGAAGGCCGAGATGCCATCTTCAAGCAATTCCATTTCAAAGACTTCAACAGGGTATGGGTCTAGGTGGGACAGTGTGTTCATGTGTGTGTGTGTGTGTGTGTGTGTGTGTGTGTGTATGAAATTTTTTATTATGAATTGAGTGAAGGTTTACACAGCAGATCATCAGTTTTACATTGAACAAATCGTACACTTTGTTTCATCTTAATGATTGTTGTAATCCCCTCCATGTAACAACAGTTATCCCGCTTCTTCCCTGTGCTTCTCATTTCCATTCTGCTCTCCTTCCCATTCCTTCTCAACTTTGTCCTTAGGTAAAGTTGCCCTATTGATCTTGAGGGGTTGACCACTCCATGAGCACACCTTATTAGTGTTGTTGTCCCCCCTACTCTACTGATTGGCTGAAAATTGGGCCACAAGGCTGAGTTCTGTTCCAGACCTGAAGGTTCATGGGAGGACAGTTTGGAGAGAGGGTACTCTGGCAGCACGACTCATCTGGGCACTGTACCATTGGGGAAATGGACTTCCCTAACTCTGGTAGCATACTGGTTACGAATTGGGCTGCTAACCTTAGGGCCAGCAGTTCGAAACTACCAGCTGTTCTGCTGGAGAAAGATGAGGCTTTCTGTTCCTGTAAAGATTTACAGTCTCAGAAACCCTGTACAGGGTCGCCATGAGTCGGAACTGACTCCACGACACATAACCACCACCAACTTACTTGAAAAGTGTCAACATTGGGGCTTGGGGAGATGCGCCTTAGACTTTGCATACCTGGAATGCTTAAGGGAAGAGTCTCAGAGTCTAGGTTCCTGCCTGGTGGCAAGGATGTCGACTTGAGGACATGGTACTAGATGGCCCAAGATTTACCAAGAGTCAAGCTCTTCTGGCATCTCCACCCTCAAGGCTCAGAGGATGGCAAGCATCCTGTCGCTACACCAAAGCCTTGAACTGTTCTGATCTCTTAGAATGCTAACCTAGGTCTCTCTTCACTTGATAGGCTTTCGGGTTCATGACAAGGGTGGCCCTGCAGGCTGAAAAATTGGACCACCATCCTGAATGGTTTAATGTGTACAACAAGGTGAGTGACATCCAAGTTTGGAGAATTCCAACTCCTCACTCCCTCATCCTGCTCCAACCATCTTCCTGGTCTCAACATTGCAATCTTGACACCCTGAGAAACATTCAGTCTCACTGCCAATGGAACAAATGCAAATATAAAACACTTGTGAGTTACTTGTGGCTGAAGTAGACGTTAAGAAGGCAAAACTTAAGTAGACGTTAAGGGAGGCCGTGGAAGACATACTCAACTCATTAATCACCCTAAACAGTCCGTCTTTGGAAGTATATGGAAGAATGGAAAGGTAATACACTTTAAGAAAAGCCATGCACAGCATTCAGGGCAGACTGTCCACTTAATCAAGCCATCCTTCAGTGCCTCCCAGGTGCTGAGAACTATGCTGGACTCTGTGTACAAACATTAAGGCTTGGAAGAGGAGGTCTGTAAATTGATAGTGTTTAGGGGTCGTTGTTGGCTTTTGGTCTTATTTTAGCTTTGATGTTGCTCTTGAAAAACATCCAGAGAGAGATGGCTTCCAGTAGTTTTGCAGCGTGGTTACAAACCTGTCAACCAGCTCTCAGGAAGGCAGCCCACGGGAGGGAGGGACCAGCGACCCAGTCTTCTGGAAGAATCAGTGTGGCTGAGCCTGGCAGTTGCTGATGCTCGCCTGCTCTCAGTGACTCCGATCAGTAAAGTTGCTTGACCCTGAATCTCTGGTTTTGTTTCAGGTCCACATCACCCTGAGCACCCACGAGTGTGCAGGCCTTTCGGAGCGGGACATAAACCTAGCCAGCTTCATTGAACAAGTAGCAGTAGCCATGACGTAATTCCTCAGGGGTTGGCTGAATTGGGAATCCAGGGAGGGAATTGGGGAGTCCTGGATCCTGCTGAGTCATCATTGCCAAGTCTACTTGGGGGGGGGGGGGCGGGGGTCCTTGCTGTGCAAAGGAGAGAATCCCCCTTCACTGACTGAGTTCCCCTCCACCCGCTCTTCATTCTTGGGGTCCTGTTAGTACACTGCTAGTTTGATTAAGCTCTTCTCTTTCCCAAGAAGCTGTGATAGGGGAGGACATAAAGTCTTATCAAAGGAACCAGGACCCTAAAGTAGACCCCACTGTAAGTGACTCCCATCAGTTGCTCTTACGTCTCAAATAAAACTCTAGCGTCACTCACTTGGTCTCAGGCCTTCTGGAACCTTCTTTTCTACAATCCAATTGGAAGCAATGGACCAGGCATTTAAAACACTTACTCTGTGCAAGGCATTGTTCAAGGAAGAAGGGTGGACCAGACCAGACCACCCTGCCTTTCAACGAGTTCGTGAAATCAAGCAGGAAAGATGGATTACGTGAACATTAGATGTCAGGATAAGAAACACACTGTGAGAACGCAAAGTAGTAATTCATGTCAACAAGAGTGAATGAGGAGACTTTGGTTGATGCCTTGAAGACATGAGTAGGGTTCTTGAGAATGTCGTGCACAGGATAAAGGCACACACAGGCTCCATATGGCGAGTGTAAGTGTGGGCAGGCTGGGGGTCATCTTATCTCCTGTGTAAACCACCAGCCGGGGGAGGGGACAGGACCTAATCATGATGGTTTCTGTAGTTTCTACTTCGGACAGCTTCCCAGGTTCGTTGCTTTGATGCTGTAGGAGCTTGACGGCCTAGGCCCAGCTTGGGCTCCCACAGGCTACTTGCCATCAGAGCAGTAAGGCCCAGTCCAGCTGACACTCCATTATTGTTGAAATCAAGTCGATTTTGACTCAGCGACTTCCTGTGACACAGGGTTTTCTGAGCTGTAATGTTTCTGGACGCAGATCACCACATATTTCTCCTATGGTTTCTGGGTGGGTTCAAACTGCCAACCTTCAGTTAGCAGCTGAGTGCTTAACCTTTTAGTACCACCAGGACTCCTGGGTAACAGTATGGACAGACTAGTTCCACTGATGAGCCATGCCAGGGATAAGGGGTGCTCAGATATCGATTCCCTTAGCCCTGGTACAGCTGCTGTAAGCTGGGAGCACTCTTATCTCTAGCCCAGGGCATGTGACAATGAGATGGCCACTAGGCTTACAATTTTTTTTTTTTTTTAAATAATATCAATAGCCATTTACCTGCAAAGCTTAACATTACAATCAACAAGTGGTCTCTCATCTGCTACTCAGTGTGCTGAGGACTGGGGACCGAGGATGCTAAACAGGGAGGTTTGGACTCACCTTCCTGCCTCTGTTACAGACCAAGGGTTGAAACATGCATTGTTAGGCTACCTATGACTGGGACAAAAACACAGGCAACATTTTTTTTTAGAAATAAATATGTTTATTCTAAAATTAATCCACATAACTGACATTACAGGGAGGCTGTTAAGGAAGGATTATGAAGACGAAGAGAACAGAAAGGCAGGCAATTAAATTAGGAATCCAAATCAAGAAAAGGCTCTCAGAAATCTGCTTATTGAGGCAATAGCTGGTGGGTACCATATGGGGTCTCAGTTATTACTTCTGTCACAGCTGGGTCTGGGGAAAAGCTGCTCACTGTTCGTAGGAGTTCACAGAGAAGGCCGAGGGTCTGGCCACTGTGAGGAGCAGCCACAGGCATCCCAGACAGTCCTTCTTAGGTAAGCCAGGCCTCCGAATGAAAAACAGTTTCCACCCCAGATGGTGGCCTTGGGTTCCTGAGTGCCTTCTGAAAACACTTCTCCTCATCCATAACGTACCAACGGCCACCTGAGGGGTTCTGTCAGCTCCCAAAACAAATGCAGAGCCACCCTGCCCAGCTGACTGGAGACCAACCAGAAGCTCAATCCATCACGAAGGTGAGCCGAAAGTGGGCAATTTAGGTGACAGAAAACATAAGGTGGGGTCATGGTCCTGATGAACTAAAGACCTGAGTTTCAAACCCATCTATATCCAGTATAACTGCAGCTGGAATACAGACCAGTGTTAGAGAGCGGAGAAGTTAGCCAGAATGTGGCTCAGCTGGGTCTGCCTGTTGTTGTTAAGTGCCATCAGATCGGTTCTGACTCAGCGACCTTGTATAGGGTTTATAAGAGCGGCTAGTAAGTTTGAACCGCTGACCTTAATAGGAGTCCAGTGCTGATCCTACAGCACCACACCAAAGCCCTAATCTCACCGGTCGCACACAACCATTTCACCACAAGGGGGCAATCTCTCACTAGTAGCCAATTCCAGCACAGGCACCACCCCATTTGTGACCTCCTATGTGTGCCCAAGTAAGCCAATAAATGCAACCATCTACAGTGATTGAGATTTGGGGCGTTTAATCAGTCAACTGCTTTTAAGACATTATTGCTGCAACTAGGAAGGAAGTACTGAGAATGAAAGCAGGAGGTGAGAAGATGAGAGAGAAAACAAGTGAAAAGAGGCAAGTACCATTTTCCAAGTATAAAACCAGTATTACAAGTGGCATGGCAGTATAGTCACATGACTACATCTAAGACAGAAAGACAACCGTACAGTTTTTGTAGAGGCCAATGTGACACCTGCGAGGACCCTGTAAGACACTCTACCCGACCCTGGCCACAGACTAGGCATTACTACACATGTACACACACACACACACACAGAGATATAAATGAGAAACCTAAAACACTAAGTCAAGCTCAGGCTCTTGATCACAGATTAAAATGGCTGCAGTAGGTCTCAGCAACAACAGGTCCTTTGGAAACCTCCCCCAACCCCGGGTTCCGGCACAGAGGATGTGAGTGGCTCAGGGTCTGGTCCTGGAGAAACAGGTACCCTGCGAGCCACATGCTTCTCCATTTCAGCAGCTGGCAAAGGACAATGTTGTCTGCTGGGTGGTTCTGGTACCCTGGAACCCCCAGGGACAATTCATGTACTACTCCAACTGAGGACATTTTCAGAAAGAGGTGTCCACCACTCGGCACCTGGGATGAAATGTGTCACTGCCCTGTCCATTGGGCCCAGCCTCTCCCTGTGACACACACCCCCAACCACTCTAAAACCCCACAATGCACTGTAGAACAAATAGGAACACACCCCCACCCGCAATGAGACAGCCAGCTAGTCACATTGTGTAGGAAGTACAGTGCTAAAGAACACTCTAGACAAACAGGCTAGGAGCTGGAGGTCCGCAGCCCAGTAAGGGAGGCTAGAGGACAGTATCTGTAGAGGCTGAATATTCAGGAGTCCCTGAGAAGGGGACAGAGGAACGCTGGTCCTGACTTGTCCTAAGAACTTCCCTACCCAAATAAAAACCTCAAAACCAGACTAATTTCTCCAGGGGCCTGGTCAAGAACAGCTCACTGCTGAAAAGAAAGGCACACTAAGCGACATCGTCAGAGGAGAGTGAGTGACTCAACCCATACGGTGAGGAGAAGGTGGGGAGCCAGCAGTGAAGAAGGGGCAGGGAGTGGGTGCAGGGTTCACTCTTGTCCCTGCACTACCCTGAGCAACAAGTGTAAGGAAGGGATTCCAGGCCCAAGGCCACAACGGATGGTTTCTAAGTCCAGAAAGTTTCCCTCATCTTAAGCTGCCCTCTGTTAGCAGGCAGGGCTGAGAAGTGCCCAGTCCCTGGGGCTAAACTGTCATAGTACCTCTGGGAGCTGAATAAAGGGGAAAGAGTCAGGAGAAACATTATGGGAAAGAGAAAACGTTCCTTGTCACGAAGGTTCTCTCACCCTCTTCACGCCCACCTAGGTTAAGTGAAGGCAACTAGTGAAGGTGCTTCAGAAAACACAACTGAAGGACTCTCATAATTGAGACAGCTTAAAGCAATGGAAAGGGGTACCCACAACTTGGGTGACATGTACTTGAACTTGGGTGCTCATCTGACTCTGATAACTCAGAAAAATGTAGAAAAGTATCTGGTTTCTGATCATTCCCACCGCCCGCAAGAGTCAGGTCTACTTTGACAACTGTTAACTCAGGGAGGCGGCACCAGGTCCAGAAAGTCCCAGAGTCCCTGGGAACCATGGGAGCAAGAACAACGCAATGGGAGTATTATTTCAAACAAGAACCTCAGTGGTGGCAACCAGGTGTCAGATGGGGATTGCAAGAACAGAAGAGGACCAAGAGGTCTCCCCCCTGCAAGTCCCAGCAGACATGATCAACCAGTCCTATGGAGTGGGGAAACAATGGCCTGGTCAGTCTTGTCTTGGAAAAAGAAGACCTGTGGCAATTAAAGTGTCTCAAAGATAGACAGCTAACCTACTTCTAAGAGAAGGTTGGAAAGAGCCCTCTGCTTCAAGTACACACAAAATCCATCAGGGGAAATAAGTTACACAAATGTGTCCTATCTCAGTAGCCAAACAGCTGCCTGAGACAGCAGAGAAGCCCTTTTGTTATAATTGTGCCCCAACTTCCCTAAAGAAGCAGGACAGGTCAGAGCTGCTAAAATGATTAAGGTGAAAGCCAGAGAGATTAGAGAAGGAAATCGTTAAAACAATTCCCGGGACAATCGTTTAAAACAAGAGCAAAATCATTATGTGCTGAACTCCTTCAGGGGTCTTCAACTGAAAAACTATGAAAGGATGCTAACAGGTAGAACAGTGCTGAGGACCAAGCTGTCTTGTAATCTGTCTCGTTGTGCTCTCCAGAGTGAGACCAGATATCAAAGTTGTGTGTGGTCTTTTCCATCCCTAAGAACCTTCTGAAGGCCAGAAGCCCCCGAGGGCTAGGAGTCCAGGCTCAGCGTGGTTTGGGAGAGCCATTCATCTGGCTGCCTGAGGTCACATTGTCTGTGCTGTATAGGCTGTTCAAGAAGACCGAGGACAACTCTGCCACCATACTCCTGTCAACCGTTGTTTGGGCCATGCCGTAGATGGCACCCTACAAATCCAACCAAGGGTACACTGTTAGTGAGGTTCAGGAAAAAGAATAGAGGTGTAGTTTTTGTCCCCCTCCGTGCTAATCCTAGTTTTTCACAAGTCTCCCTGCGCCGCCCCCCCCCCCCCATATAAACCCCTGACCATCCCAGTCAGCAATCTATTGGGAAGACAGCTGGCATATGGAATTTCTCACTGGCAGTGGCCTTTCAGCCCTAAGGAAATATCCTATGGAATTTGCTGCAGAAAATTCCAGAGAAAACATGTTTATTGGCCTTTTTGTGTCAAAATTTTCTTTCCTGGACAAAACCACTGCCTGCTTTTATAGCGTTTTCTAGTGTACAAGCTGCTTTATATAGAGAGTACCTCATTTGGGACTCTCCACCACCTGGGAAAGGGGAGGCAGTGATCATCAACTCAACAAACAAAAAAAGGCAAGAGGTCTATGGACACGGGACAAAGGCAGGGACAGATGCAAGGCCACTTCATTTCTCTCAAGTACCCCACCAACACCTCAGTTTCCAAAGAAAGTAATAAAACGCATGTGCCTACCATTCCTGTAGTCTTTGCTTTAGGATTCTTCATGATTTGGGTGACAGATTCCCTGATATCCTTTAGGAGTTGTATGGCTACTCGATTCCGGGTATGTAGTAATGTGATGCAGAAATGAATACTATGGGGGAAGGAAAGGCAGAAAGAGAGCGATGAACCTTGGGAAAAGAGAAAATGTTCTAAAATGGAGCATCCCAAATCCAGGATGAGGTCACATCCAAATAATGTGATGGCACCTTTCCATCCTTTCTGACCAGTGTCATTAGTTCTGACCTCATCCTGAGACCCAGGGTAGCCAGTGCCTGGGATGTCACCAGGGCTGCATGTTCAATCCTCCCTCAACCACAGAACTACTGATATGACTCTCAGATCTTAGATAAGCCTTCCTGGGGGCAGGGCTAGAGGGCTGGTCTCTGGAAGAACTTTAGAGGAAAGAAGAAATCAATTCAGTCTGGAGGGAGGAAGGAAGGAATGGCAGTGATGCCACACATGAATGGATATGATGAGCACAGGACATGGGTGAGATGAGTGGATTCTTTATTTAAAGGCTAATTTAGAAAAGCTTTCAAGAGAAGATACTAGCAGGCTGTGTGTGAATGATTACAGATTGAAGAGTTTTGAGCTAAATTGTTTGTGACTTGGGCAGCAGAGAATTTTGTAAGAGCAATTGACGGCTGGTATAGATGGAGCTCTGGTAGCGTAGTGGTTACGAATCGGGCTGCGAACCTTAAGGTCAGCGGTTCGAAACTACCAGCCGCTCCGCGGGAGAAAGATGAGGCTTTCTACTCCCGTAAAGATTTACACCCTCGGAAGCCCTATACAGGGTCGCTATGGGTCGGAACCGACTCGATGGCACATAACAACAACAACATAGATGGATTGTAGGACACTGGGCTAACGAGAGTGGAGGAACCTCATGATCCACCACTGGCCTCAGGAGGCTGCATCTCAGCTCACTGAGGCACTCAAAGAATTCAAAGATGTTGTTGTTGTTGTTAAGTGATGTTCAGTCAGTTCCGACTCACAATAACCCTGCATAGGATTTCCAAGGAGTGGCTGGTGAGTTTGAATCACCAACCTTGTGGTTCAGTGCTAATGCTACAGCGCCACACCAAGACTTAACCTCTGGTCTCAGGAGGCTGCATCTAAGCTCACTTAGGCACTCAAAGAATGCAAAGATAATAAAATGATCAACGCTTATTTGTAAAGATATAAAGGCCTCACTTAGTCCTGATATCTGGGCAAAGCCAGGTGGCCCCTCAAGTGATAGGCTCTAGTCATTCATCAGGTTCTTTGAACGTTGTAGAGCAGAGGGGAGGGAAGAGGCTTCTCCAAGCTTACCTGGGGGGGAACTGCAGCTGGTTCAAGTTCCACCCCTTAGCAGTCATCAGGTTTGACAGTCGGTAGATGTCAAAATCGTGGGAGCCCAGAGCAATGACTGATACTTGAGGATTTCCAAAAACAAAAATGCCTTTGATATTTTCCAGTCTTAAGGAAAGGGAAGAATAAAAGGAAACCCCATCAAATGCTTTTCCCCTGGTCACCATCTCTTTCATCACCCAATGTCTCAGTAACACCATGCAGCCTTTTGGACCTTTGTTTTTCTCAGGCTGGGATCAAGGCTTCCTAAAGGGGGAGGATGTGTCAGGTGGAATATTAAAGATATTTAAAAGTCCAAGCCTCACACAGATCTAATGAGTCAGAGTCATTAACTCTAACCTGCCTGCCCCTGTCATCCCATGACATCTGAGTCATGAATGATGTACTTAAGCAGTTCTGGAAAAAAGCATCCATCCATCTCTACAGTTTTGAAAAGCCATCTGTGTAATCTCTAAAGCATGAAATGGTCCAGCAATCCTCATTAGATGGGCACGTAGGAACTACATGAGGATCATTTTCAAATTTTACACGGCTACTGACCCTTTTCCTTCACCCTCAAAATGTTTGTAAAAAGTCTCCCAAACCCCAGTTACACACAAGAGTCCATTAGACAACGTGTGCAGAGGTTCTAGCCTGCACTTAATCTCAGGTTGCATCACTGCCCCTCCCCCATTCCTTCCACTCCTCTTTCCCAGATTCTTGTTTTTTCATCCCAACCATTCTCCAAGGGTGATTCTTAAAGACAGCAGCATCAGTCTCTCCTGCAAGGTTGTGAGAAATCCAAATCCTCAGACCCCACCCGATACAAGGAATCAGAAACTCTAGGGGTGGGGCCAGCCACGAGTTTCAACAATCCCTCCCAGTGACTTCTATACATGGCTAAGTTTGAGAACCTCTGTCTTAACCATTAAAGTGTACATCAGCACTTGGGAAGAGCTGCCAGTTGGTAAGACATCTTCAGAGAAGAGGCAGCCTGAAAAAGCAGCCCTAACTGCAGTGTCTTCTGAAGACCCTTCACAGCAGAGGCAGGGAGCTTACCCACACTCCCAACAGGCTGCCCTAAAGACTTACTCTCAAGGGATGGTACTTGGGCAAGGGCTAAGGGTGCTTGAGCCTGTTAGAAACAAAAAAAGAGCAAGCAACAAGGCAGAATCCCAAGAGCCCACACGTACTCGGATTTGAGGAATCGAGTAGTTTTGATGATCTGTTTGGTGGCTTCAACATAGCCGCTCTCACCGAAGTGCATCAAGGTGGCCCAGCAGGCTGCACTAATGCCACCAGGCCGTGAGCCTGCAATAGTGGGGGAAGCATAGATGCCACCCTGCCAGTCTGTAGCAATGAAGAACTGGTAGCTCCTGTACTTCTTGTCACGGTACAACACGACCGAGGAACCTTTGGGGGCGTAGCCATACTGCGTGGGAAGAAGCAGACAGGTGAGAGTGCAGTTCTACAGGCAGACAACACAGCTCCCGTGTCAGTGCCTCCATTGGCTGTTTCCCACTCACTCTAAGAATTCAAACTTAATGCTGTTAAAGGTGGAAAAGACTTAAGGGCTGGTTTGAGTTTTCTCTTTTAAGAGTGAGGAATCTTGGCCCTGAGAAGCATAGTGCCACATCTAGTTAGCGGGTTTACTATGTCACCTAGCTTGTGGCTTTCCTTATTTAAAACATTTTTCAGGATGGTACGTCAGGATGAAAACAAGGATAAACTCACTCCAACTGGAAGTCAGGAAAGTATGGGCTTAAATCTTGGTGGAACCAAAATCATAATCGTCATACCTGTTACCTTTAAGTAGGTTCCAACTCAGAGGGACCCCATAAGACATAGAGATTCCATAGGGTTTCCAAGGCTGTACCAGTCACAGAATCAGACTATCATATCTCTCTCCCACTGAGCTGCTGGTGGGTTCTAACTGCCAACCTTTCTGTTAACAGCTGAGCATTTAACCAAATACACCAGCAGGCTGCTTAATTAATAACATTGTTGTTGAATGATGTCGAGTCACTTCAAACTCAAAATGACCCTTTATAGGCTTTCCAAGGCTATAAATCTTTAGGGGAGCAGAAAGCCTCATCTTTCTCCTGAGGAGTGACTGGTGGGCCTGAACCAACAACCTTGTGGTTCACAGCCCAGTGCTTATACTGCAGAGCCACCACACTCCAAATTATTGCCATAGACCCATCCATTTTGCTTAGTGTTACATTTCCTTCATATCAAAAAGCAATTTTAATCCAGCTTTAAAATACAGTATGTGATTGGTTTCCTGACAAAAAACAACAACAACAACAACAAAAAACCATGCCCTCCTAATTAACTATCATGCTAACAAGAAACAAATTTCATCCCAGAATCACATAGAGATATAGGTGGTAAGAAGAAAGGCACAGGAGCTGGAAGGCAAAAATGCATCACAACTGAAAACCTGTCACTGATCACTTAACATTTCATGAACAGATCCTAGCTATGTTGCTGCATGCCATCGAATCGGTTCTAACAGTGATCCTGCATAGGGTTTCTGAGGCTGTAAATCTTTGGTTACTTGGCTGGTTGTGTGCCGTGGAGTTGGTTCCGACTCATAGTGACCCTGTATAGGACTTCTGAAGCTGCACATCTTTCTAGGAGCAGAAAGCCTCATCTTTCTTCTGCGGAATGGCTGGTAGTTTTGAACTACTGACCTTAAAGTTAGCAGCCTGACTTGTAACCACTATGCTACCAGAGCTCCTTGTAAATCTTGATAGGAGCAGAAAACCTCACCTTTCTCCTGAGGAACGATTGGTAGATTAGAATTGCTGACCAGTGCATAGCCACTACTCTACCAGAACTCCTTTTGGTTTAAACAAATTTGGAAAAGGCAACCAAAGCAAGGCACCTGTGCCATCTTCTTCCACATCCAGATTCTGTTTCATGAGTTCCTGTCTGACCCTACTCAGAGCACCAGGGTGGAGGCAAAGGCACTTTAAATATCAGAAGCCGAAAGCTCCTGAGCACACAGGCTCCGGTTCAGAGCCCCAGCATTAACATACACTTACAGGGAGTCCTCAGCCCTCTTCTCCCTTCCATCCAACATAATCCCAAGGCTCCAGGGAATCTTTTTACAAGGGCCACCACATGAGTCACAGAGTCAGTCAATATCCCAGCAACCAGTGTGAAGACAAAAGGCAATAGGTTTCTTTTCACTGTAGCTTGTCACCTCTACCTCCTGTTCTGGCCATCTGAATCAACTACCCTGGTGACAGCCAATGGCCAGACGGTTTAATTCTGTGTGCTGGGGGGAAGCGAATGCTTTAGACAGCTAATTTTGTTTCGTCAAAACAATCAACTGGCGACTTGGGGTGACATTTGGTCTCCTGCTTAGCTCACCTTGTGGGTGTCCGCTGAGATGCTGGTCACCCCCTTCACCCGGAAATCAAAAGGCTGCTCCAGCGGGTAGCCCGCCTTCTCCATGAACACGATGAGGAAGCCTCCCAGACAAGCATCTACATGAAGAGGTATTTTGTATTTGACAGCCAGCTAGTTCCAAAACACAAAGACCATAAGAAGATTTCATTGGTAGCATTACAAGAAAACTTTACAGGGCACAGGAGGACAACGGTGGGCTATCGTCAAACCAGGCTAGTTGGTACTATATGTCTGCTGTGTTTTGTTTTATTTTCATTTAAAAAAAAAAAAAAAGTGGCTGTTTTTTACACTCCCAATAAAGTTCACCTTCAAATGCATTGGTGCTTCAAAATAATTCATCCGAAATATATAGTATCTGCTTTACATTGAAATATGCATGGCCTCTAAGTCAGTGCAAAATCAAGTAGAAAGTGGATGGAGCTCTGATGAGCCACCTCCGGAGGGGAGGACCTCCTTCAGGGATGCAGTGGGAGGTGCTGTGGGATCCCTTGGAATATCACCCGCTGGTGGGAAGCTGCCCAGCATCTTCCTGATCTGAAGCAAACCGTCAATATTCTTTCAGATGTAATAAGGAGTTTAAACACAGGCCCTTTCTCCGTATTATTTCTCCCCAAGGTGACCTTCAGAGTAGAGCTGCAGGGCTTAACCACAAGCTGATGAATGCTATTCATCGCAACCATAGTCAAACCTAACATCAAAATTGGTCCTACTTGTCAAACACTGCACCACTGGATTCTATTTTAAAAATAGAGTAGCCCATGTCTCTCGTGTTACCTTGGCCACTTCCGGAACAGGATCTATCACTCCATGAGGAAATTGTGGGGTAGAGCAGACAAGCATGGCAGTGTTCCGGGAGATGGCTCTTTTCATGGCCTAGGGATTCAAAATTTAGAGGAAAATAAGAACCCACATCATCACTGTGATTTTTTCTGCTGCCAAGAGCAACTGGGGCTACTAGCTTAGCGCTCCACTCCCTTCACGGCTCCAACCTGGGAGAAGCCCACCACTGCAGCAGAATGGGTCCATTTGGGGGAATTGATCTGTGAGCACATTACAAAACAGCAAAATCACTATGCGGGTGAAAACAGGATTGGAAAAAGAGTCAAATGTAAGTCCCGGCCCACAGCCAACCAGCAGTGAAGCCATGAGTAAATTAGTTAACTTCACCTCAATACTACCAATAGTTTCAATGACCTGCCTGGACTGGCATTCTGATAGCACTCTGAAAACTAGAACGTTCTTCTACACAAATGTTGTCAAGTGCTTTCCAGTCAGTTTCGACTCATAGCAATCCTGTATGGGGTTACCCAGGAGCGGCTGGTGAGTTTGAACTGCTGACCTTGGGGTTCAAACCGACCTTGCAGTCCAGTGCATTATCTTGCAGCACCATACCAGGACTCCATACAAATACAAGGCATAAAACCAGTGACTGTTACAACAAAACAGCACAAATTCAGGCCAATCAAAATCACAGTGAGAATCGTGGGGCAAGTTAGTCTGTGCAGCCCAGGTTAGAGACGAGCTCATCTTCCTGTTAGAAGCCATGAAGCCATGAAAAGACGGAGGCTTCAATCCATCACACACACTGCCAGTGATCATGTTCGAGGTTCTGGCTCCCACAGCTGGCTCCAAATCAAAGGCTCAGGAAAAACCAGTCAGTCAGACACACTTCCTGCTTCTCACAGCCCAATGAGACGACACATCCTTGAGGGAACTCACCCGCACATCCACCTCCATCATTTTGTTCAGGGGAACCCGTATAATCTTCATCCCAAAATAATTGGCTGCTTTGTCAAACGCAGCATGGGCGCTCTGAGGGGCCACACTACACAGCAGGGAAGAGAACAAGGAAATTCAGACCAAAACAGGACTGAAAAGAGAACATTGTTAATAGCTGATCTGAATTTCCAGGAGTAAACTTCGGATTCCCAATAACCCCCAAATTTTATTTAAAGTGTTTATTATACTCTTTTTACTTTTCAAGCAGTAACAAAATATGGTCAACTGATTTCACAAAGAAACCTCTGCCAACTATTTGGGAAATAATTGTGGCAACGGGAAGGAAAACTCAGTAGCAAGCCCACATCAAAGGATTCCAAGGGTAAACTAAAGAAAACAGGTGAAAGTTAAGGACAGAGAACTTAGATCAGATTAGCGGAAGACGTAACTTTCAAATGCCCAGCTATGTAAAGACAAAGGCATTCATGGACAGCAAGCTTCCTAACATGACACATGTTCAAGGAGAAAGTTTAAGATTGATTGGCAGGGAGGTTAAAGCATCAAATCCAAGGTCCCTTCCAACTTTGAAGAACCATGATCCTCTGAGAATCTAAAAACCCCCGTTTCCCTAAATATTGAGAAGTAGTTTTTCAAATAGTATTAAAGGAAAGGACTGAGTCATTGTTAAGTTCTACTTTCAGATTTCTCTCAATTACTCCACTCTTATAATTAAGCTGTTCCCTTCAAGGGGTGGGGGTGGTTGTGGTTGTGTGTTGTGGAGTCAGTTCCAACTCATAGCGACCCTGTATAGGGTTTCCAAGGCTATAAATATTTATGGGAGCTGAAAGCCTCATGTTCTTCCCACAGAGCAACTGGTATATTTGAACTACTGACCTTGTGGTTAGCAGCCCAGCTTGTAATCTACTATGTTATCAGGACTCTTTCTTTAAGGAGTATAGATCTCTATTACTGAGCAAGGACCAAAAAGTTCTGTATGCAGAACGCTGGTAGCTGATTATTCCCTTAGAATCAGTAAGAATCTGAGCACTGGACCACATGCAATAGCCAGTGTGAGGTACACACTGACCCAACAACAGAGAGGGTTCGCAGAACAGATGCGACCAGTGATGTCCACAGGCTGGAGAGAAGGATCACTCTCAAAAAGATTTTCCCATTTTTCCTCCAAGAAGCCAGCCTTTAGGCTGAGATTCTCCTAGGGAGCACCCTGGGGCGGCCAATTTAAGCAACTTTGAGTGATGGAAGACAAGTAGAGCGTTCCTCAGACTCCTGATGATTTACAGCAAACAACACAGGATTCACAAATGTAGTACTCCGATTCTCTGTCACTTCTGGAAAAAGGAGCTCATTTATAGACTTGAGTTGGGGATGGGAATGACCTTGGGCATCTGTTGGATGGTCCATTTAGCACTGTGCTGAACGTGAAGGGATAAGAACTGAAGGAAAGGGCTGACTTTCAAGAGGAAGAGAAAAAGGAGGAAAAGAGAAGCTCAAGCTCAGCATCACATAGCACAAATCTAAAATGGGGGGGGGGAGTGGGGGGAGGGTGGTGGTGGTGGTAAATCAGCTCCATATACGCACATTTCTGGAGTTTTGATCCCTTTATCGAAGGCCAGGTCCCGATATGCTTTACAGGCCATCAATATGCTTTCTGTCCCACCGGAGGTTACCTGCAATAAAGAGGAGATGCCACCTGAGGCCAGGAGCTGGGAAGAGTGATCAGCATGCACTTCCCTCCAGGGCGGCTCCAAGATGGTGACACAGAAGCACAAATGGACTTGGAAGCACGCGGCACAGGGCATGTGCCGCAGGTGGAACGTACCAGAAACAACTAGCTTTGTGCCTAAGCTGAATCTTGGTTCAGGGAAAGGGTACAAATGATGAAGTAAGACCAACCAGAAACTCAACACTGTCTAGACAAATGCACACTTGCCCAGAACCCATCTGTGTACAATCATTTCCATATTAATCAGTCAATTTGCAGTCTACTCCATCCAAAAGCATCAGAATTGCTGGATTTAGTTTTAAATGTGCAAATCCTTTCAAGAATGTGAAATTATGGAGATACCCCACAATTCCAGTTAAACTCTGCAACACAATGGGGTATAGTGTGCGTTTGAACTGAGTTTTTAATTCTAGTAGAACTGACATTTCTGAATTCCATGGAAGTTGAAATAACTCACCCAACCTACCACTCTGAGACGATCTTTGACCCTTGAGCCTTGAGAAAAGGGATTTCCCAAAGTCACCCTGAAGCCAAACAATGCTTCCTAAAGTCACCTTGAAGTCAAGCACAGGACATTTTGCCTTGGGCCTCGTGCTCTTTTAAAAAGAATTATCTATGTGCGATTTTGGCAACAGAAATGCCAAAGGTCATGCTAGGTGCTACCTTTTAGTATAAATCAATAACGGTTCTGTAAGAATATAATGTAAGTTATTATGTAAACACTGTTCTGGACCTGTTTCCTTGGCAGCATATAATTTCTAGTGATAAATTGAAGTATAACAATGTATCAAAGGGAAACAACAATGCTAGTAAGGTCTGCTTACCAAGGATTGGTCAATCATTCCAGAGCAAAAGAGCAACATTTACCTAAGGACAAAGTTGAGAAGGATGGGAAGGACAGCTGTATGGAAATAGGAGCCACAGGGAGGAAGGGGGATAACTGTTGTTCCATGAAGGGGATTGCAATTGCTAAAATGAAACAAAGTGTATGATTTGTTGAATGTAAAATGGATAATCTGTCCTGTAAACCTTCACTCAATTCACAATAAAAAGTTTAAAAAAAAAAAAAAAAAAGGAATCTACCAAGGATTTCTCGTCTTTGGGACATTTTTGATTGTCTAGGCAAATCTGCTGCACAAGACCTTTTTACAGTGTTGAAGGACAAACATGTCAGCTTGAGGACTAAGGTGCACCTGACCCAAGCCATGGTATTTTCAATAACCTCATATGCATGCGAAAGCTGGACAGTGAATAAGGAAGACCATAGAAGAATTGATGCTTTTGAGTTATGGTGTTGGAGGAGAGTATTGAAAGTGCCATGAGCTGCCAAAAGAACCAACAGATCTATGTTGGAAGAGTTGTAGCCAGAGTGCTCCTTGGTGGCCAAGATGGCCAAATTTTGTCTCCCATACTTTGGACATATTGTCAGGAGGGAGCAGTCACTGGAGAAGGATATCATGTTTGGTAAGGTGGAGGGAGGGTCAGAGAAAAAGAGGAAGACCCCCAACGAGATGGATTGGCCAAGTGGCAGCATCGATGAACTCAAACGTGGCAACAGTAGTGAGGTTGGCCCAAGATCGGGCAGTGTTTCGTTCTGCTGTGCATAATAAGGTTGCTATGGGTTGGTACTGACTCGATGGTACCTAACAACACCAACAACAGGTGGAAATATTGTTCCAATTTGCAAATGGATATATATATATATAAACATAATAAACTTGTGTTACTGGTTTATTATGTTTTTGTTTTAAAACACCACCACCACAGAAGAAAAGGCCTGGCAATCTTCCATAAGTGATTTCAGCCACGGAAACTCCATCGAGCAGTGCTACTCTGTAATAGTCTGTATGTAATACATGGGGTCACCATGGGAAGATTCAAGACAAGGACAACAACCATGTGATACAGTAGAGACATTCAAATATTCCAATGTGCACTTGTAGCTTGAACAAGTGTGAAAAACAAACAAAAGCAAAAGTCTCTACTTAGATTGCAGTTTGTTATCTCATTAGCCTGAAATAAAAACAAAAATCCTTATACTTTTAAATGAAGTAAAACTTTTTCTTGAAGCTATGTTTACCCTTTTTCAGAGAGCCCTGGTGGCATAGTGGTTACGTATTCGGCTGCTAAACAAAAGGTTGGCTGTTAACCAAGAGGTCAGTGACTAGAACTCACCTGGTTATTAGCTCCCATAAAGACTTTTGTTAGGTCTTGTCCAGTTAGTTCTGATTTATAGTGATCCTATGTTACAAAAACAAAACGCTGCCCCATCCTGGGCCATCTCAGAATCATTGGCTATCTATGTCTGAGCCCACTGTTGTACCCACTGTGTCAATCCATCTCATTGGAGGTCTTCCTCTTTAGCACTGACTCCTCCACTTTACTAAACGTGATCTCCTTCTCCAGTAACTGGTCCCTCCTGATAACGTGTTCAAAGTATGTGGACACGGTCTCTCCATCTTTGCTTCTGAGGCACATTCTGGCTGTACTCCTTCCAACACAGATTTGTTCTTCTGGCAGTCCATGGTATATTCAATATTCTTTGCCTACACTGTAATTTGACGTCCTGGTGTGGCACTGTGGGTTAATGCATTAGACTGCAAAGTCGGTTTGAACTGCAAGGTTGATAGTTCAAGCTCACCAGTCGTTCCTTGGAAACCCTCTAAAGGGTCACTATGGGTCAGAACTGACTCGACGACACTTAACAACAACAACATGCTGATTCAGAGGCATCAATTCTTCAGTCTTCCTTACTCATTGTCCCACTTTTGCATAGATATGAGGTGACTGAAAATACCATGGCTTGGGTCAAGTGCACCTTTAACTTCAAAGTGACATCTTTAGATTTTTAACACTTTAAAGTCTTAAAGTGGTCTTTTGCAGCAGATCTGCACAATGCAATATATTGTTTGTTGCCTGACTCGAGCCATGATATTTCCAATAACCTCATATGCATGTGAAAGCTGGACAGTGAAGAAGGAAGACCGTAGAAGAATTGATACATTTAAGTTATGGTGTTGGAGGGGAATATTGAAAGTGCCACGGACTTCCAAAAGAACGAATAGATCTGTGTTGGAAGACGTGCAGCCAGAGTGCTCCTTGGAGGCCAGGATGGCCAAACTTCATCTCTTATATACTTTAGACATATTGTCAGGAGGGACCAGTCACTGGAGAAGAATATTATGTTTGGTAAGGTGGAGGGTCAGAGAAAAAGGGCAAGACCCCCAGTGAGATGGATGGATAAAGTGGCAGCAGCAATGGGCTTAAGTGTAGCAACAATTGTGAGACTGGCCTAGGACCAGGCAGTGTTTCATTCTGTGTTCATGGGATTGCTATGAGTTGGTACTGACTCAATGGCATCTAACAACAACAAAGCTTCCATAGGCATTAATTGTGGGTACAAGTAAAATGAAACCCTTGAAACTTCAATCTTTTCTCTTTTGATTATGAGGTTCTTTATGGGTCCAGTTGTGGGGATTTTTGTTTTCCTTATGTTGAGATATAACCATACTGAAGGCTGTATTCTATGATTTTCATCAGTAAGTGCTTCAAGTTCTGTCTGTTTTCAGTACACATATGTCATGTATACAACGTAGGTTGTTGATGAGTCTTTCTCCAATTCTGATGCTAAATTCTTCTTCATGTAGTCCAGTTTTCTGGATTATGTGCTCAATATACAGATTGCTTTATTGGAACAACTGCATGTTTGGTCTATGTACAGGTTCACCATGAGCAGAACTAAGAGTACTCGAGTTCCCATGATCCACAATGGTATCCTTAGTTGACTCCATTCCACACAGTTGGATGTCTTTACAAAGTTAAGGAAGCACTGGTATACAGCTCTCTGGTATTCTTTGCTTTCATCCTCAAGATCCATCTGCAATCAGCAATGATAGCCCTAGTTCCACATCCTCTTATGAATCTGGCTTGAATTTCTGATTTATCTTTAACAAGAGTTTACTCGTGCGTGAGATTAATGATACTGTTTGACAATTCCCACCTTGTGTTGGATCACCCTTCTTTTGAATGGACACAAATATGGTTCTCTCCCATATTTGGCCATGTAGCTGTCGTCTAAATTTCTTGGCATAGACAAATAAGTGCCTCCTGTTTGTTGAAATGGATTCCAGCCTAGGAGACCCCATGATTCAAAGCTGACTTGAGGGGCACACAACAACAGACTAAAAACAAGTAAGGGAAGGGACCAAGCCGATCATCGCAATACTCCTAGCACCTAACACAATCATGCAGTACCTGGGTGGTGCTCACTCTTAAGGTACTCAGCTGGTAACAGGAAGGTTGAAAGTTTGACTTCACTCAGACTATCTGAAGATAGTCTTGGTGGTGTACTTTTGACAAATCAGTCACTGAAAACCAAATGGAACACAGTTCTACACCGGCACACATGAGATCACCATGAGGAGACAGAAGCTCAACAGTAACTGGTGTCTTAGCATAGTAGTAGCTGGCACCTAATAGACTTTTTTTTTTTTTTAAGTTTTTATTGTGGATTATGTGGGTTTAATAATAGACTCTTGGTTACCACTTCCTGACAGCTGACTTGACTCTCATTAAATCATGGCCAACATCAGTACTTCATAACCACCTGTCTATCTTTCTAGAGAATTACAACGTTCAAATCAAAAAGCCAGAGCACTGGGCTAGATGGACACAGTGGTTCATCATCTAGAGAGAGTCATCCCATCTTGAGAGCCAAGCTTTTATCTACAAGTAAGGAACTGAGCCCCTGGAACAGCAACTCACCACCCAGTGTCACACATTAACATCTACTGGACTTCAGGTGTGGTGCTGTAGGATCAGCACTGGGTTGCGAACCACAAGGTCAGCAGTTCAAACCCACCAGCTGATCCTCGGAAAAGAACTCTACACAAGGTCACTCTGAGTCGGAATTGACTCGATGGCACTTAACAACAACAACAATATGAGACAGAATGAGGGGGATAATTTCCTAAATCTACAAAAGCCCAATGACCAGGAGTAATGTGGAAGATTAGCTGAGTAGAGTTAGTCATTTTTTGACACAGGAAGTCTTCATCAGCCACAAATGAGTGCATTTAGCTGGGGCATGAGACACTTGCTTTGTAGGTCTGTGCATCCTGAGCGGAGTAAGACAAAGTGCATAGAGTTGAGGTCATTTCTGCAAAGCTGCTGCATGTCCTGTGGCCTGGCAGTCAATCTCAGAATGTCACATGAGGAGCCAAACCACGTGTAAAGGAAGTCAGGGAAGGAGCAGCAATGTCCAAGTCTTCAGTGCTTAGACACTAGCCTAATCACAAACACTTCCCACACCTCTCGCCACCTACTTCTCAGGTCCTACTTTCAGTCCAATAACTCATCAAATCAAAATCACCACACATGAGCAAACACCAGTGTGTTTAGCCTATATAAGCAGGGATAGCTTCATTCTAAATGTTTAGTTATGATCCCTGCAAATCGTATGTTTACATCTGCTCCTACTCTCCCACTTCTCCTGACCCCAATGAAAGGAAACCTAACTTAATTATGAACTTAAAAAAAGAAAAGTTAAAAGCCTCAATAACTACTTGTTCCGCTATTCAACTAATTTCACTTTCATAACAACTCTCATTACAGTACATGATATGTGTTTCAGAAAACAAGAGCAGAACACAGCCTACTTGGAAATTCTTCTTTAAGATTTTGTTTGCACACCATGGCACTTCCACCCTGGTAGCATAGTGGATTATGAGCTGGGCTGTGGTCCACAAGGTCAGTAGTTTGAATCTACTAGTTGCTCTGATGGAGAAAGAGGAGGTTTCCTGCTCCCATAAAGATTTACAGCCTCAGAAACCCTCTATGAGGTTGCTATGAGTTTGAACCAATGATGCCACAGCATACAACCACTGCCAACCAACCGCACATATTTTACGAGGAAACCTAGTATCTTTTTAGTGCATGGAGTCATCTTATATCCACTGTCACTGAGGCATGAGAAGCTAATGAGATGAAAGGCAGTTTAACGATGAAGAACAAAGAATTAGAAGCAAAATGAATTCAGAGAAAATGGCTGAGATGGTGGAAATCTTTGAAATCATATCCAATAAGGAACAGCTAGCCACCTAGAAAAAACAAGGAAGGAAGAAAAGCTACCAAGGGCAGGGAGTTTTACTATAGAAAGATCATTTACAGGGGAAAGGAGCCAATTATGGAACTTCAATTTCCAACAACATAGATTATATATACCCTGAAGAATCCTCCAAATGGAACCAACTGAAAAAACTTGACAAACTGTTTTTTTAAAAATTTAAATCTGTGGCTGATCTAACATAAAGGAAATAATGATAGATGCCATCGAATCGATTCCGATTCATAGCAACCCTGTATGGGGTTTCCAAGGAGCAACTGGTGAGTTTGAACCACCGATCTTATGATTCAAACTGACCTTGAGGTCTAGTGCTTTATTCCTCAGCACTAACCCAAAACAAAGCAAAAAAAAATAAGAATTCTGAAAATAAGTTAGTGCCTGCAAAAATCATGTGGAGTCCTCTGGCTTCCCAAGGGGAAAAGAAAATCAAAATCAGCCCAAGGCCAATTCCCATAAAGCAGAGGTCAGACATGCCTGGATGCCTACAACCTTCCTTACACCAACCATCCCTCCCACATCACTCTCTGCTTCACATCTAGGTTTGACAATCCATTGCAATGGCCACACAGAATTCAAAACAACACTCACTATTATGGGGTTTATTAGGGAGTCCTGGTGTGGTACTGCAGGTTAATGTGCTAGACTGCAAGGTTGGTTGGAACCTCAAGGCTGGCAGTTCAAGCTCACCAGCCACTCATCAGAAACCCTATACAGGGTCGCTATGAGTCAAAACTCCTCATCGAATGAATTTATCACCCTTGTCAAAAATCAGCTGATCACACATGTGTGGATTATGTCTGGATCCTCAATTCTTTTTCATTAGTCTATGTGTCTATTATTCTAACAATATGAGGATGTTTCAATTACTGTAGTTGTACGTTGGTTCGAGTTGGTTCCGACTCATAGGAGCAGCTGGTGGGTTTGAACTTGTGGTTTGCAGTCCAGTGCTGATCCCACAGTGCCGCACTAGGAGTCCTACCAGGGGTCAGAGGGAGCATTAACAGTGGTGGAAACATCCCACTGATTAAGGGTAGAGTTGCACAGCCAATTATTGTAATTGCTGTCATAAGTTGTATACTGTAAAAAGTTGAATTAGCAAAAGTTGTAAAATAGATATATTTATAACAACAACAAAAGAGTTGTTGAGGCAGCTTATGTACAGCTAAACACCTCATGGGATTTGGTTCCTTGATTTAGAGGCTTAGGGTCATGGTTTCATGAGACAGCCCAGTTAATTGCCTTAATAACATGTTTAGGGCTTCTGTTCTGCCTCCTACTTTGTTGCATAGTGCCTGGGGTCTTGAAAGTTTGCAAGTGGCCATCCATTGGTCTCTAGTCACATGGAAGAACAGATGAAGATATGGAAGAACAAAGGAAGATATGGAATGTGTGGAAAATTACCTACCTCAGCTTTACTATGAGACCAAAAAAACTGAATGTGCCCAGCTATCATTAGTGAATAGTTTGATCAAAGATTACATAGAAGAATCCTGAACAAAAAGAAAATGCAGAACTGAATTGCAAATTCTCATGGACTCAGGACTATCTAGAGCCATGGAACCCCTGTAGCTATCGTTTTGAGACCATGAAAGCTAAAACCAAAAATATTCCTTGGAGCCTTCTTAAAACAAACAACAATTTAGCTTAACTTGTAAAAAGAAAAGTCTGCCTTGAGCTTCACGCTCCTTTAAGAGCTATCTACATGGGATCAAACTGACAGCAGCAATTCGAAATAGGAACCTTACAGGGTAATGGATGCAAAACTCCAAGCTTTCCCACCACGCGTCTGTCAAGTCTGTCGTACTGCAGTCAGTCTGTCGTACTGCAGTGGCTTGCTTGTTGCGGTGAGTCTGGAAGCTATGTTACAGGTATCTGAAACACCAACAGGGTCACCCATGATGGACAGATTTCAGATGAGCTTCCAGATGAAGACACACTAAGAAGAAGGACAGACAGAATACTTTCGAATATTTAGTCACAGAAAACCTTATGAATAGCAGTGGAAAACACTGTCAAATTGCACAAGGATATTGAATATTGAAACATGATGAAGAGTACCAAAATATTATCAGATATAATGCCAGAAAATGATCTCTTTAGGTTGGAAGGCACTCAAAATACAACAGGGAAGAGCTGCCTCCTCAAAGTAGAACTGACTGTGATGACAGGAATGGAGTAAAGTTTTCGGGACTTTCATTTGCTGATGGGGCACAACTCAAAATGAGGAGAAACAGTTGTCCACATGCAATAATAATAATAAATGAAATGTATGAAGTATCTAGGAAAATAGAAAATTGTCAAAAGTGAAATAGAACGCATATACATTGAGATCCTAGGCATTAGTGAGCTGAAATGGACTGTTATTGGCCGTTTTGAATCTGAGGACCACAGGGTTTACTATGCTGGGAATGACAAATTAAAGAGGAATAGCATCACATTCATCTTTAAAAAGAACATTTCAACACCTATCTTGAAGATCTATATACTGTCTGTGATAGGATAATATCCATACCCCTACAAGGAAGACCAGTTAATGCCACTATTATTCAAATTTAGGCACCAACCACTAAAGGCAGTAATGATGAAACTGAAGAATTCTACCAACTTCTTCAGTCTGCATTTGATCAAACATGCAATCAAGATGTATTGATAATTACTGGCAATTGGAATACAAAAGTTGGAAACCAAGAGGAAGAATCAATAGTTGGAAAATACAGCCTTGGTGATAAAAACAATGCTGGAGAGCGCATGCTAGCATTTCGCAAGACCAATGACTTCTTCATTGCAAGTACCTTTTATAAACAACATGAAAAGTGGCTATACACATGGACCTCACCAGATGGAATACACAGACATCAGATGGGTGGCATCTGTGGAAAAGCTCTGTATCATCAACTAAAACAAGGCCTGTGGAACAGACTGTCAATTGCTCATATGTAAGTTCAAGCTGAAGCTGAAGGAAATGAAAACTAGTCCAGAAAGCAAAAACATGACGTTAAACATAAAACATATTCCACCTGAATTTAGAGTTCAACTCAAGAACAGATTTGATGCACTAGACATTAATAACCAAAGACCCCAAGAGTTATGGGATGACATCAAGAACATTATATAAGAGGAAACCAGAAAGTCATTAAGAAAACAAGAAAGAAGAAAAAAGGCCAAAATGGATGCCAGAAGAGACTCTGAAACTTGCTCTCCAGCATAGAGATGCTAAACAAATGGAAGAAATGAGGAGGTAAAAGAGCTTAATTGAAAATTTCAAAGGGCAGCTCGAAAAGACAAAGTTAAATATTATAATGAAATGTGCAAAGATCTGGAGTTAGAAAACCAAAGGGAGGAACACGCTCCGCATTTCTCCAGCTGAAGGAATTGAAGAAAAAATTCAATCTTCAACTTATAGTACTAAAGGGATGTTGTTAAGTGCTGTCGAGTCGGTTCCGACCTTGAACAGGGTTTCCAAGGCTGTGTATCTTTATGGGAGCAGAAAGTCTCTTCTTTCTCCTGCGGAGCAGCTGATAGTTTCAAACTGCTGACCCTGAGGTTTAGAACCCAATTCGTAACCACTACGCTACCAGAGCTCCTTAAAGGGATATATGGACAAAATATTGAATGATGCAAACAACATCAAAAGATGGATGGAGGGAATACACAGTCACTGTATCAAAAAGAAATGGTCCACTCAACGCAAACCCCCTTCTCCAAGACTAAGTCTCAACGGAAATGCATGCTCTGATTGGTGACCACACACATCACCGATGGGGGGAAGTGGGGTAAAAGCAGCAATGAA
>NW_006408538.1:14799412-14816893 GCF_000296735.1 Chrysochloris asiatica | reverse complement strand
TATGGATAATGACAAGCTATGGGCAACATTGTGGAGAATGAGTACTCTGGTACAGTTCATTGTGCTCATGAGGAACCTGTACATTGACCAATAGGCAGTTGTTTAAACAGAAAAAGGGATCACTGAATGGTTTAGAATTAGGAAAGGTGTGTGCCAGGGTTGTATTCTTTCACCATACTTGTTCAGTCTGTACGCTGAGCAAATAATTTGTGAAGATGGATTATATGAAGAACAACATGGCATCAGGACTGGAGAAAGACTTAGTAACAACCTGCGATATGCAGATGATACAATGTTGCTTGCTGAAAAGTGAAGAAGACTTAAAATACTGATGAAGATCAAAGACTACAACCTTCAGTATAGGCTGCACCTTAATGTAAAGAAAGCAAAAATCCTCACAATTGGACCAATAAATAATATCAAGATAAACGGAGAAAAGATTAAAGTTGTCAAAGACTTTATATTGCTAGGATCAACAATCAACACTCATGGAAGTAGAAGTCATGAAATTAAATGACGTACTGCATTAGACAAATCTGCTGCACAAGACCTCTTTAAAATGTTGAAAAGCAAAGATGCCAGTTGAAGGACTAAGGTACACCTGACCTAAGCCAAGGTATTTTCAATAACCTCGGATGCATGTGAAAGTTGGACAATGAATAAAGTAGACCATAAAGCATTGATGCAGGTGAGTTATGGTGTTGGAGAATATTAAAAGTACCATGGACTGCCAAAGTACCATGGACAAACAAATCTGTGTTGGAAGAATTACAGCCAGAATGTTCCTTAGAAGCCATGATGGACAGACGTTGTTTCTCATACTTTGGACACATTATTACGCGGGAACAATTCCTAGAGAATGACATTATGCTTGGTAAAGTGGTGGGTTAATGAAAAAGAGGGAGACCCCCCAACAAGATAAGACTGGCACAGTGGCAGCAGCAATGGGCTCAAGCGTAATAATGATTTTGAGGTTTGTGCCGGACTAGGCAGTGTTTAGTTCTCTTGTGCATAAGGTCAGTATGGACTTAACAGCACCTAACACCAGCCAAGCTCTCATCCATCTGCCAACTGCCCTCCTTTGTACATTGGGTTAGCAGGTGTTCTAACAGCTAGGCTATCCATTTTTCTTCTCTAATCTTAAGTACCAATTTGAAAGATGTTATGCCTTCCAACTCAATTTTTCATCTCTTTCTATCTCTCTCCTAACTCAATCTTTCATCTCTTTCTATCTCTCTTTTATAATTTTTCTTTTTGTTTTGTTTTTTTGTCTGTTACATTCAGATTCATTTTTTTAAATGTTTTATTACACATAAATTAAATTTGGAAATAAGCGTTCATTACAAATGGTTAATTTCAGGTTTGGAGCAGGAAATGAGTAAGAAACATTTTGTCAAACCAGAAAACAGGGAAGCATTCAAAGGTCACTTGGTGGTGATGGTTATGTGCCGAGGAGTAGGTGCCGATTCATAGCGTACAGCGTTTCCGAGGCTGTAAATCTTTATGGGAGCAAAAAGCCTCATCTTTCTCCCGTGGAACAGCTGGTAGTTTTGAACTGCTGTTCCTGAAGTTACCAGCCCGATTCATAACCACTACGCTACCAGAAAGATCACTTAGATGGAGAAAAAGGATTCAAGAGCCAAAATGAAACACCTCCTACTAGCCAAAGATGGGATTATTTGAGCATCAGTAGCAACGGCAATGAATTAAAGCACATACAATAGTCTATCAATTATTTAACCATCCAACTGTTAATATGAAAACATTTGAATTGTTTTCAATTTTTAGCGATTATGAATATATGGTATACATGTACACTGATGTTTCTATAGTCTATCCCTAGGCATGAAAATTGCTGGGTCATGAGATACAGGTATTATCAACATTACTATACAAAACCCAAACTGTTTCATGGGTGCTTAACCTACAGTTTCTTAAAAGTTCCCAGTCTAATGGCACAGGAGAATATCAACTTACTGTAAGTTTACCATTGTCTCCCCTCTGGAAACCACTCTGTTCATTGAAGTGCCATTAGGGAAGCTGCTGTAGTATTACAGTTGGATCCATGGCTAACAGTTTGGGTATTTTATTTTGAAATGAATGTTAGGAACTGCACTTTTGTTAGCTACTGAATATTTACACATAGTGAATTTTCTGGTGCCAACACGATACTAAAAAATACTGCTTGTTTAGAAAAAAAAAAACAAAAGACAGAAACTATCTATAAAATTTCCTTGTCCTTGGCTGGGCACTTCAATAATTAAATCAAAAAAAAAAAAAAAAAAAGACAGAAACTATCTATAAAATTTCCTTGTCCTTGGCTGGGCACTTCAATAATTAAATCAATGGACTTTATAATGTCTGTTAATATATCTGATAGGGTTATCACCTCTAGGTTACCAGTAAAGTATACAGGGTCAAATCTAACTACATAAACTGAGATTTCATCTCTTCCTAGAGAAGGCAATGCCAGTTGGTGATACAAATCTCAACAATTGTATCAATTACAGTTTAGGAAAACTAACAAACATCTACCTGAAAAAATAACTGAAACAAGAGATGGATCCTCTTGTGTGTCTTTACAAACAAATGTCATCCCCGATCCTTTATCCTTAACAACAATTGAATGTGATTCACTATATAATGAAATAATAAAAGTAAACTACCAGCTTAGTTAATATGGTAAGTAAATCAAAAAGAGTATTAGATAGTTCAGCAAAATGACGGATGTATGGATGTATGGATGTATGGATGGATGTATGGATGTATGGATGGATGGATGGATGAATGGTAGGAGGGAGGGAGCACATATGTCAAGATATTTACATTTGGTAAATCTACAGTGTTCTTTAAATGATTCTAGTAACTTTATAAAGATTTAAGATAAAAGAGAAAAATACCTAGAATATACTCTAAAACACTGACAGTCTATGGATTTCAAAATTACAAGCAATATTTTGAAACCACTATTAATCTGAATTTTCTGACAAGAGACATAACTGCTAACATAGTAAAACATCGTTAATAAACTGCGATTTTAAGCTTAAAAAACAAAACAAAGACAATTGGAGGCTACTTACGCTTCCACAGGAATCAGGTCCTCCATTGAAAAGGGAGCAAGCAATCCTTACGATTTCTGCCTCAATCTTACGAAGTCCTGGGAAGATATCTGGATGTAGTGGGTTACTCCATGCAAAATCCCCATATGCCTGCAAAGAAATGCGAGCACATCTGATGGAAAAAACACTGTAGTATGATGGAGACAGTCCTGCAGACACATTATTTTACCATGTGGAAAGGGAACAAGTATAGCTGAGGTTAAAAACACAGACTTTGACAACAAAGAGATCCAGTTTCAACTCTTAGTTTTACTGTCACTTCTAGCTCTGTGATCGTAGGTCAAATAACCTATTGGAGGTTATTTCCTCTTGACAGTACCGTAGCTACGTTATTGGGCTCGGTTGTTGTTAAGTGCCATCATATTGTTTCCAATTTACAACAACCCTGTATACAATTTCCGAGGAGCAGCTGGTGGGTTTGAACTGTTAACTTTGTCCAGTGCTATCTTACAGCACCTCACCAGGATTCCAGGGGTAAATGTAACAATATAATGCATTCAAAGAACTTGGTTGAGTGTTGTGGTGAAATGAGCCCCTTTATGTGGCTTTTTGCGTTGGGTCTTTGGTAAAACAGCTCAAGAGATTTCCTCTCTAAGCCCTGAGGAGTTAGTTACCTTTGCCCTAGTTCTCCACCCCAAAAGGTTTACTTTCCTTTGGTAGAATGATATTTCCTGAGCAAACTGTAAACAGCTTGATGGTATGATACTTTTTGTCTGACTCCAGGCTGCAACTTGCAGCCTATGACTGGCCTATTCCATGAACCTTGCAGGGATTGGTTAATACACTTAAGCAAATGAAGTGACTATTACACACTTCTGTGGCAAGAAGGGGCTGGTCAGTTTGTAGGCCTGATAGAAGGGCTATGCCTCAAAAGTGCCAGGAGTTTGCTTGTAATATTGTAATATATAGCCACCCCAGAGGTTTATAAACAGAAAAAAAAGAAGAAGAAGAAGAAGAAGAAGGGAAAAAGGAGAGCTAAGAAGAGGGAACCCCCTCAAAGATCTGTAACACGGGTCAAGGGCTGCAAACACACACTGAAGTCAGTGAGAAGTCCGAAGGGGGCCTGCGGCAGACACAGGGGGGATGGCAAAAACCTGCTGCTAAGAATACAGCTAAAAAGCTGAACATAACTGCCACACTAGCTGTGAGCTGGGTCAGTCTGCGGTGGAGAGGCTGAGGGCAGGGAGGCCAACAGCAGAGAGGCCGGTCCTCAGGGGGCTGAGAGGAATACTCAAATGCAACCCGTTTTGTAAGACAGAGCAGCAAACTTCAAAGATAAATTTGATTAGAAATAGAAGTGAAAGACAATGCTCAAACCAACAAAGCACGAAATTATTTGAATTACAAATGAGACTACTGGCTCATGATTTCGGTCGGTAATGGCCAGGCTCCCCATGCTGTATCTCTTCTTATCACACAGATTCTGCCTCACTAGTAATCAGCTCAAATGATGACATTACCTCCCTTAGTAACCTGTCCTCTATGCAGGTTATTAGAGACATCTAATGTCTACAAGCATGAGTGACATTTATTTTACTTTCTTACAGACTGATGATGTCTTAGACAACTTATGCATCTGCCTATGTTTGGGTGAAGAGGAACTTAAACTTTCTAAAGTTCTGTAGTTTCATTTTAACAGTAATTTTCCCTTAAGTAATTGGTTTTCATTACTAAAGTAAAGGGGAACGAGGCCATGTAAACTAGCAAAGGTGTCCTGGAGTGACGCTGTGGGTTCATGCGCTGGACTGCAAAGTCGGTTTGAACCGCAAGGCTGGCAGTTCAAGCTCATCAGTCGCTCCTCAGAAACCCTATTACCAGGTAGCTATGGGCCGGAACTGACTTGACAGCACTTCACAACAACAAACAAACCAGCAAAGACCAAACAACTCCAGGACGAGGCCACTGCAGCCAGTACGGACACTCACCTTCACCAGGAGCTCGGTGAGCTGATCCTCCCCGTGGTACACTGTTCCCGAGGCTCGGCCCTGCTGCCAGTAGACATCTGTGGAAGACAGCAAGGCCACCAGGTCAGTATGCAGGAACCTTTGGGAAGACTACAAGGTTCCACTAGGAAACTATTAAGAAATAAGCCCTCTGGGTACAAAAAGGGGGAAAATGTGTGAATGCAAACCCAATGGCACTCTTCATTATATCAAGTAAGGAAAAAATTTCAAAAAAGTGCTTCACAGCAAAATAAATTATAACCACCAATTATTGTCAGCAACAGTGCAGAAGATATTAACAACATCTCGGATTCCTGGTACAGCGCTGTAGGATCCGCATTGGACTGCTAACCACAAGGTTGGCAGTTCAAACCCACCAGCAACTCCTCGGAAACCCTACACAGTTGGCAATGACTCAATGGCACTAACAACAAGGTACAATAAAGGACCCCTGGTGGTGCAGAGGGTTAGGCACTGGGTTGGGAACCACAAGGTCTCTGGTAAAGACTGACAGCCTCGGAAACCCTAAGGAGCAGTTCTACGTTGTCCCAAAGTGTTGCTACGAGTCGGAAGTAGCTGGAAAGCAGTGGGTACAGGTACAATACCGAGCTGTCTTCATTCATCCCCAACTACCTTCTGTCAGCAAGAATGTTTTCCTCTGTCCCCGTGTATTTTCTACAAAGCTTTACTTAGACCTTCTCCTTCCCTCCTTTTCTATCCATTCATAGTGTGGGGGCTGTTACAAGGAGAATTGACAGGGAAGAGGTAAGCCAAGAGTACATTTCAGTACATTCTCATCAGAGAACAGAATCCAGGACAGGACAAACCACACTAGAGATAACCATCAGCACTCTGGTCGTAGCACCCTCCTCCCTTTAGACAAGCCTGGAACACACACCAGAATTAGCCATCTGCTTCCAACACTCTAGGGTCTTCACATGGCACAAACAGGTAAGCCCTTGGCTAGTAACTGAAAGGTT
Organism: Chrysochloris asiatica; assembly: GCF_000296735.1. Taxonomy (NCBI): domain Eukaryota; kingdom Metazoa; phylum Chordata; class Mammalia; order Afrosoricida; family Chrysochloridae; genus Chrysochloris; species Chrysochloris asiatica. The sequence goes on along the minus strand of NW_006408538.1, from coordinate 14,810,851 downwards.
GTCAGTTCAAACCTTCCCAGAGGTCACTAAAAATCTGCAATGGACTTAACGATAGATCAGACACTGTGAAGTCACTAACTCAGTGCCACCCATGGCAACAAGTTTTCTATTTTGGCTTTGTTATTGTTGCTACTTGCCAGTGCTTAAGATCATGAATAAAGTCAAACTTTCCACCTCCTGCCCAAGGTGCTCCCTCAAGACTTACTACTTTATACCAACAAACCTGTTGATATGGGTGTCTTCATCCTTATGCTATACCATGGCTATTAAAAACGGGTAATGAGAAAGCTACTACAGACACAGTGGGAACTGCACATAGCCAGACTGTACAGAGCAAAGACCTTCAGTTCTAACAAGACCACCGGTGACCAAATGGGAAACCTACAAGCACATTCCTTGTTCCCACTGAAATCTGCCAAGCTCTGGCTTGTGGCCACTTGACTCACACTCTTTTCTTACAGGACACCACTCTATACCAAGCACACCTTGAACCAGGGGCTACCAACCTTCCACAAAGGATGAAACCAAGGCTGTTGGGTAGATTCCGACTCATGGCGACCCTAAAGAACTGCCCCACACACAGGGTTTCCAAGGCTGTAAAGCTTGACAGAAGCAAACTGCCTTATCTTTCTTCCATGGAAGCAGCTGATGAGTTCTAACCCCGAATTTCTCAGTTAGCAGCCCAATGTTTAACCCACAAACAGGATACGTGATTTCATTTCTTGTTGTTTATTAATGCAACACACTGTAGCAGTGGGCAGTGACTTAAATGTTAAAGGGAAAGAAATATGGTGGGGTGGGTACAACCAGCCCTCATAACCATGGAACTCTAGTATATGGGCCTTACGATGATACCCCAGGTTTGTATCATGAATATCTATACTCTAGACTAGATCTGATTTTATACCACCTAAAACGTGCTCTGGTAGCGTAGTGGTTATGAATCAGGCTGCTAACCTCAGGGTCAGTAGTTCGAAACTACCAGCAGTTCCGTGGGAGAAAGATGAGGTTTTCTGCTCCCATAAAGATTCACAGCCTCGGAAACCCTGTACAGGGTCATTGTGAGTTGGAACCGACCCCACAGCACATCACCACCACAAAAACATGCCAAGACTCCTGGTGTGGCACTGTAAGATCAGCATTAGACTGCGAACCACAAGGTCAGCAGTTCAAACCTACCAGCTGCTCCTCAAAAACCCTACACAGGATAGTTATGGGTTCGGGAATCAACTCAATAGCACTTAACGACAACAAAACATTCCAACTAGAAATTTCATGGGAAAAGCGATACTGGTGGAGAACTGGGGTAATGCAAGCTGAATTTATAGCCAATAATATTTATACTAGAGTCCTGGTGTGACACTGTGGGCTAATGCATCAGACTGCAAAGTTGTTTGAACTGCAAGGTCGGTGGTTCAAGCTCACCAGTTGCTCCTTGGAAACCCAATACAGGGTTGCTATGGGTTGGAATCGACTCAATAGCACTTAACAACAACAACAACATTTGTACTGGAGCCATGCTAGTGTAGTGGGTTACAGGTTGGGCTGTTAACTGCATGGTCGGTGGTTTGAATCCACCAGCAGTCTTTCTGCTCCCATTAAGATTTATAGCCTCAGAAACCCTATACAGAGTTACTATGAGTCAGAGCCAACTCTAAAGCACACAACAGTATTGTACCAATATTAATTTATTAGTTTTGACAAATGTACCTATATTATATGAGTGAGCTTTAAAAAGTTCATGGAGAATTAGAAATAAAAGATAATGGGAAAAAAAAAAGGAATTTTCCCACAAACTTTCTGATGCCCTTCAAATAACGAAGTTACAACACGGGAGCTAAATGAGGAGCATGAGAACGCTCTGTAACACCTCTGCAACTTCTTCATAAAACTAAAGAGCTTATTTTTGAAAAGTATTTTAAATGTGATCTTACTTTGTAATAAACGTGTGTGTGTTTGGGTGAATAACAGTAAAAATGATTCTTGTTACTGTTGTTGTTAGTGTCATCAAGTTGGTTCCGACTCACAGAGACCGTGTTTAGGTTCTGCAAGGTTTTTTAAATCTTCACGGGAGCAGAAAGTCTCATCTTTCTCCCGTGGAGTGGCTGTCAGGCTTGAATCATGGATTTTGTGGTTCGCAGTGCAGTGCTTATCCTATGGAGCCACTGCACTCCCAGTTATAATCATTGTTAATATTTATAGAGTACTTATTAAATGGCAGGCACTGTAAGACATTACACGTATAATTACATAGTATCTTTTCTAATCAGTACTATTATTATTATTATCCCTATTGTAGGGGCAGAGATAATGAGACACAGAGAAGTTATGAACCTTACCCAAGGTCATACTTTAAAGTGGTAGAAACAGGAAGTGAATCCAGGCTGATTTCATGGGCTGTACTTTAAATCATTATGCTATGTGGCCTATTGACCCCTCCCATATGTATTCACACTCATAACATAGGTATTCACACTCATAATATTCTGGCATATATGAGGGTAGGACAAAGAGTATTGTTACTAGGGTTCTACTTCATACATATGCCAGTCTCTTCCAAACAAAACATGTTTAAACATGTCTCAGAGATCATCAGTGGATGGCTATAAACAAGCTCCCTCAGTCATAAATTTAGTCTCATCAGGGTGCCTTTAAAAAACCGTCTAATCAAAACAGAGGCTTCTGAGGGGGTCTGCTGGGCAGAGAAGAGTCAGCTCAGAAGGTTAGGGTTGTTTTTTGTTGTTGCCAAGTGCTGTCCAGTCAGTTCTGACTCAGCAATCTTCTGTATGGTTTCCAAGGAGCGGCTGGTGGGTGTGAACTGTCGCCCTTATGGTTAACAATCTGGTGTTTGTCCTATGGCACCACATCAGGACTCCCAGAAGGTTATGGTGACTGCTTTCGGGGGGCTCCAAAGCGGTGAAGATGGCACATAACCGGGCAGTGTTTCGTTTTGTTGTACAGAGGGCTGCTATGAGTCTGAACCAACTTGACACCTAACAACAACAATCTCGACAGATTTTCTCGAAGGACACAGGATGACCACAGAGGCTTATTAGGAAGAAGTTTTAAGAAAACAGAATACTGCGTTGGTGAGGAAAAGTCCAGGAAAGTAGCATCAAGGAATTTTACCCCATCACAACTATGCCAGCCTTGATCTTGCCCCTTCAGACTTCTTTTTGTTCCCCAAACTCAAACATTGAAAAGAAACACAATTTTGAGTCCCTCAAGGATGCCAACAGCTGTTTTGACGTTTTCGTCACTGAAGAGCGCAGAGTTCTTCAGGGACAGGTCAGAGAAAGGAAATCGATGCCTAGATGGATGGTGTGTTGAGTAACAATCACGTCACGCTTCAATATTTTTGTGTAGCAGTCTTCTATGGCTTTTAAGCAATATTTTTTACTTACCCTCACATCTATTGTCTGTTTCTTTTGATGATGGAACAATGTTGTTGGTAAGTGCCATCGAGTCAGTTCTGACTCATACTGACCCTGTAAAGGGTTCTGAGGAGCAGCCTTGCAGTCTAGTACTTATCCTACAGCGCCACACCAGGACTCGAATGGGACTATTGTTGTTAAGTGCCGTCAAGTTGATTCCGACCCATAGCGACCCTGTATAGGGTTTCCGAGGCACATCTGGTGAGCTTGAACCGCTGACCTTGCAGTTCAAACAGCTTTGCAGTCTGGTGCATTAACCCTAACTATAGTGACTTTTTATTTTCTTTAAAACATTTACTGATGAAGATCAAAGAGCACAGCCTTCAGTATGGATTACATCTTAATGTAAAGAAACAAAAATCCTCACCACTGGACCAATAAACAACATTCTTATCAATGGAGAAAAGATCGAAGTTGTCAAGGACTTCATTCTTCTTGGATAAACTATCAGCACTCAAAGAAGCAGGAGTCGAGAAATCAAACGACATTTTCATTGGGCAAATCTGCAGCACAAGACCTTATTAAAATGTTGAAGAGCAAAGATGTCAACTTTGGTTGGACTAAGGTACGCCTGACCCAAGCCATGGTATTTTCAATAACCTCATATGGATGTGACAGTGAATAAGGAAGACCATAGAAGAATTAATGCTTCTGAGTTATGGTGTTGGAGGAGAATATTGAAAGTGCCATGGGCTGCCAAAAGAACGAACAGATCTATGTTAGAAGAAGTACGACCAGAGTGCTCCTTGGAGGCCAAGATGGCCAAACTTCATCTCTCATACTTCGGACATATTGTTAGGAGGGACCAGTCACTAGAGAAGGATATCATGTTCGGTAAGGTGGTGGGATTGGATTGGCCAAGTGGCAGCATCAATGGACTCAAGCGTGGCAACAGTAGTGAGGTTGGCCCAGAATCGGGCAGTGTTTTGTTCTGCTGTGTATAAGGTCGCTATGGGTCGGTACCGACTCGATGGCACCTAACAACAACATGTTCACTTTTTAAGAACATAAATGCATGTTTTATTCAAGCTTACAAAAGAAAATGGCACTGAATGCCACTATCTGTGAGATTTGCATGTTGTATGGGTAAGGATGAATTTAAAGTACGAAATGCAGCCTTTAAAACAAAGTGTCGCCCTTGAACATGTGAGTCCCAGGGGTAAGCCACTCTTAACTGATGCAGACATGAAATGATGTTTCACATACCCATTGAGCTGTACTCTTTAAGCTTCTCCAGAACGGCAGACGAGCTCAGGCCCTGGGCGGGCAGAACCTTCACATACTCCTTGCCCACTTTCAGGAATGACATGTTCTTACTAATATCATCCTTGGTCTTGTTCAGTTTTTCTTGGATCTGGTAAAGGTAAGAATGGCAAAGTTAGCACGGAGATGGACGAGTACAGTATGCTGGGGAGAACCATCACGTGTTCGACACCCGGCACAGCACAGTAGCCGCAGCACTAAGAGGATTATTTATTTAAACTTCAACTTCTTCTTGTGTATTGGGTGAAGGTTTACAGAGCAGGTGATCAGTCTCACCTTCGATAATTCAAACATCTCACTGATGAAGATCCTCACGATGTAACATCACGAAGTCCACTTCCTCTCTGTGTTTCCCGTTTCCACTCTTCCTTTCCTAACCCTTCTGAACTTTCGTTTTGGTCATTGCTGCCCTTTTGATCTCAAATGGTTGATTACTCTAAAGGTGTGTCTACGTCCCTAGTCTGTTGTTCGGAAAACTGAGCCATGTGGGTGAGTCCAGTTCCAGACCTGAAGGGTGACTGGGGGTCATAGTTTCAGGAGTGCTACCAGTCTCTAGTCAACCAGTCAGCCTGGTCTTTTTTTTATGATTCTGAGCTTTGTTCCACATTTTTCTCCCATTCTCTCCAGGACCTTTTAATGTGATCCCTTTCGGAGAAGTTGGCAGTGGTAGCCAGGCACCCATCTAGTTCTTTTGCTGTCAGGGTCATGGACACTGATGGTCATGTGGTCACTAGCTCACTAGACAAGCTGTTTCCATGTATCTTCAGTTTTCATCTGTCTTCTTTCCTCCAGACAGGGAGGACTTTAGATGGCTGCTCATGAGCTTTAAAAGCCCAGCTGCCACTCACCAAAGCAGGCCTGTGTTATGTCAACTGACACTATTGTTCCCTGAGACTATGGTCCTGAGCCCCCAGGTCTACCACTCACCTCCTCAAGGTGTTTGGGAATCTCTAGGAAGTTCCCATAACTTTATCCCCTGTATGCTCCCGCACATTCACAGAAGCGTTTCAGAGCACAGGATTTTAAATATCCATCGCAAACAACAGGAGCTTGGGTAGTGTAGTGGTTACAAGTTGGGCTTCTAACCTTAAGGTCAGCAGTTCAAAACTACCAGCCATTCCATGGGAGAAAGATGAGGTTTTCTGCTCCTGGAAAGATTTACACCCTCAGATGCCCTCTGCAGGTTCACTATGAGTTGGAACTGACCCCACAGCACACCACCACCACCCTAAGAGGGTGCTCGTTCACAGACAGCCGTAGTGACATTTTCTGGAAGGTGCAAAGGCCTCTTATTGTTGTTGAGTGCCATGGAGTCAGTTCCAACTCATAGCAACCTTGTATAGGGCTTTTGAGGAGTGGCTGGTGAGTGTGCAACTGCTGATCTTGCGGGGGTCCAGAGCTTAATCCTACAGCATCACCCCAGGACTCCTAGAAATCTGAAAAGCCAACTTCCTCTTCAACTGTCAAAGATGCACTCAACACACCCCCAACACGACATCACCACTGTGTCTCTGGGTTTGCATTTTCTGGAGTCAGCACTTCTTGGAGGGCAATATTTGGACCTTGCTCCTGCCCTGGCAGCAGTTCCAGCATGCTAAAGGAACAGAAGGTGAGCCATCAGTGAGAGTCAGCAAAAAGGCCAAGCGCCATCATCTCGTGCAGATGACGGACTCCTTCAATGCCAGGAACTCAGAGGCCCGACACAACTCCCTACAAACAAATACAAGACATATTAGAACTGCCAGGAAGACTGTATTATAGCTCAAGTTGCACTTTGCTACTAAAACGCTTGGAGGAACCAAGGTTCTTTCTGCTCTGGGATGGACCACTTATGGTTATTTATTCTCTATATTCAGAGCCACAGCGTCTGAGGCATCTTCTTTGCTGAGTGACTACAGGAATGTACTGCACAGCATCCATTCACACAACATCGGACCGCATATACGTTCGTGGGGTAGGGAGGAAGAACACGCCTGGAAGGGCGCTAGGCTGGCATCAATCCTGTCGCCTCCATCCCAGCGACAGCTGACACAGCTCCTACAGCTACTGTTGGCACATGTCCTGCCCAACCACCCTGCAGGTGTCTGCCTGTGAGACGTTGGGCTGCACCTGCTCCACTCAGTCTCTCAGGGGTTCCAGGTGCAACCAGGCCTCTCATTGCCGCTTAGAGAGCTCCAGGTACTAACTAAGCCAGGGCAGCGTAATACATGTGTACCGCGAAACACAAACACAGAGACTATATAATATGGTGTTTGCATAACTTCCCATTTCACAGAATACAGTCCTGGTGTGGTGCAACAGGATAATGCACTGGACTGCAAGGTCAGTTTGAGCTGCAAGGTCGGCAGTTCAAACCCATCAGCTGCTCCTCATAAACTCTATACAGAGTCACAATAAGTTGGAACCGACTTGGTTCCATTTAACAACAACAATAATAATGGATATTAAACAAGACATACCTATACTAAGGGGAGTATGGTGGCTCTGTAGGATAAGCACTGGACTATGAACCACAAGGTTGGTGGTTTCAGCCGGCCATCTGCTCCATGGGGAAAAGATGAGGTTTTCTGCTCCCACAAAGATTTATAGCCTCAGAAACCATATAAAGGATCACTATGAGTTGGGACCAACTTGCCAGCACTCAACAACAACAACCTGTACTAAGGAGCAGGAATACAGTGACCAATACCAACAGAAACTTATCCTCATAAAGCGTATTTTTACCAAGGGACAGAAAATAAAGTGTCAAAACTGAAAAGCCCTGAGGATAAAATAAGTGAGCCGGGTACGAGAGCAGCAAGGCCGCATACCCTCAGACGTATGAGGGGGAGGTTTGGAGTTCAGCTCCATGTTACCGTTATGTCTGTTACAATGACAGGCTTCCAGCAAGATATTTATTAAAATATTATTTATGATGCCCAAGATCTTACTCCTCTCCTCGCCCTGGATGATTAGATTATAAGAAAATCATGTTAGCTCTGGTGTTCAGTGAAGCCAGAGGGACAGCTACCCTTAAAAACCTCTGTCATAGTCCACAGGTAGGATGGCAGCAACACCTGGGCACACTGGACAAGACGGTATTTTCCAACTTGTGAATAAAGGATTAGGCTGTATAAACAGCAACCAAACAGCAGGAACAAATTATGAAAGCTGGGCTTCCATGCCTAGACCATGCTGCTGCAAAAACCAAATAACAAACAAGCATTCCACTTCTCCAGTGCCAATCCTTGCCTGAGTCTCAACCACATTGCCCAATTCTAGTTTCCAAACAGCTATGATTTCAAAATGAAATCCTATATATTGTGCTGACTTATGTTCTGTCTTTCCTACTAAAAGCATGTGCTATGAGAAGAACTCGGTGTTGTTCACCACCATATCCCCAAGTGCACAGATAGTACCTGACACTGTACAATAAATGTGTTGTGTAAATAAGTGTGAGTAAATAGGAAAAACACACACATCAAATGACTATTGTCTTTGAGCCTCCAAATCTGCTTATGCAAAATGAAGTGATTAGATCTCTCCAGGGACCTGGTAATTCTGTTACTTTATAAATTTAGAAATGGGTTCTGGAAGCTTAGCATTTATTTGTCCCAAAATCTGGGAACTGAAAAAGACAAGTGAGAGGGATGAGGACAGAAAGTCGGGACATAATGACAAATCTTAGCATCTCTGAGACACTGTTGTTGTTGTTAAGTGTCATCGAGTTGTAGTCCATCTTCTATAACGCCCTCCCTTACCTCATGCCGAACCCTAGATATTAAAGGAGATTTACTTCTAGAATTTACTACGGTTGGGGAAGCAAATAAAAGCCTATACCCTCCCACCCCCCTCTCCACCCGGTTATTGCTTCTACTTTTCCGTGGATCCTGGATCAGAATGTTAGCACAGTGGTCTGAATGGATTTGAGGCAAAGGCTAAAGATAGTTGCCAGCTCTCCGGGTCTGGCCAAGAAAGGGCATTAGAAGCCTGAAACGACAGCAAGCCTGAAGGTAGGGACAAATGAGATTGGGAGGCATGCAGGGTAAGGGGGAAAGGCAGACATCAAGGACTCCTGTGTCTAATTCAGAGTTTGCAAAGGCCTTTCCCTGTTTATCTTCATCTGTCATAAAGACCAGAGGGTGCAAAGGTGAATATCTTATCCTCAGGTGTGGGTGGAAGGCAGAGGGGATCCAATAAAGGGTACTTTACCACAGACAGGTACAAAGAGCAAGAAACTAGCTCTGTTTTCTCGGTAAATCCCTAAACCTGGGATCAGCAAATGATAGCCCAGGGGCCAAACCTGGTGAAGCATCCTGAGAACACTGGGTTTAGTGAATAGAAGGAAGAAAAGTATGATCTTCAAGGGGAAATAAAAGGATCTACACATATTCACTCACCTTGCGGCCGATGAAGGGCATCTTTCTGATGAGCTTAAAGCACTTCTTTTTAAACCTTGACCATAAGCCTAAAAGAAACAAATGGGTCTATCAGTCAAATAAATTTCCATGAATATGACCAACTAATCATAATATGCAACCTAATTAGTGTGTCCCCTACAACCTCACTGGCCTTCAAAATACAAAGGGAGAGTTTCTTTTCTTAAAAAAAAAAATATATATATATATATATAAGCACTGGACTTCAAACCACAAAGTCAGAGGTTCAAGCCCACTGCAGAATAAAAATAAGACTTTCTGCTCCCTCAAAGTTATACAGCCTTGGAAACCCAATATAAGGACCACTGTGACTCAAAACTGACTCAATGGCACTTAACAACTACATATGTTTTTGGTGCTATAGGATAAACACTTGACTGCTAACAGCAAAGTGGCAGTTCAAACCTACCAGCTGCTTCTTGGAAACGCTATACAAGGTCACTAAGAGTCATAACCACCACTCATCTGTCAGTTTGTTGTACTGTGGTGGCTTGTGAGTTGCTGTGATTCTGAAAGCTATGCCACCGGTATTTTAAATACCAGTAGGGTCACGCATGGTAGACAGGTTTCAGATGAACTTCCAGACGAAGACAGACTAGGAAGAGTGATGAACTACTTCCGAATATTAAGTCACTGAAAACCTTATGAATGAATAGCAGACAAATACTGTCAGATATAGTGCCGGAAAATGAGCCCCTCAGGTTAGAAGGCACTCAAAATGCGACTGTGGAAGAGCTGCCTCCTCAAAGTAGAGCTGACCATGATGACACGAATGGAGTAAAGCCCATGGGAGAAAAGCCCGCGGGACCTTCATTTGCTGATGGGGCACAACTCAAAATGAAGAGAAACAACTGTAAACACCCACTGAAAATAGGAACATGTAATATATGAAGTATGAATCTGGGAAAATTGGAAGTTGTAGAAAATGAAATGGAATGCATAAACATCGATATCTCAGACATTAGTGAGCTGAAATGGTATTGCCATTTTGATTCTGACAACCACATGGTTTACTAAGCTGAGAATGACAAATTGAAGACGAATGGTGTTGCATTCATTGTCAAAAAGAACATATCCAGATCAGTCATAAGGTACAACGCTGTCTGTGATAGGATAATATTCATGCACCTACAGGGAAGCCCAGCTAATACCACTATTATTCAAATTTACGCACCAACCACTAAAGCCAGTGAGGATAAAATAGAAGAATTCTATGAACGTCTTCAATCTGAAATCGATCAAACATGCAATCAAGATGCATTGATCATTACTGGTGATTGGAATGCAAAGGCTGGGAACAAAGAGGAAGGATCAGTAATTGGAAAATATGGCCTTGGTGACAGAAATGATGCTGGAGAACGAATGACAGAATTCTGCAAAACCAATGATTTGTTCATTTCAAACACCTTCTTTAAACAGCATAAAAGGCAACTATACACAAGGACCTCACCAAATGCAATACACAGAAATCAAATTGACTACATCTGCAGAAAGAGACGATGGAAAAGCTCCATATCATCAGCGAAAACAAGGTCAGGGGCAGACTGTGGAATAGACCATCAATTACTCATATGCAAATTCAACTTGAAGCTGAAGAAAATGAAAACAAGTCCATGAGAGCCAAAATACGACCTTGAATATATCCCACCTGAATTCAGAGATCATCTGAAGAACAGATTTGATACATTAACACTAAAGACCGAAGACCAGAAGAGTTCTGGGATGACATCAAGAACATCAGACACGAAGAAATCAAAAAGTGATTTAGAAGACAAGAAATAAGGAAAAGGTCAAAATGGATGTCAGAAGATACTCTGAAACTTGCTCTCCAGCATAGAGATGCTAAAGCAAATGGAAGAAATGAGGAGGTCCAAGAACTGAACAGAAAATTTCAAAGATCAGCTCGAGAAGATACAACAAAATGTGCAAAGATCTGGAGTCAGAAAACCAAAAAGGAAGAACATGCTCAGCATTTGTCAAGCTGGGAAGAAAAAATTCAAGCCTCACTTTCGTTATTGAAAGATTCTCTGGGCAAATTATTAAATGATGCAGAAAGCATCAAGAGAAGATGGAAGGAATACACACAGAGTCACTGTACCAAAAGGAAATGGTTAATGTTCAACAGTTTCAAGAGGTAGCATATGATCAAGAAACAATGATACTGAAGGAGGAAGTCCAAAGTGCACTGAAGGAATTGGCAAAGAACAAGGCACCAGGAATTGATGGAATAAAAATTGAAATCTTTCAAGGAAGTGAAGCGGCACAGGAGGCACTCACTCATCTCTGCCAAGAAATTTGGAAGACAACTATCTGGCCGACTGATT
>NW_006408538.1:14789786-14791329 GCF_000296735.1 Chrysochloris asiatica | reverse complement strand
GAACTGTTGACCTTGTGAACAGCAGTCCTACATAGAACCTACTATGCTACCAGGGTTCTTTAATCCAGATTAATAATATGCAAAGTAAAATATGCCTATAAGACTGAAAAAAGGGAACCAGAGATATCACTTTGTAAATGAAGATAACTACTAAGCAAAAACTGGGAATAATTAGTGTAGCTACAGAACTTCCAAATGGAGAGTAGGACAGACTGATAGTACAGACTCTTAAACTTGGGAAGAAAATAATAATCTAAAGGTAACCTTAAGGAAAATTAAGAAACCTTCTCAACCAAATAAAAAAGAGGAAAATCATAAAGGTTTACAAACACTATAGCATTGAAAGGAATAAGAAAACCCATAAACAAAGAAATCAGCAACACCACAAAAAACACACAATAAGATGAAAGCAATAAATTCAGACCTATCGATAAGATAATTATTCTGAATATAAATGAATTAAATATACCAGACAAGAGACAGAGGAGAGCAGAATAGGTTTTAAAAAAGAGAACCATCAATCTCTTGTCTACAAGAGGCAGAGCTTAGATAAAAATAGACTAAAGACTAACAGATAGAAAGACATATATCAAGCAAATGGCAGTCAAATGGTAGAATGGTAATATTAATTTCTGATAAATAGACTGTAAGTTATAAAAACAACAAAAGAGACAAAGGAGGACACTATACAATAACTTTACACTACCTGCTTATGTTGTCTTATAATGAACTCTGCAGTCAATGAAAGAGTTTCAAAACGCATAAATCAAACTTTAACAGAACTGAAGAGAGAAATAAATCGTACAACAATATGCACTCAATTAAAGAGTCTGTGCAACACATAAATCAAACTTTAACAGAATTGAACAGAGAAATAGACAACGCTACAATAATAACCAATTGGAAAGGAACTCAACACACAGACAAACGAAACAACACAATCAACCATCTTGACCTTATAGACATGTTACAGAACACTTCATTTAACAACAGCACAAAATGCATTCTTTTTTCAGCACACATGGAGCATTCTCTAGAACATACTATACGTTAGGACACAAACCAAGCCTCAATAAATAAATCATTGAAATACTACAAAGCATCGTCTCAGCTCATAATGCTATAAAATTAGAAATTAACAATAGGCGGATCAAAGACGAAAATCAAATACATGGAAATTGAATAACATCCTGCTTAAAATCTACTGTGCAATAGAAGAAACAACAAAAAAGACATTTAAAAATTCTTTGACTCAAAGGAGAATGAAAACACAATATACCAAAACCTTTGGAGCACAGCAAAAGCAGTACTTACTTAGACAGCAATTTATAGCAAGAAACACACAGATCGTACCAACGTCAACATCTCCAACAGTTAGAAAAAAGAGCATTAAAATAAGCCTTCAATCACCAGAAGAATAGAAATAATAAAGATTAGAGCAGAAATAAATGAAACAGAAAAATAACTTAAACAATCAAAAACACTAGAACTGTGTTCTTTGAAAGGATTAATAAAAATCAACAAATTACTGGCAAATCTAACA
>NW_006408538.1:14773836-14789121 GCF_000296735.1 Chrysochloris asiatica | reverse complement strand
TGGGATACTCCCAAATTCATTTTATGAAGCAAACATAACCCTAATACCAAAATCAGGCAACACCAAAACCAAATAAAACCCGCAATCTGACCCCAGACACCTTGACTATACATCTTTACAGGAGTAGGCAGTCTTAGCTTTCTCCTGTAGAGGGGCTGGTGGATTTGAACCACCAACCTTACAGTCAGCAATCTGATGCCTAACACCCAAACATCACCAAGGCTCTTCAAAGCAGGCAAAGACATCACTAATAAAAAACAACACAGGCCAATATCCCTCATGAACACAAATATAAAAATACTCAACAAAATCTGACTCAATAGAGCTCAACAATGTATCCAAAAAAAAAAAAAAATTCATCATTACCAAGTAGGATTAAAACCAGGGTAGTTCAGTATTAGAAAAACAATCAGTGGAACCATTACATAAATGAGACAAAGAGAAAGAACCACATGATCATATCAATAAATTCCAAAAAGCCATTTGTTAAAATCTAACTTTCATTCCTGATAAAAACTCCCAACAAAATAAAAATAGAAGGGAAATTTCTCAACAAAAAAAAGTGCTATTCATAAACTGCCCTGGTGGCAGAGTGGGTTACACGTTGGACTGCTAACCACAATATAAATCGAACAGCAGCTCCAAGGAGGAAAGATGAGAATTTCTGCTACTCTCAGAAATATTTACAGCCTTAAAAACCTTATACAGGGTCACTATGAGTGGGAATTGATTCAAGGGCGCACAGCAGCAAAAGCCTACGAAACCAACCAACTGCTAACGTTAGTCTCAACAGAGTCTGAAAGTACTGGGAAGCAGATAAGGATGCCCTAGTCCTGGTGTGGGACTGTAGGATAAAGCACTGCTCTGCAAGATGGGTTTGAAAAAGGTCAGCGGTTCAACATCTCACCAGCCGCTCCTTGAAAACCCATCTATACAGGCTCACTATTAGTCGGAACCAACTCGACAGCACTTAACAACATTCAACAATATACTGGAAGTCATACCCAGAACAATAAGGCAAGAAATGGAAATTAAAGGCATCCAAAATAGCAAAGAAGGAGAACTATTTGTAGAGTATATGATTCTATACAAAGAAAATCCCACAGATTTAGCAAGAAAATTACTGGAACTAATTGAAAGACGCAACAAAGTGGCAGGGTATAAGATTACCATACCAAAAGTCGGCTGGATTCTTTTACACTAAACAACACTGAAAAGAAAATAAGGAAAACAATACCATTTACAATAGCCATCTAAAAGATGAAATATGGAGAAATGAATCTAAACAGAGAGACAAAATACCCGTACAAAGAAAACTACAAAACAAGAAACTGAAAGTTGTTAGATGCCATAGAGTTTGGTTCTGACTCATAGTGACCCTGTGCAAAACAGAGGCAAACACTGCCCAATCCTCTGCCATCCTCACAATTGTTTTGTTTGAGCCCATTGTTGCTGCCACTGTGTCAATCATCTCATTGGGGGTCTTCCTCTTTATCAAGGACCCTCCAGTTTACCAGCATGATGTCCTCCAAGGACACACTGATCCCTCCTGATCACATGTCTGAAATATGAGATACAAAGTCTGGCCATTCTGGCTTCTAAAAAGCATTCTTCCAACAGCGATTTGTTTAGTCTTCTGGCAGTCATGGTACTTTCAATATTCTTCTCTAACACCATAACTCAGATGCATCGATTTTTCTAGTGTCTTACTTATTCATCGCCCAAGTTTCATAAGGCAAATGAAAATACTAACACTTGGGTCAAGTACACCTTAGTCCTAAAACTGGTATCTTTGCTCTTGAACACCTTAACTTCAATCTTTTCTCCACTTATCATTATGTTATTTATTGGACTGGCTGTGAGGATTTTTGTTTTCTTTACACTGAGGTGCAACCTATACAAAACACTTTAGTCTTTGATCTTCACCAGTAAGTATTTTAAGTCTTCTCTGCTTCGAGCAAGCAAGGTTCTGTCATCTGCATATAGCAGATTGTTAATGAGTCTTCCTTCAATCCTGATGCCATGTTCTTCATATAATCCACATTCTTGGATTATTTGCTCAGCCTACATTGAATAAATACAGTGAAAGGAAACAAACTAAGCACATAACTTTATTGATTTGAAACCATTCAGTAGCCCCTTGTTCTGCTCTAAGAACTGCCTCTTAGTTTATGTACAGGTTTGTCATGAGCACAATTAAGTGTTCTGGAATACCCACCCATTCTTTGCAATGTTATTCATAGTTTGTCATAACCCATACAGTTGAAAGCTTTTGTATAGTCAATAAAGCACAAATATACATCTTTCTGGTATTCCCTGCTTTCAGCCAAGATCCATCTAACATCAGCAATGATATCCCTAGTTCTACATCCTCTTCTGAGTCTGGCTTGAGTTGTTTTTGCTCTCGGGGACTTATTTTAATTGTATTCAGCTTCAGCCTGAATTTGTATATGAGCAATTGATGGTCTGTTCCAGTCTGCCCCTGGCCTTGTTTTGGCTGATGATATGGAGCTTTTCCACCTTCTCTTTCCATAGTGGCGGTGGTGGTTATGTGCCGTGGAGTCGTTCTGACTCATAGCGACCCTGTACAGGGTTTCCATGGCTGTAAATCTTTACGGGAGCAGAAAGCCTCATCTTTCTCCCATGGAACAGCTGGTAGTTTCGAACTGTTGACCTTGCGGCTCCCATCCCAATTCATAACCACTACTCTTTCCATAGATGTAGTCAGTTTGATTTCTGTTGATTCCATCTGATGATGTCCATGTGTACAGTTGTCTTTTATGTTGTTTAAAAAGGTATTTGCAATAAATAAAGTTATTGGTCTTGCAAAATTGCATCATGTGATCTCTAGCATTGTTTCTGTCACCATGGCCATATTTTCCAACTACTGATCCTTCCTCTTGGTTTTCAACTTTTGTATTCCAATTGCCAGTAACTATCAACACATCTTGATTGCATGTTTGATCAATTTCAGACTGAAGAATTTGTTAGAATTCTTCAATTTCATAATCACTGGCTTTAGTGTTTGGTGCATAAATCTGAATAATAGTGGTATTAGCTGGTCTCCCTTGTAAATGTATGGATATTATCCTATCACTACTTCTTCATGACAGATCTTGGTATGTTCTTTCTGATGATGAATGTGACGCCCATTCCTCTCCAATTTGTCATTCCTGGCATAGGAATGGCATAGTAAACCACAGGATTGTCAGATTCAAAATGATCAATACCAGTCCATTTTAGCTCATTAATGCCTAGAATACTGATGTTGATGCATTCCATGTCGTTTCTGACAACCTCTAATTTTCCTAGTTTCAGACTTGGTAAATTTCAGGTTCTGATTATTAAAGGATGTTGGTAGCACTTTCTCCTCATTTTGTGCCCCAGCCACAAATTAAAATCTAGAAAGCTTTGCTTCATTCACAATATCGAGGTCAATACCAGAGTCATTGAAAATATAGTATCATGTCACAAACATGTAACTCCCAGAGGAACAACAAGAAAGTACTTTAGAAATGCTTAAAGTAACAAACAGGAAATACCAGTAAGAAGTAAAGCAGATGACTCTTTGTAGTTTACAAATTCCTGCCACATGAACTGTGCCATGATCCTCATTTACCCCTATGAAGACGCCAGGCAGGTATTACTATGCCCATTGTGTAGTGAGGAAAACAGGCTAGGATGTTACACAAGATGGCACACTAGAAGCGAGGAGTGTTTGCCACTTCTTCCCACGACATAAAATTGATTTCTGTTGATGCACTATGGACAATCCCAAGTTACAATCAACAGTAAAAATACTATCAGCTTACAATCACGGAGCAGTATTAAAGCAGAGATAATTACTTAGAGAACAGCTAACCTCTGCCCACATCACTCCACGGGCCCACTCTCCTGAGACTTGCCCAGTTCTTATCTGTCACAGTATCCATCTTATTCCAGAAATCAGCAAAGTTTATCACTAGTCCAAACTTCAGACTCCTCTAGAGCAAGTTATTAACAATTGTAATTTAATTGTTCAGCAACATGGAAATACTTCTATATGAGCAAGGCACTGAAAAAAAATGGCAGTCCTATCAGAATTATCCTCAGACACTGGAGGGAAGACATCTTTGCGAAAATTTACAAAATAAAAAGTATATTGTATGTATGTGTGTATGAAACTGCCAGTATCAAATCAACTTTCACCTACAAAAACGACATTCTATGTAGTTTTTGAGTCTGATATTGATCCATAAATAATGATTATCTCTTGGTAACAAGACTTTAATTTGGTCTTATGGCTTATCTCCATATTGTCAAAATTTCTTATAGTGAACAGGTAATAAGAGAAAATGCAAGTTATAAAAAACAAAACCACTGCAAATGGCTTGGAGGCCAGTTCACAGAGTTCAGATATAGTCTCCTATTAAGAAACTGATACTACTTAATAATGTTCTCATGGGTGCTCAGAAACCAGCATAGTCCATTTGGACACAAATGCAGGCAAGCCTAACAAGGCTGTGCCTTGCCTACCAGTTAAGCAACATTCATGGGCACACAGAACTGCTGAACTGAAAACAAAAGCTAACACCTCAACATAAGCCAAAATCACAGCAAAGACAATGAACGTGTCTTCACAAATGTTCCTTCTTAAAAAGAAAAGCGAGTGGCCAGGGTGGAGAGTGACCACGGCGGTGGCGCCTCCAGGAGTGGTCCACGGCGTCCAGCCCCGCACGAAAGATACCAAGTTGTGCCCGTACAACCATATAAATAATTGATAACTGAAGTATCAATATAAAATGGACATTAACAATGATGACAGATAAATGCAGACGCTTGGGAATCAAATACTAGGTGAAACACTTATAAGAAGTTTTATAAAAAAGGAAATTAGGAAGTTCTAGTATTCTCCATGGCTGAAGCTCAAAGTCTGAAACCCTGATTGCCTAAGCTTTATTCTAGATCATAGCTCCAACTCCTTCAGGATATAAACAAAAGAGATAATAATTCCACAATGACTAGATCTTTGGTTATACAGTTATCAGAGACTATTACACACCATTGCTGTACTCGAGGCTCAGCGTTCTCAGGCAGTTCAAGATCTTGAAAGTTTAGGCAGACACCAGAGGGAAGCACTAAAAAATCCAACTGGATTTGTGGAAAAACTCCAGAAGAAAGCTGATATAGGGCTTCCATATCCACAGAGAGTTGTTCAGTTACCTGAGATTGCATGGGACCAATATACTAGTAGCCTTGGAAACTTTGAAAGAGAATTTAAAAAGGCATACTAGGAGAGTTAAACTAGTTTTTGATAAAGTAGGTTTACCTGCTAGACCAAAATGTCCTTTAGATTCTAAGAAGGATGGGGAGTCCCTTTCATACTCTATGTTGCCTTTGAGTGATGGTCCAGAAGGCTCAAACAGTCATCCTCAGATGATAAGAGGATGCCTGTGTAATGATACCAAACCTGAAACATTTAACCAATTGTGGACTGTAGAAGAACAGAAAAAGCTTGAACAACTACTCCTGAAATACCCTCCTGAAGAAGTAGAATCTCAGCGCTGGCAGAAGATTGCAGATGAACTGGGCAATAGGACAGCAAAACAGGTTGCCAGCCGAGTGCAAAAGTAGTTCATAAAGCTAACCAAAGCTGACATTCCAGTCCCAGGAAGAACAGCAAACACCGCAACTGAAGAGGCATCAGATGAAGAAAGTATTCCTATTATGTATAGGAACTTACCTGAATATAAAGCACTACTACAGTTTAAAAAGTTAAAGAAACAGAAACTTCAACAAATGTAAGCTGAAAGTGGATTTGTGCAACATGTGGGCTTTAAGTGCGATAACTGTGGCATAGAACCTGTCCAGGGTGGTTGGTGGCATTGTCAGGATTGTCCTCCAGAAATGTCTTTGGATTTTTGTGATGCTTGTTCAGACTGCCTACATGAAACAGATATTCACAAGGAAGATCACCAATTAGAACCTATTTATAGGTCAGAGACATTCTTAGACAGAGACTACTGTGTGTCCCGGGGCACCAGTTATAATTACCTTGACCCAAACTTCTTTCCAGCGAACAGATGACATGGAGGAGCCCACTGTTTACTAGTCCTCTTCAATACATAGCAATGGTATCATTGTTCATTATGTACACAGTATGGAAAGATTCTCTGCTTTCCCTGAAATGACACTCACAGTCTGACAGCTTCCTGAGTGTTCTCGTCAAGTACCACGCTGTACCTTTGCGGCTCTAAAACACTGTTCAACAGCTGAACACTCCTGGTGAGCAAAGGGTTTCCCTGGGGAATTTTTCACCATTCCCTTAAAGCCTTTTTAGGTGGTGCCCTTCAATGGATGAGATGGAAATGAGAGCACACATTAAAGACAATAAAATTCCAAAGGTTTCAAAGAACTTGGTCATAAATATGATAATGAGAAGATAAAGTATTTATATAAAAAACAGTTCAGGAGCTTTCAGTTTTGTTGTGAAATAGTTTTCAGCACAGAAACTGACTTAATTAGACAAAGTTTTAACCAATGATGGTGTTTGCTTCTAGGATGTACACTTAAAAGAACTCACTGTCCCAGTGGTGGCCACCATGACCTTTACTAAATCAGAGCTGCTTAACCATATTGATATCTAACTTCTTTTTAACCACAATGAACTGTCTTTATTACCAACAGCGAACCACTACAGGAGGCAACTGTGGCAATACCTCCTTAACCAGCTCATGGTATGTGAATGTTATAAAATTGTCACTCAGATATATTTTTAAAACATAATGTTATATAAGATGATCATGTGATGTGTACAAACTATGATGAAAAGTGCCAGTGGTAGTAACTGTGTAAAGTCTCTAATTCACAACATTAATCCCTTTAAAACGCACAACCTTCTGACTCTGTGTTTAGAGTTGTCAGTGCAACTCATCAAAGAAAACTGCCTGATATAAAAATCATATATATGGTAATAATTTCCCCTCTTTTGTTGTCTGCACAAGATCCATAAAAGATTGTATTTTTATTACTATTTAAACAAGTGATTAAATTTAGTCTGCGTAGTGAGCAAGAGTTCACATGCATTCTTTTATACTGCTGGATTTTGTTGTGCATCATTTAAAACATTTTGTATGTTTCTTCTTATCTGTGTACACAATAAGTTCTTGAATAATGTTCATCTGTCAGGAGAACAGTGAGAAATAAACTATGTGGAATGCTGTCTGTTTATATTTTTTGAAAGAAAGAAAAGCATGTTTATTGCTATTCTTTAGAGTCCTTTGGAATGGGTCACTTCTTGCAAGATGATAAACACCATGTTCATCAAATCAAATGTTTCTTGTGAAAGGAATAATCCTTTTCAGAAACACAAGGGTTTCATCCAGAGCTAAACCAATGAGTACAGGCAACAGAAAGGTAAAGCCATCAGAGTTTATGAGAAGGTCTAAGAGTAGAAACTTAAAGACTTTTTTTTTTTTTACATTGGGGTGAACAGCAAAAAAGTGTAGCTAGACTGGTCACGTCTCATTTCCACTTTAATTCAAAAGCTCTAAGAACTGAAAATCACTTCTTGCTTGGCAGGTTTTGTGATGTTTACTAGGCCTTGAACAGATCAATGGCTACCTGGTACAGAGACAAACAACATCTGATCAATCAATGGCTATCTGGTACAGAGACAAACAACATCTGGCTTCTAAGCTGACATTCCTGGGGGAAGAGGAAGGAAAATATAAATTGTATAGGTAAAGGGGCCCTTCAATTGGATCCGGTTCTTATCCCAAGAATGTGAACTCAGATACCTTACTAAGAATGAAGGAAAATGGAGGGGATTGTAACCATGGCAATGAAACAATATACGATAGGATGAATGTAAAACTAATGTTCCCCCATGTACCCATGTAAACTATCACATAATTTATAATAAAACTTTAACAAACAAAAAAGAATGAAGGAAAGGGAGTGGGGAGAATGTTACAGATGACCCACTACGACTCCTACTTTGTGTATTTCGGGGAAATCATGCAAAAACTAGTGGGCACAACTGACCAGGGTAAAATAATTCACAAAGAAGTACCATACAGCAGGTTCTAGTGGGAAGAAGAGAGGTGGCTAAGAGGGGCTTAAATCTTATAAAGAACGGAGGAGTTCTAAGCTGATCATTGGAGTCCTGGTGTGGCTCTGTGAGCTAATATGTCAGACTGCAAAGTTGTTTGAACTGCAAGGTCGGTGGTTCAAGCTCACCAGTTGCTCCTTGGAAACCCTATACAGGGGTGCAATGGGTCGGAATCAACTTAACGGCACTTAACAACAACAACAAAGGTGATCATTAATATATCGCTCATCTACGGTACTCTTAAAAACAGTCTCCTCGTTCCTATATCAACTGAGGTCCCTGAGTCACTGCCCCAGAAGCTCAAAGTGCAGAGTCCCTGATAGAACAGTTCAACTAAGAGGACCCCACCCCTGCAACCCACTACCTTCAAGTCTATTCCAACTCTACAGGACAGAGTAATGCTGCTCCAATAGGGGTTCTTTATGGGAGAAAAGAGCCTCATCTTTCTCCTACGGAAAGGCTGATGGGTTTGAATAGTTGACTTTGGGGCTAGCAACCCAATGCTTAACCCACGGTACTACCAGAGACCCTGTATTACTTGTATGGGCATCCCAGGAGCCACAGCACAGAACCAGGCACATAACAGATACACAAACGGCGGCTGCATGAGTGCTGTTCTAATTTCACTTCACTTTTGTATGAATAAGTATGAATCAACATGAAAGAAGCAAATTCCTGCTTTAGGAACTCCAAGTAAGACAGTTATGCTCCGGCTAAGAAACTGGAATTCAAGAAGGTTTAAACCACACTCCAAGGATATCTGTGGATCTTAATAATATTTCTAAGGCACTTTTACGTAAGCGGCAAATCCAGAAAATCAACATAAACATCATACAGACTAGTGTAATGGTTCTATTATAACTTTACCATCCAGAAGACACTGCACAGCTCCCAATTTACACAGATTCAAAAAATCAGAACCAAAAGAAAGAAGTTAGCCCATCAGTCACAAGTCCCAAAGCTAGTCAAATGTCACTCTGCCTTTAACAAGAAGGCAGTATACTTACTCTCTGATTGGAAGATAAACTTATACACCCAGATGACCAGTAGGGTCCCCACCACACTCCAGGCAATCAGCTGCCACGGCTCATACTTGGTGCAATGCCCATTGACGTAATTCTTGGCTTTTGTAGAGTATACTTCCAAAATCTCAAGGTAGGGCTCAAAGGCCTTCTAGAAATGCAAGAGAAAATAAGAAACATTAGTTTCCAAAAGAGAAACAAAATCTGTTCGTTCTTTGTGCTTCAACTCTCATTTTCCAAGGCCCAAGGCCATTCACCACCAGATCCCATGCAGCCATCATCTGATCATTCTCTAGATCTGTCTAGCTTCTGCCGTGAGTCACACCAGTACCCACTGCGCTAAGAGCTTGACAAGGGTTTTCATCTTATGCCTATCTTGGGCTAGACCATCATTTCAGCTCTCACACACATCCAGTATTCACTGTCCCACTCTCTCATCTCAAACTAATCCTCTCGACAGGAATGCACTTTCTCGCCTATGCTTTATTTGAATCATTCCCATCCTCTAACCCAGGGGTGAACTGGAGTGAACTAAAAAAAACAAAAACAAAAACAATGTAGACAGGTTGGTCATGTCTTGTTTCTACTTTAATTCAAAAGCTCTAAGCACTGTAATGGAGTCCTGGTGTGGCATTGTGGGTTAATGAGATTGACTGCAAGATCAGTTGGAATCGCACGGGTGGCGGTTCAAGCTCACCAGCTGCTCCTTGGAAACCCTCCACAGGGTCGCTATGGGTCACAACCGACTCCACAGCACTTAATATGCACTGTAAAGGGCCAGATAGTAAACTTATTTAGGCTTTGCTGGCCATACTGTTACAACTAAGATCTGCACAAAAGCAGTCCCAGGCAATGCATAAACTAATGAGAAAGGCTGTGTTCAACACAATTTTATTTATGGACACTGTACCTTAAATTTCTTATCAGCATCACATGTCATAAAATCATCATCTTTATTTTTAATTTTAAAAATGTGAAAACCATTCTTAGCTCATTATGTTGTTGTTGTTGTTGTTGTTATGTGCCGTGGAGTCGGTTCCGACTCATAGCGACCCTGTACAGGGTTTCCGAGGGTGTGTAAATCTTTACGGGAGCAGAAAGCCTCATCTTTCTTCTGTGGAACAGCTGGTAGTTTCGAACTTCTGACCTTGCGGTTCGCAGCCCGATTTGTAACCACTACACTACCAGAGCTCCTTATAGAACGCACAAAAACAGAAGCTGGCAATACTGGCCTGTAGGCCATAGTTTGTCTACCCCAACTAGAACACATATTCGTCTGTAAGACTCTTAAAGTTACTTGCTGAAGTATCTTAATGTTACTTGTATCCCTCATAATGCCTGGCACAAGAACAAGAGGAAGAAACAAATAACATCATAAACTAACCAGAATATCCCATTCATGAGAATTAATCTCTTCCTGTAATTTTTCCCTAAAAGAAGCCACTTGTGTCTCTACATAGAGTTCTAGAGTTTATCACAACCAGCTCCCCCACTTCCTGTAGTTTACTCATCTCTTTCTTATCTGACTATGTGATTAAACTCCTTGAGGATAACTCATATCAGAGTGCCCTGGACAAAATAAGCTCATTTGATAGCTTGTTATTCATTCACTCATTTCATATTTATTAAGCAAGGCTTAAGGGACTAGGCTGGAAAATGTTCCAAGTCCTCTGCCCTTAAGTTAAGTTTACCGTTAATTGGAGCATGTGTGTGTGTGTGTGTGTGTGCATGTGCATGTGTGTGTGCATGTGTATACATATTCACATGCAGACATACACATGCTCACACATAAACAAATCATTACAGTTCTCCAGGGCACATGCTATAGAAAAGCTAAGAGAAAGCATTGAGGGAGGCCTATCTAACTCTACCTGAGAGGAAATGGGGATGATATGACAGAGGAGAAAAGAAAATGCTCTAAGCAAAAAAATTAAAAGAAAGAAAGAAAAATAAACAAAAGTTTTACCAGGAAGAGAGACCACAAGCAGCATGCATACAGAGTCTAGTACTTCCAAGAAACAGCAACAAGTTCTATGTGGTTATAGTGTAAAGCTGCCTGAGGACAGAGACTGTGTCTGTCTCATCCAGCACACAACAGAGTGCCCGGCGCACAGTGTGTACTGAACATAGACGTGGACGTGGCTGACGGTGAGAGAGTAAATGAGCAGACATACCAATCAAGAGACCCGAGACTACAGGGGAAAAAAATGACCCTAAAAATGCACTGCACAAAGCACGGAGAGAGGGAGTATAAATTGATAGTAGCTTTTTATAATTTGTTAGTATCTGTTAACATTCTAAATGAATACTGCACTCATTTTAACCCAGAGAAATCCCACTGTTTACTTGTATGTGTGTACAAGCAGACATGTTCAAGAACATTCATTTTAGGAATTCCTTATCAGAGAATAGGGAAAAACTATAAACAGCAAAAATGTCCATCAACAGGGGCAAGGTTAGATAAATGATGGCATGTGTATTTATTTCATGTACCCATCCTATGAAGCATTCAAAAGACAGAATTACATCAGCTACATAGAAAAATTTCTAAGACATAATACTGAGATTTTAAAAAGGAAATTAGAAAACAAAAGCATGAATTGCTAAGTAGGAGACAACTTTTTGTTTTGTTTTGTTTTATTTATTTATTCAAGGTAACTTGGTGAGACATTGACTAGAAGGAAGACAGAGGTCAGAGACAAAAATTTTAGCTAAGCAATTGCTGAAATAGCCCTGGGGAGAAATAACTGGGCTTGATGTTAAGCAGTACAATATTAGAAATTTTTAAAGTATATAGATATGAAAAGGAACCCTGGTTGTGCAATTTGAACCCACCACCAACTCTGCAGGAGAAAAGATCTGGCAATCTACTTCTGTAAAGGTTGTTGCTGTGTGTCACCAAGTTGATTCAGACTCACATTCTAGAAAACTCCATGGGCAGTTCTACTGGTTTGCTATGAGTCAGAACTGATTCAACTGCATATTACAACAGCATAGATTTGAAAGACAGTTTTGGAGATAAGCAAGGTTTGCAAACACATTATATAAGTACAGAATTAAGGAGTGGGAAGAGTTAGAAAACTACAGAATTTCAAATTTGAGAGAATATATATGACACAAAGAATGACGTGATATGGCTCTTCTAGCCACAATCCCTGTAACTCCCACCAAACTGAACCACGCAAATAAGGTATATAAACTAGTTCTGCCATCCCACTGGGTTTACAATGAGCCAGCCCTGACACAAGAACAGGAAATCTCATGATCAAGAAAAGAAAGCGAGGGGTGGATGGAACACCTCCTTTGGATCCCAAGATCGCTGTATAGCGAGCCTCCTCGATCCAGGAGACAGGGAGCTATGACACCGGAGGAGTGGCAGAAGCAGAACCAAGAGCCAGTGCAAAAGCCAGAGTGGTGGGCTTCCCAGCACATGGAGCGAGTGCTTACAGTGTGTGGTGCCTCCAGGCAGACAGGAGGGAGCTAAATTTGCTGAACATGGAGGCCAGAGCTGAGTATCTTCAAGGCTGAGGCTTACAGCAGAGTGAAATACCCTCTGATGATTTATTGGCAGTGCTACAGGGCTTTGTAACAAGGCAGATGCCAAGGGGTCATGTGACTGAGAGACCAAAGGCCAATGAGAAGAGCACCTGTGGGCACGACTGAAAAGATATGCTCCTGGCTGGAAGAACTGTATCCTGAGCATTTCTGATCCTGAATTGTAACCTGTCAATTTCCCTAATAAATTTCATAATCGTGAATATGGGCTGTGAGTTCTGTGTGACCACTGCAATGAATTACCAAACCCAGTAGAAAGTGCCATGGGTGGAATGTTGGTGTCAGAATTGGTAAGAAGATTGGAGGGTGGAGGCATGTCTGACCTCTGCCTCACAGGAATCAGCCTTGGGCTGATACTGAATTTGACGCTCCTTCCCTCCTGTGAAGTCAGGAGATGAAACATCACCCCCATGCCATTTTCACAATAGGTAAGTAGTGTCATCATTAACCATGACAAGACTAAAAGAGGTAGTAAAGATGGAAAAGATAGAAGAAATTTTGAGGATATGATGCTTGATACTGGTTTAAGTTACGTTTCTACTGAATATCTGTATGCAATGCTCTAGTAGGAGTGTGAAAGCTTAGGAGGAGGACAGGTGCACAACAAATGTTTGTCATAAACATTTATACCCTTAGCAATTATGCTGTGGTTTATATCAGGTAATTAGCATTAGGCAAGTATTGAGTTCCCTAGAGGGCCATCCATGGAAACACAACTAATCTGCAACCCCACCATAGTTCTTGGTGGCCATTCCCTAGAGCTCACGGTTGCTATCAACAACATCAGTCCTACAGAGCAGCAGCATCACTGGTCTGTCGTTATCAAAGGTAGTTCATGGTTTCCATCGCTATAGAGGAGTCCTGGGGTGGCACTGTGGGATAAGCACTGGGCCACAAGGTCGGTTTGAACCACAATGTCAGCAAGCAGTTCAAACTTACCAGCCACTCCTTAGAAAGCCTATACAGGGTCGCTATGAGTCAGAACTGACTTGACAGCACTTGACAACAATCACTGTAGAGAGTCTTCTAGTGGTAAAGTTGGGATCAAGCCATAGAGCTGAATAGTGTGTAAGAATGGAATGACAATAGGACAATAATTCAGGTCAGCTTTTCTTCTGATAATGTTGTTGCATGCTGTTGCATAATTCTACTCAATCCTGTAGGACAAAATGGAACAGCCCTGTCCCTAGTGTTTCCCCTCTGATGATTACTGTTGTTAAGTGCCGTAAAGTCGGTACTGACTCATAATGACCCTGTATAGGGTTTCTGAGGAGTCGGTGGTGGGTTTGAACTGCTGAACTTGCAGTCAGTAGTCCAGTGCTTATCCCACAGTGCCACATCAGGATTCCATATACCCAGAATCTAGAGATCCCAATGTCTACAGATAACTGAAGTTATTTATCAACTCTTCATGGCCCTGAACAAAAAAAAAATATAACTGTCAAGGGCCAGCAAATGAAAATACCTTAATGTGAAGATAGGAAGCTATTATTCCTCACTGACATTTATACAATCATACCCAGTAAGAACATATATATTTTCTTGGTAATTGCTATGGTAAGTAGATAATGGGAGTCCTGGAACTCAAAAAGGGTATTCTAAGAGGAGGTCTACTTTCTCTTACTCCAAAGGCACAATGGTATTGTACTAGATAGGTGCTGGCAAGCTTTTTTAGTAAGTGACTAGCATCACAGAAATTAGGTCTCCTGGCTTCACCCCAGGGTCCTCCACCAGCCCTAAATTACTACAAACAACCTAGGCTCGGTCCCCAATGATGGCAGTCACAACACTGCCAGCTCACTGCATTTATTGGGCTCTGTGGGGCAGTGCATCGTAGCTCCTTGGAAAAAAGGAAGAAGCAGTCCTTTAGGGCCTTAAAAACAGCACAAACCCCAGGCTGGGTCCTGATGCAATCCTCCAACCCTTGGGAAGCACAGAATCTAAGAACTGAAGGGAACTCTAGAGATTAAGTCCAGCATTTGCCCTTACAAGGAGAGGCCTCCAAGTGAAGCAGTGAATCTAAGCACAAGACTAGAAACCCAAGCCTTCTGACTTAGTATTCAGACCTCCTTCAGGTCTTGATTCTCAGTGTCTAAAGGCAGGAAGAAACACAAGAGCTTTCTTTTCATTATCCTGTTCTTGGCAGAATCTATCCTGATGATATGGTACAGTTCATGATAAATGAAATTATACAGTTAGTCACGACTAGAGGTAAACATTGAAATTAAAATGGCATGAGAACTTGCTAGAATTATGACTACATCTTTTTGCCACAGCAGGACTCCTTTTTGCTTTCTGCAATACATTTTTGTCTCTATATACCTATGTACGTATTTATTAAGTACACTACTTAGATTTCTATTTATTCTGCTTATTTTAACTAAATCTATTGTCAAGTGCTGCTGTAGCTGTTGTATGTTGTTGGTTCCAACTCATAATGATGGTTGTTGTTGTTGTTGTGTGCCGTGGAGTCGGTTCCAACTCATAGCAACCCTGTGTTCAGGGTTTCTGAGGCTATAAATCTTTACGGGAGCAGAAAGCCTCATCTTTCTCCCGCAGAACAGCTGGTAGTTTCGAACTGCTGACCTTAAGGTTCGCAGCCCGATTCGTAACCAC
>NW_006408538.1:14759617-14767001 GCF_000296735.1 Chrysochloris asiatica | reverse complement strand
GCTTGGGTCAGGTGCACCTTAGTCCTCAAACTGACATCTTTGCTCTTTAATACTTTAAAAAGGTCTTGTGCAGCAGATTTACCTAAGGCAATACGTCCTTAGATTTCTTGACTGCTGCTTCCCTGAGTGTTGTTGGTTAATCTGAGCAAAAGGAAGTCTTTGAAGTCAATCTTTTCTCCATTGATATGAAGGTTGTTTATTGATCCAGTAGTGAAGATTTCTATCTTCTTTACATTGAGATGCAACCCATACCCAAGCTGTAGTCTTTGATCTTCATCAGTAAATATTTTAAGACCTCTTTACTTTCAACAAGCAAGGTTGTACCATCTGCATATCACAGGTTGTTAATGAGTCATCCTCTAATCCTGATGCCACATTTTGCTTCATATATTCCCGCTTCTCGGATTATTTGCTCAGCATACAGACTGAATAAGTATGGTGAAAGAATACAACCCTGAATACACCTTTCCTATTTTTAACCACTCGGTGTTCCCTTAGTCTGGTCAAACAACTGCCTCTATGTACAGCTTCTTCATGAGCAAATTAAATATTCTGGAATACCCATTCTTTGCAATGTTACCCACAGCTTGTCATGATCCACACAGTCAATAAATCATGAGTAAACAGCTTTCTGGCATTCTCTGCTTTCAGCCAAGATCCATCAGATGTAAGCAATGACTTTCCTAGTTCCACATCCTCTTCTGAATCTGGCTTGACTTTCTGTCAGTTTCTGGTCAATGTACTGCTGCAGCCGTTTTTGAATTACCTTCAGCAAAACTGTACTTGCCCATATGACTATTCTAAAAACAACTAATTACACACTTAAAAAATAAATAAACTCTTCTGATTCAGAAACTCCATTTGCTATCACCAACCAAGATTCTTCAGATGTACAGTTTTCTGCTGAAAAAGTTGACAAACGAGCCAAATACAGAGGAGACTTTCCAGTAAAGAGTATAGCTCTGGACTCCAATGAAAGCAAGCCTAAGTGTCTAGGAATAACTCAGAAATTGGTAGAGCAATTTGTATAGGTTTAGCACAGAGAGGGCGATTGTCTAAGAAGATGTATTTCTTGGAAAGGGTCTATAAAGAGAATTGCTGCCTACTGAAATGATGACCCTGCTTTTTAAAACATTGTTTTTTCGTTGGCAGCTCGTGAGCACATACCCAGGCTGCCTGCCAAGGGTGCTCTCCTGCACTGACTCCGCTTCTCTACTGCTGTGGCCTCTAGAGCAGGCGGGAGGCATGTCACAGAAGCCTATACAAAGACAGCTGGGCCAAGGCACAATGTCTGCAATGGTCATCACAGATCCCAACTGTTACGTGGCCTCTCACTCACCAGCCTCAAAAGCTGTGTGACTTTGGCTCATTACTGAATCTCTGTGCAACTCTATTTTGCTTCTTGGCAAAACCAGATGCTATTGTTATAATCCAACAAATAGTTGCTGAAAATTAAATGAGTTAAGGAGGTACAGACTGAATTGTGTCCCCGCCCCAAAACGTGTGTTATAGACCTACCCTGAGTGCCTGTGGTTATAATCCTATTTGGGAATGGGTTGCCTTTGTTCTTAGTATAGGCTGTGTCTTCAGTCACTCTCTTTTAAGATTAAAAAAAAAAGAGATGAAAACAAGCAATCCAGAAAGTAGAGATGGGGGATAAGAAATGTCAAGCCATACGAAGCTCATCCAGCTCAAAAGAGACGAAACCCTCCCTAGCCGCAGAGAGAGAAATCCGCCTTTCTCCCAGAGCCAGCAGCCTGCATCCAAACTCCTAAACTGTGAGAAAATAAATGTCTCGTAAAACCCCCACCCAATAACTACTGCTGCTACTGTGTGACTCACAGTGACCCTGGAGAGCCTGTCGATCGATCTTCAGGGGAGCAACTGGTGGACTTGAACTGCTGGCCTTGCAGTTAGCAATCCAATGCGTAATCCACTACGCCCCCAGGGCTCTGTTACAGCAGCACTGTTGTGATTGTTGTTAAGCGCCATTGAGTAGGTTCCGACTCATAGCAACCCTGTATAGGGTGTCGGAGGAGCAGCAGGTGGGTTTGAACTACCGACTTTATGGTTCACAGTCCAATGCTGATCTTACAGTGCCACATTAGGAGTCCTTATAGCAGCACTAGGTAACTACTATATAAGAAAATAAGGAAATACCTGGATAAGTAACCATTTGGTGGTGGTAGTGGTTGTGAGCCATCAGTTCTGATTCATAGCAATCCAATGTGTAACCCATTACACTACAAGTTCCTTAAACAAACAACTTTGTTGTTGTTGGGTGCCATTGAGTCAGTATCGACTCATAGTGACCCGGTGCACAAGAGAATGAGACACTGCCTGGTTCTGTGCCAACTTCCAAATCATTGCTACACTTGAGCCCATTGCTGCTGTCACTGTGCCAATCTGTCTTCCTCTTTTTCGCTGACCCTCCACTTTCCCAAGCATGATGGCCTTCTCCATGGACAAGTCCCTCTTGACAGTATGTCCAAAATATGAGAGACGAAGAAGTCTGGCCATCCTGGTTTCCAAGGAGCATTCTAGCTGTACTTTTTACAATACTTCTTTTGGCATTCCACGGTACTTTTAAAATTCTCCTTCAAAATCATAACTGAAATGCATCAATTCTCCTACAGTCTTCCTTAGTCACTGTCCAATTTTCACATGCATATGAGGTTACTGAAAATACCATAACTCGGGTCATGTGCACCTTAGTCCCCAAACTGAAATCTTTGCTCTTGAACACCTAAAGTGTTCATTCAAGACTTTAAACACTTAGTAAGTATATAATGTATCTACATTCTTGACTGATGAACATTTTCCTTTCCTTTTCAGTAAGCAGCAAAAGGAAACAACTTTCACAGAGTCCAAAGCCAAGTCACAAAAGGTGGAGCTGGGAAAGACTTGATTCCCATGTCTAGATCATAGCTTCTTTAAACGGTGATAAACAAATACAAGTTCATACTGAGCTGCTCCTCGTTTAGAAGCACAAATGTGAAGTCAACTATTGGCCTTTGGCAATCTCCAAACTCAATCAGAAAGTTGCAAGTGATCCTTTGCCTACCTATAAAAGTTCCCTACATGTTTGGAGTCTTGGCATGACGCTGCAGAATAACCCACCAGTCACTCCTGGGAAACCCATTACAGGAGCGCAATGAGTCGGAAACGACTCAACGGTGCTTAACAACAACAACAAATGTTTACAGGGCATGCACCTGATTTCAGCCACCTGAAGGGCTACTAGACTGCACTCTGGCTACAATCCAGCAGGACAAAAACCAAGTCCACCACAGCATTCTCTTCTGTGCCCAAGATTCCCTCTCATTACAGCGTGAAAACAGTGCTTTCTATTTGCCTCAATTGCTTCAAAGACTCGGTCTATTCCTCTAGAAATCCATCTGCCAAAAGTCATTTCAAAAGAATGAATTTAAAAGCCTCTAGAGAATATGGTCTCCCCAATAAGGAGTATAAATATACCACAACAGAAACTTAGACTTCAAAGAGTTCCAGAAGATTATGATTTGAACAATGCCATTTACTACTACAAACAGTGTTTTACAACTCTGAGCTCTGCAGGGCCTTTTGGATACTCAAAAAGAACCAAGGTTGCTTTACTCCCACAAAATGTTTGGTAAGACTTACAGACCTGAGAAATAAGAATGCAACTGAGTTTTTATTCTCCAGAGAAATAATCAAAAAGGAAAGCCACTTCACATTGTAAAAGTACCTACACTAATTCAGGAGATCGTTTTCAGGGTTTCCTCTAATATTTAGTGTGCAGGTTTTGTGGCCCAAAGCTAAATGTAAAAGCACTATATTGAAAAAAAACGAAACCAAAAAAAGCACCCTTGTTGTTGTTAAGTGTCTACATCAGGTTTCCAAGGAGTGGGTGGTGTGTTTGAACCACTGACCTTGTGCTTAGCAGTACAGTGCTTATCCTACAGAGCCATACCAAGGCTTCAAAAAGCAACAGCAAAATCCCCTATAGGTGTATAAATTGATCGATCCACTTTGGAAACCTACGATCCAGCAATTCCATTTATGTTCATGGAAGACAAGTTCAAGAATTTATAGCATCATGAACAGTAATCAGAAAGTGAAAACATAAATGTTGATTATTTATGCTATTATTGGAGTCCTATTGTGGTGCTATGGGATAATGTCTGACCTGCAAGGTCGATTTGAGCCACAAGGTTGGCGGTTCAAAGTCACCAGCTGTTCCTCAGAAACCCTATTCTGTGAGTTGGAACCAACTCGGTGGCACCTAACAACAACAATGCTGTTATTGCTACTACTTGTCCTCAAGTCAATTTCAATTCATTGCAACCCCATGTATGCATAGTACCATATGCTTTTCAAGGTTATGGCCTCCTGGAAACAAATCACCAGGCCAACCCTCTGAGATGTCTCTGTGTGGGTTCAAATCACCAACATTTCAGCTAGTAATCAAGCTCTTAACTGTTGGCTCCACCACCCAGGGTTCCTGATCAACTACAGAATTGCTAATTACACTCAATATTTTTTATACATTATAAGGCTACACAAAGGAAGCCTGGTGGTGCAATGGTTTACATGTTGTTAAGTGCCCGTCGAGGTGGTTCCGACCCATAGCAACCCTGGACAGGGTTTCCGAGGCTGTATATCTTTACGGGAGTAGAAAGTCTCATCTTTCTCCACGGAGCAGCTGGTAGTTTCGAACTGCTGACCTTGCAGTTCACAGCCCGAATCATAACCACTACACTACCAGAGCTCCTTACGGTTTACATGCTCCTCTGCTAATCAAAAGGTTGTTGTTGTTAAGTACCGTGGAGTTGGGTCAGAAGGTAGGTGGTGTGAACTCACAGGCTGATCCGTGGGAAAAAAGCCTGAAAGTTTGTTCCTGTAAAAATTACAGTCTAGGAAACCTCATGGGGCAATTTTACTCTGTTCTATCAAGTCACTATGATTAGGAGCAACTCAGAGGCACCTAACAACAATGCTACAAACAATAACGAAACAACAACAACAAATGATTGTCACATAACAGCACGGTTGAATTTCAGGCAAAACACTGAGCAAAAAAAAAAATGCAAAAGAGAAAGTCAACGCTATGATTCCATTTATATACACTGTGAAAATCAGCAGAACTAACCTATGGTGAGAGGATTATGGGGGTATCATCTGGATATGAGGGGCATGAGGAACTGCTAGAGAGCTGGAAATTGTTTTTCTCTTGCTCCGGATGCTTACAATGCACACATATGTAAATATTCACTGACCTCCATACTTATGAAGCGCTGACCTTTTGGTTCAAATGGACCTTGCAATCCAGTGCTTAATCCCACAGCGCCACACCAGGACTCTACACATAAATGACAATGTGCCAGAGGAGTGGGCTAAGAGGACAGTTGCACAGTTTCTTCCTATACAGCAGACAATTCACTCACTCATCAAGAAGGTACACTGTATTTTGAAATAAGAAGCTGATCTATAGCAAGAAGGAATGGAAACAAGACATACCGGGAGGAAGTCAAGTAAGTGATGCTATCCTGAGGGGACTGCAATCACAGATAAAACTAAGTGTTGTTGCTGTTGTTAAATATGTTAAATGTAAAACTGATGATCTGCTCTGTACATCTTCACCTGATTCACAATAAAAAGTGTGCCCCAAAAAAGTTCACATAGCTATATTATATTAAGGCAAAAAGCACCATTAACTAAAAAACTCAATTTATCGGGTAGGATGCAACAATGCTAAGTCTGCATGCACCTAACAATAAAATCTCATAGAACAAAACCTACAAGAATAAAATCTAACAGAACTGTAAGGAGCAATAGACAAAGAAGGGCTAAAGCTTAAGTCTTAAGAGGCACCCACAAAACAGGATATCGAAATGGTCAACAAAACCATGCTAAGATCGGGCACTTAGTCTCATGAGAGAACAGACTGAGACCTTGCCAGACCAGTCAGGTTCTGCCTTACTAGAGATTTCTTTTACTTTAGGGAAATGAATTTCTATCTCTATTACTTCAGTATGTTCTGTTATATACAGACAAACCTAGTCTCAACTGATGCACCAGGTAATTGAGACAATGAACAATTAACAATTCAGGCAGTCTGAGAAAGTATCCACACTCACTGTTGGCATAGTAGTACAGATTCCTATACACAGCAAGGGAAGCTGAACTACAGGATTTCTAAAGGTCCTTCAGGCAATTAAGATTCTAAGGCCACTACTGGAACAAAACCGCTCTGGACTTGCCAAAGCTCTGGCAACATTTGCCTCTGACTCCAATGCTTCTGTTATTATCAGTGAGAACATTTCTTTTCTCTAACAATCTATACCCTCTCTATACTTAAGACTCTGCTCAAGCAGCAACTTGACCAAAGTCCAGCCACTTCAGGGTGCAGGATTGATCCCTTTTGTTCCTCCAGGTCGGCTAATCAGCAGTCTCCAATTCTGCCATGAGCAGCAGGAGGCTTCTGGCTAGGAATGAAATCAACCAGGCTCCTTAATCCTCTGGTTTCTGGATGGGTTTGATCAATGGGAAGCTTTTGATGGAGACCAGAGGGTGGAACAAGGAGGGGCTTGTGGCATTTCTTCCTTTTGGTACCCTTCCTAATGGGCCTAATAGGTTGTTGTTGTTGCTAAGTATCATTGAGTCAATTGTGACTCATCGAGACCCTGTATAGTGTTTCAGAGGAAGGACTATAGGTTGAAGTGCCTTGTGGTTAGAAGTCCAATCCAGTGCTGATCCTACAGCGCCACACCAGAAGCCATTAGTGGGCCCAGGTAACACTGCCACAGATACAGACAGCAACAGCTCAGTTCTGCTTGGGTTCTAGTCCTTTCGCCTCCCTTGCCGACAAGGGTTGATAATGATTTTTGGCTGTTGCAGCCCTGAGGTGTTTTCCTGAACCCTGACCATGCTTTTTTTTTTTCCTTTCTTTCTTTTTAAGTTTTTATTGTGAATTGAGTGAAAGTTTACAGGGCAGATCATCAGATTTACATTCAACAAATCATATACTTTGTTTCATTACAATGATTATAGTCCCCTTCATATACCAACACTTTAAACAGCATTTCTCTCTATTCATTTTAGCTCTTTTTTTTTTTTTTTAAACACTCAGGCATATATAATAATTTACACCACCAACAGGCACATTCTGCAAATCAGCCTCCTGGCCGCTAGCTCTCAGTCCCTCACTTTCCATATGTCCAGAGTCCTCAGCTGCTCCCTCTCTCCATGTCCCCCTCTGCCTCCATCTCTGGATAGGGTCTCGCATTCCACTTGTGCTGTTCTCCCGTGATGGTCCTAGGGTCCTCTGTTTCTGGACTGTAAGATTAACCACTCCCCCATTTTTGTTACGGCACTTCTACCTTTACAATTGTGACAGTCACAA
>NW_006408538.1:14750647-14759517 GCF_000296735.1 Chrysochloris asiatica | reverse complement strand
TGCTGACCTTAAGGTTCGCAGCCCGATTCGTAACCACATTACCAGAGCTCCTTCCAACTCATAATAATATGACTATATATTCCGAGATAATGATGAGTAAATTAACCAGTTTTCTTCATATGCTCATTCCAATCCCAATCTAGTGGTTTAGGTTTTAGCAGATGCTCAAACAACATTCAAATCGTACTCAATAGACAATTTATTAGACAATAAACTGCCACTAGAATGAGATGGGTTCGCACAGTGTCAGTAGCTATGTGTGAGTGTGAGGATGTGAAGATGGATTGTGAGGTTGACACAGAACTGAGCAGTGTTTCATTCTGTTGTGCCTAAGGTCGCTCTGAGTCAGAAGCAGCCGTATGGCACCTAGCAACATCAAGAACTTACGGGAGCTCAGCAGTCCACTATCCCTCGATGAGAATAAAGTCTTTGAACCCTTCAATCACCTCAAGGAATCAAGACACACAACATAATAGTAAATTCTGTTTGTAAATTTTGTGAATCTGAGGCCTATTGTTAGATCAGTGAGTTTCAAACGTCCCAACAGACCCACAGAAATTCATTCTACAACACAATCTACCTCATAGAAACAGACACAGAACTGAGTCTCCAAGTAATATTTAACCTTGTTACATGTCATGTACTCACATCTTTTCCCGTTTATTCCTTTTTATAAAAATTGTTTTATTGGAGTCAGAGTACAAACATTCGCCACTTCAGCAGTTCTTACGTGCACAATGCAATGGCACTAATTGTCTTCCTTTTCTGTTTTCAGTGTTTGACCCACAACATGAGTGTGTGGCCCTCAACACACATCATGACCTTCTGTTTCAAAACCAGTGCCTTACGGTGATTTTTATTCTGGTGGTGGGTGTGTGCTGTCGAGTTGGTTTCAACTCAGAGTGACCCTGTGTAGGGTTTCCAAGGTGGTCTATTTTTTTTTTTTTACTTTTTATTGTGAATTGAGTGAAGGCTGAGGCTGTCAAGTTTATGGGAGCAGAAAGTCCTGAAATTCAGATGTGGCTGTGCAGTGCAGTGAAGTGAAGCGGCACTATCGTGTGTTCCCTTCTATTCAATCTCAGTGTTGTCTATACTCTGCGTTCTTGCTAGGCCCAAATTAGCATCTGATGAAGTAACTAAGCCCCAGAGACCCAGCAGTCTAGTCTATCCAGTCACAAGCTAACTTTCCTACTGCTCCTGGCTCTCCCCAATATGCTCAACTTTTCCAGCCCCCAAATCACTTCAAAAGAGCAAAAGATTCTATAAGCAGACTTCCTATACTGGCATTACTCACACTGGCCTCTCTCCTCACATCAAAAATAAAACCACCTTTGAGAACTGGTGCTGCTCTGGACCAAGTACCAATTGTTGTTAAGTGCTAACGTGCCAGCAGTTCCAGTTCCGACTCACAGTGACCCTGCATAAGGCTTCTGAGGAGCAGCAGGCAGGTTTGAACAGCTGACTGTGTGGTTAGCAGTCCAGTGCTTATCCTCCAGCACACACCAGATCTCAGTGATCAATGTACATCAGAAGGAACGTTCCGGAAAGGAATGTGAGTGAAAGTAAAAAGCTACCTGGCAGGCATTCCCAGACCTGTGTCACAGACGGTGTTTCTTTCCTTGGAGTTAATGGCCTTTTTTCCTTGGAGCTAATGGCGCTGTGGGCTAATGCATCAGACTGCAAAGTCATTTGAACTGCAAGGTTGGTGGTTCAAGCCCACCAGCTAGCTGCTCCTTGGAAACCCTACACGGGGTTGCTACGGGTCAGTCGACTAGACAGCACTTAACAACAACAATGCAAATAGTAATCATCCTTTCTCTGTGATTCAGCAGACAGCTAACCATCTGTACTTGGTTAATATCACCAGTAGGGTCTCTCTACATCCCCCAAGAAGCTTTTTCCAAATACCCCTGCCAGAGATTCAGTAAGAGCGGAATGAAGACCAGGAAGGTGCATTTGAAACAGCACCGTCAGGTTATATTTATGAATCATTACTTGATAAGGTGATCTGGCACACTACTGGGACCCCATCATCAAGCTTAGTGGTTACCCATCTCTCAGGAGAGAGAAAAGGCTTCCACCAAGCTTACATGAAGGACCTAGCCATGCCAATCTAGACTGATCAGGACTCTGACACAGTTCTTCCTGGCCAATATTCATTCTCTGGCAACTTACTCATCCTCCTAGACCCAGAGAAGCCCTATAGAGAACAGATTAGAACTGCTTCTTAGGGTTGAGACTAGCGGGTTTGGACCACTGATGTTAGGAGTAGCAGCACAATGCTCATATTTAGCCGAAGGCATCATTATGATTCTAATCAACACGATGGTGCTGTGCCGTGGAGTTGGTTCCGACTCATAGCGACCCTGTACATGGTTTCCGAGGCTGTAAATCTTTCTCCCGCGGAACAGCTGGTAGTTTTGAACTGCTGACCTTGAGGTTCACAGCCCGATTCGTAACCGCTAGGCTACCAGAGCTCCTTAACGTGATGGTAGTAGGTTTGTTTTTCAGTGTGGTTTGGCTGTTGTTAAGTGCCATCAAGTCATTACCGACTCATAGCGACCATATGCACTGCAGAACAAAACACTGCCGGATCCTGGGCCAACCTCACTACTGTTGCCACGCTTGAGTCCATCGATGCTGTCACTTGGCCAATCCGTCTCATTGGGGAGTCTTCCTCTTTTTCTCTGATCCTTCACCTTACCAAACATGATATCCTTCTCCAGTGACTGGTCCCTCCTGACCATATGTCTGAAGTATGAGAGATGAAGTTTGGCCATCCTGGTCTCCAAGGAGCACTAGTTACTAATAAAATAGAAATATTCTTTCTATCCAGCAAAGACAGACTTTCCTTTCTCTTCCATTTTCTTCACCTCTAATTGGAGTCCTGGTGTGGCACTATGGGCTAATGAGTCAGACTGCAAAGTCATCTGAACTGCAATGTCAGTGGTTCAAGCTCACCAGCTGCTCCTTGGAAGCCCTGTACAGGGTCGCTATGGGTCAGAATCGACTCAACGGCACTTAACAACAACAACAACAACAACGTTATTATTGTTAAGTGCCATGGAGTCAGTTCAAACGTGTAGTGAGTGACCCTATATAGGGTTTCTGAGGAGTGGCTGGTGGGTTGGAAAACAATAGTTTCTCCAGAAAAGCGAGAAGTTCAAGCTTCAGAGCAGGAATAGACTATCCAGGAAAAGAAAAACCTGTTTTAGCCAGTTCACCCATTGCCTGAAATGTCTTAAGATCAAGATATTTGAGGACTGAGACTGGGGTTATTGAGTAAAGTTAAAGTAAGACCTGAACAGTGTACCTATTTGTTCTTATATCAAAGAAAATACAGCAACATGAATCTTATTTACATGACATTGTGCAGCACTTAAAATGTAAAGTAAGCAGATAAGAAAACACTATAATCTTTAAAGCCTCAAAAGGCACTAAGGTTTTTGGCAAAAACAGATCACAAGCCCTAAGGGAAAATTTCCTGGGGTCATTAAAGAAGAAGTAAGAATTGAGTAACAGAACCAAACAGCCATTCCAAGCAACTACAAGTGATTCACATACAGAAATGTTTGAAGACAGTGACTCATTATTGGTTTGTTAGGAGATAACAGAAAAAACCATATACTTCCTCAAACTCCATTTTGTGAGTCAGGAGACCCAGTATCTGGGCAGCTCATCTCAAAAAGCTTATCCGTCTCACAGAGACACAAAGGGAGCTGGGCCTCATAAAAGAGACAGGTGTGCGCTGTTCCCAAGTCAGTATGAAGCACCCCTGAAAAAACAAAGTTTCTAAACACATCAAAGCTGATAGTTCTAAACTCCATTTATTTATTTGTGGTCAGGATGAGGCCTGAAGTGAAGACACAAGGTGATTCTGTCAACCAGCAGTTGTGAGCACCTTTCTTCTAGAAGACATCAGCCATCAACACCAAAAACCAAACTCACTGCCTTCGGATGGCGTCCACTTCAGGGCAACCCCATGAGTTACACAATAGAACTGCTCCATAGGGTTTTCTTAGCTGTAATCTTTATGGATGCAGATTGTTGGTCTTTCTTCTATGGTAATGCTAGGTGGCTTTGAACCACCAACCTTCTACATTAGTAGCTGAGCTCCAACTATTAGAGACAATCATAGAACCAAGTTCTATACACAAAGGAACATGCTGAGGGATGTAGATGTTTAGACTAATTATGTCTTTAGTCCGTCAAGTACACGCTCAGCCTAAGGCAAGCAGGCAGGATGGGAAAAGAGTACTATGCAAACCTGTAGATGGTATACTGCCAAAAATGCTATCATCTCCTAAAATACACTTAACCAAAAACCAGTTGCCAATGAATAGAGTCTGACTCTTGGCTACAAGCCATGTATAGCAGAACAGAATTGCCCTCCATGGGTTTATGCAGACTAAGATCTTTCAGAAGCAATTGACACATTCTTCTACTAAGGCCAGAGTTGTTGTTGTTATGTGCGGTGGAGTCGGTTCTGATTCACAGCGACCCTGTACAGGGTTTCCAAGGCTTCAAATCTTTATGGGAGCAGAAAACCTCATCTTTCTCCCACGGAACAGCTGGTAGTTTCGAACTGCTGACCCTGAGGTTAGCAGCCCAATTCGTAACCACTACACTATCAGAGCTCCTTTCTGAGGCCAGTAGTCCAGTGCATAATGGTGTGAGCCACCCAGTGACTCAGGCTAAATGACTCACTGTGCAAATGCACAGCGGTTACCTTCCAAAGAAGAGCACTGGCCTCGGTTGTCATTGTCCTCTGAAGACCAGCAATGAGAAGTCCTTGGGTAAGCAGTGAGCTCTTCACACAGGGAGACGTTGGGATGTCCCGAAACAGGCCACAGGAAGAGTTCTCTGGACTTCTCCCTTCCCGCACGTATCTTATTGACACGGTTTTCTTTTTTTCCCCCACCGAGACTGCTGAAGGCTTAGATTTCCAAACTTGCAAAAATCCCCTCTCTGCAATATTCATGCTGCTATTAAACTGAGAAATACTGAACATACACTAGGGAAGTTACAAAGACTACTGCTCTGCAAATTTCTAACTGTTAGTTCTGTTCAAAACACTCTCTGGAAATGTATGCCTTCAAACTTCTGTTGCCAAGGGCCTACTTTTTAAAACTGAAGTAAGTAGTTGAAGGAATTTAAATGTAAAACTTAAGTTTGGACATTTTGTGATAATCTGTTAGGTGCGCAGGATAAAACAGTGCTTCCAGTGGAAAATTCTCTAGGGACATCCTTCTGTAGTATCTGGTTCTGATTCAGTGGAGGGTATTTCACCTTTCTGACGGCTGTAAATCATTAACTACAATGGAAATTCTATCCTGTTTGGCAAGCAGAGTCCAACTGACTTTCCTCTGCCACTATGGAAGAAACTGGGGCTCTGGTGTGGCACTGTAGGCTAAGCACTGAACTGTTAACACAAGGTTGGATGTTCAAACCCATTAGCTGCTCCTCGGAAACACTATTCAGGATCTCTATGAGTCAGAACCAACTCAACGGCACTTAGCCACAGCAACATGGAAGAAAATAGTTTGCCTCAATTTGTATATTCATTTCAATAATTCTGGATCTATAAATGTGTCTATTCTTTGGCCTTCACCTTTGAACCAGCTACAGAATCTGCCTGGTTTCCTTATTAAGGTGGTAGTTAAGTTTTGTTGGGCTGGTTCAGAGGAGCAGCTGGTGAGTTTGAACTGTCGACCTTGTGGTTCAAACTGACCTTGCAGTCCAGTGCTTATCCTACAGTGAGTCAAATAAAATCTTACACATATATTCATTTT
The DNA here is from genome assembly GCF_000296735.1 of Chrysochloris asiatica. NCBI lineage: Eukaryota > Metazoa > Chordata > Mammalia > Afrosoricida > Chrysochloridae > Chrysochloris > Chrysochloris asiatica. Next base: position 14,753,725 of record NW_006408538.1, on the reverse strand, counting down.
ATATTTGTATAACACCTACATTTTTATCTTTTTATAAAAATTACCTTTTACAATAGCTAGAGAGCTTCTAAACTCTCCACCCCTGAAAACAAAAAAACTGCTTGCAAATATAAAGTCTTACAAATAACCACAAAGGGTTCAGAGCATCCTGAAGGCCCATCATTGGGGCATATACACAAGATAAAATAAACCACAGGAATAGATAGCTTCAGTATTCCAGACTGCCCTATTAATACAAAGTAAACTAAGGTCCCTATGCCTTTGCTGCTGTTTAGTGTTATGGAGTCTGTTCGGACTTATAGTGACCCAGTATAGGGTTTCCAAGGCTGACATCTTTGTGGGAGCCTCATCTGTTTCCGAAGGAGCGGCTGGTGGGCTTGAAGGTCATAGACCAGACCTTATCATACAGAGAGCCACTGTGTTCCGCCTATGTGCCTTAGGCAAATATTCACTGCAAATATTCACTGGACATATTCAGTACTTAAAATTCTCCAGAAAAAGCCTGAAAAACAGAAATGAAGCATCTACTGATTCATGCTACAATATAGTTGAACCCTGAAAAGATGATTCTGAGTAAAAGAAGTCAGTCAAAAAGGCCCACACATGTATGAATATTGTTGTTATTAGTTGTTGTTACGTGTCATCAAGTCAGTACTGACTCACGGCAACCATATGCACAACAGAACGAAACACTGCCCAGTCCTGGGCCAATCTTACAACCGTTGCTACACATAAGCCCACTGCAGCTGCCACTGTGCTAATCTATCTCGTTGGGGGCCTTCCTCATTTTCTCTGCCCCTCCACTTTACCAAACATGATATCTCTCTCCAGTGACTGGTCCCTCCTGATAATATGTCCAAAGTATGAACGAAGAAGTTTGGCCACCCTGACTTCCAAGGAGCACTCTGGCTGTACTTCATCCAACACAGATCTATTTGTTCTTTTGGCAGTCCATGGTACTTTTAATATTCTCCTCCAACACCACAACTCAAATGCATCTATTCTTCTACAGTCTTCTTTATTCACTACCCAACTTTCGCATGCATATGAGGTTACTAAAATACCATAGCTTGGGTCAGGTGCACCTTAGTCCTCAAACTGACATCTTTGCTCTTTAATACTTTAAAAAGGTCTTGTGCAGCAGATTTACCTAAGGCAATACGTCCTTAGATTTCTTGACTGCTGCTTCCCTGAGTGTTGTTGGTTAATCTGAGCAAAAGGAAGTCTTTGAAGTCAATCTTTTCTCCATTGATATGAAGGTTGTTTATTGATCCAGTAGTGAAGATTTCTATCTTCTTTACATTGAGATGCAACCCATACCCAAGCTGTAGTCTTTGATCTTCATCAGTAAATATTTTAAGACCTCTTTACTTTCAACAAGCAAGGTTGTACCATCTGCATATCACAGGTTGTTAATGAGTCATCCTCTAATCCTGATGCCACATTTTGCTTCATATATTCCCGCTTCTCGGATTATTTGCTCAGCATACAGACTGAATAAGTATGGTGAAAGAATACAACCCTGAATACACCTTTCCTATTTTTAACCACTCGGTGTTCCCTTAGTCTGGTCAAACAACTGCCTCTATGTACAGCTTCTTCATGAGCAAATTAAATATTCTGGAATACCCATTCTTTGCAATGTTACCCACAGCTTGTCATGATCCACACAGTCAATAAATCATGAGTAAACAGCTTTCTGGCATTCTCTGCTTTCAGCCAAGATCCATCAGATGTAAGCAATGACTTTCCTAGTTCCACATCCTCTTCTGAATCTGGCTTGACTTTCTGTCAGTTTCTGGTCAATGTACTGCTGCAGCCGTTTTTGAATTACCTTCAGCAAAACTGTACTTGCCCATATGACTATTCTAAAAACAACTAATTACACACTTAAAAAATAAATAAACTCTTCTGATTCAGAAACTCCATTTGCTATCACCAACCAAGATTCTTCAGATGTACAGTTTTCTGCTGAAAAAGTTGACAAACGAGCCAAATACAGAGGAGACTTTCCAGTAAAGAGTATAGCTCTGGACTCCAATGAAAGCAAGCCTAAGTGTCTAGGAATAACTCAGAAATTGGTAGAGCAATTTGTATAGGTTTAGCACAGAGAGGGCGATTGTCTAAGAAGATGTATTTCTTGGAAAGGGTCTATAAAGAGAATTGCTGCCTACTGAAATGATGACCCTGCTTTTTAAAACATTGTTTTTTCGTTGGCAGCTCGTGAGCACATACCCAGGCTGCCTGCCAAGGGTGCTCTCCTGCACTGACTCCGCTTCTCTACTGCTGTGGCCTCTAGAGCAGGCGGGAGGCATGTCACAGAAGCCTATACAAAGACAGCTGGGCCAAGGCACAATGTCTGCAATGGTCATCACAGATCCCAACTGTTACGTGGCCTCTCACTCACCAGCCTCAAAAGCTGTGTGACTTTGGCTCATTACTGAATCTCTGTGCAACTCTATTTTGCTTCTTGGCAAAACCAGATGCTATTGTTATAATCCAACAAATAGTTGCTGAAAATTAAATGAGTTAAGGAGGTACAGACTGAATTGTGTCCCCGCCCCAAAACGTGTGTTATAGACCTACCCTGAGTGCCTGTGGTTATAATCCTATTTGGGAATGGGTTGCCTTTGTTCTTAGTATAGGCTGTGTCTTCAGTCACTCTCTTTTAAGATTAAAAAAAAAAGAGATGAAAACAAGCAATCCAGAAAGTAGAGATGGGGGATAAGAAATGTCAAGCCATACGAAGCTCATCCAGCTCAAAAGAGACGAAACCCTCCCTAGCCGCAGAGAGAGAAATCCGCCTTTCTCCCAGAGCCAGCAGCCTGCATCCAAACTCCTAAACTGTGAGAAAATAAATGTCTCGTAAAACCCCCACCCAATAACTACTGCTGCTACTGTGTGACTCACAGTGACCCTGGAGAGCCTGTCGATCGATCTTCAGGGGAGCAACTGGTGGACTTGAACTGCTGGCCTTGCAGTTAGCAATCCAATGCGTAATCCACTACGCCCCCAGGGCTCTGTTACAGCAGCACTGTTGTGATTGTTGTTAAGCGCCATTGAGTAGGTTCCGACTCA
>NW_006408538.1:14740472-14745222 GCF_000296735.1 Chrysochloris asiatica | reverse complement strand
ATTAGTCATGATAACAATTACTCACTATTGAATCATAAGAATCTTATCCCCATCTTTTTTTACCAGACCCATCTAGACAAGATGAAAACTATTCAATGGGGAATCTATCTTTCCCTGCACACTCTTAAACTAAACTCCCTCATGAAACCTTGTAAGCCAGTCACTTCGAGCCTTTATCGCCCCCTCATTTTAGGTAGCCAATGTCTAAGTTGCCTGTTCCTATACACCTGTATACAGAGGGGATAGCATTGATACTTGATGTGAAGACTTCGTCCCTCTCTGTTGGTATTTTGAGCTACAACCTCCACGAATACAGGTCAAGTTCATCAAATTATAGCAATTTATCCTCATTTCCTTTATCAAAAATTGTTTTTTTATCTTCCTCTAGTCACGTTCTGATTATCAAGTCATCAAGGCTAGGTCAAATGGGTACTGTCTGCAAGTTTGGATGCTCTTGTGCATTTCCCCTCACTTCGTATCTGCTGGCTGCTTCACTCTCAGCTCTAGCCCTCTGTCCATGGGCTCAGGTTTCCCCAGGTCTCACTACACTTTGGATCAACCATCTCCAGGTCAGTGGGAGTCTATGGACCATGGTTGAACTCAGCCCATTTCTTCATTGCTGCCTTTCCCCCTCTTCCACTCACCAGTAGACCAATGTGGTCGTCAGCAAGCTTACATGGCTGCTCATGGGTTCCCTTTGACTTGCAGTCTCAGAAAGGGCTGTCCATGCTTTTTAAATAGTCCCTCCACTTCTCCATCACACTACTGAATCGCGCCAGGAAATGACCAATCCAATTGTTGTCAGCTTTTACACCTTCACCTGCCCAGGTTACGTCTGCCCGTATCCCACACGATGGCATTTCTCTCAGTCATGGGTTCCATATACTGACTCAAGCGAGTTGATTCACCTGCAAATCAATTTCCTGTAAGAAATTCTTTATCTCTGGCTGACTCCCAATTGTATTACTCATGTGTACAAACTGTATGTAGTATTTTAGAGACTGGGCAAAGCCTAATTAAGAAGGTAAATGTTACTAAAAATTCCTAACACAAAACCAAGTAAACACTAGGATTTGGGGATTCTTTATATATAACTCCCCTTTCCAATCTCCAAAGGCCAAAGGAGTTCTACTTCTTGCTCTACTAGGCAATGCCAAGTAAAGTGCTCCCCCAACACTGGCCATTCAAATGCTAAAGTTTTAAATCTCCCATCAACCAGCCCCAACGTGTTTCCCAGTTAATCTTACAAACAAGACACCAGGCTGAAAGAAGAGAAATGAGCTTTTTGGCGTGGATCTTTCATTTTATCACTTAATTCCCATTTAAGGATTCAGAAAGCTAGCATCCCTAAAGAAGACTCAGAGTCAAAAATAAAACTCTCAGGCCTGGAGAGATTTGATTTTTAAACCTGAAAAACACAACTGAGAGAGGTTTGCTCTTTCCAAATTAAGAGTTGTAAAGGCAGGCAAAAAAGAATGGGACCGGGCCACAGAAGATCATGCTACCCGCTCTCTAATATCTATCCCAAAGCTGTAGGACCTGATCCATGAGCAAAACACCCTGACTAAGGCACTGTAGAGTAAGCACTGGACTGCTAACCACAAAGTCTCAGGTTCAAATCCACCAGTCGCTCTGCAGGAAAAGGATGAGACCTCTGCTTCCTTAAACATTTACAGTCTGGGATTACAAACCCTATACAGGGTCTCTATGAGTGGGAACTGCCTCGAGGACATGTAACAACATGATAATGAATGCATTACGACCAAGAGAAGACTCAGTCCCACGTCCACAGCATTGCACAGAGTACACATACCCAGTCATCTCGGTTTATGAAGCCTAGGTCAGGATTTCTCAACCTCAGCAAGAGTGGCATTTTAGACAGATAACTCTGTATCGTGGGGGCTGTTTCTCTGAGCCTCTCCTCACTATGTGTCACTATCACTCTGTGGGTGTGACAACCAAAACTATCTCTGTTGTTGTAACTGTCAGGTGATCCCACGTGTGCACAGCAGAACTGATCCAGGGGGTTTGAAAGGCTGGAACCTTTCAGAAGCAGATTTTCAGGCCTGTCTTCTGAGGCACGTGTAGGTGGGATCGAACTGCCAACATTTCAGCTAGAAGTCAAGTAGTTTACCATTTCCTCAGGGACTTCCAGATTGTCTCTAGACATTGCTGTGCATCTCTGGGTCACTGGGGGGTGGACAAAATCAGCCCATGGTTGAGAGCCACTGTCTTAGACACACAATTATCCTTCGAACCAGCCCAGCACTACCAGGCCACACACGTTAACCTTGATTCCCCTGTGAATTCCAGCTTGTCCCCATGGAAGGGAGAAGTGACATGCCATGGAAGTAACACACTTAGTTCAAGAGCCATTTTCCTACAAACAAGTATGTGGCAACTTGCAAGGTGATGCCATGCCAGTCCCTGGCACTCAAGAGGTGGTGAATGTGGAGGAAAAGGCTGGTCGCCAAAGGGAACAAAGGTTGCTAAAAAACTGCCTGCCTTAAATTCCCTCTGAAAGCATCAGAATTCTCAGTAGATGAATGCGACTCACTTGTTTTACCCTCTTTGAGACATAGATGGAAAGTACTGCAGTCCATGCCATGTCATTAATGAGCAAATGGAGCACAGGCAGAATAACCGAATCACATCAGAGTAAACCGAAGGAAGGAGACAGTGCAGTTCAAAGTCTGTCATACATTGGACATATGGTCACACTTGACCTTCAAATTTTACATCATATTATATACTTCCCAGGAGAGAACTTCAATCCAAACGGACAAAATTCCTCTTCTTTTTATGACAAATATAATACTTCTCTGCAATGAAGTTCAAAGATTACAACCTTATAGACACAGTTTCTAAAATTTCAATATACTGCCCTAACTAATATAAAAGAAAACAAGCAGGAAGATTCTATAATGAAGTAAGTATTTTCAGACAAGCAGACAGTAGAAGACAAAAGGATCCTATATACACACATTTCCAAATGCCCTGTATAAAGTGGAGCTGCTAAACCAAACTATCAGCGCTCATTGTCAGAATAGCTGTCCCTTACAGCATCCTATGTACGGATTTGAAGTCAGACCAACTGAGATTAAAATGTGGTTTCACAACTTACTTGCTACCTAAGGAAATGTGTTACCTAAGGAAAATTACTTATCTTCAAGTTAGTTAGAATGGTGTTATTGTTGTTAAGTGCCCTCAAGCTGGTTCCAACTCATAGGAAACCTGCACAGGATTTCCGAGGAACAGCTGGTGGATTTGAACAGCCAACCTTGTAGTTTAAACTGACCTTATGGTCCAGTGCTTATCCTACAGCGAGGCTACACAAGGACTTCAAAAGGAGAATAGCAACATAGTTTTCTAAGTGTTTTTGTACAAATGAACTAAGTATTTAGAGTATCTATTTCTGCCCCTAACACATAATACATGTTCAATAAATGTTAGCTATGGGATCTGTTAGCATAGTGGTTACGAGTCGGGCTGCCAACCTCAAGGTCAGCAGCGGGAGAAAGATGAGGCGTTCTGCTCCTGTAAAGATTTATAGCCTCGGAAACCCTGTGCAGGGTTGCTATGAGTTGGAACCAGCTTGAAGTATTTAACTCCACAGTATTTAACACCACCACCACCATGGGATCTGTTATTACTCTTTAATTCATCATATATTATTTCCTGATGTCTTTGCCCCTTCCACTAGCAGAAAGGAAAGGTGGCTGGAAGGCAATTTATCAAAGGTACTCTAAACAGAATTCATGCACAATGTAAACTGCATCACAGGACTTCTAATTCTGATATTCTATGAAATGCTGCCATGCATTGAGGGTACTTTTGCCTTCTTATGGGTCTTTTCTTCCAGTTAGAGGGCAAAGAACATACCTTACGTATCACATAAAGTACACAGAGGCAGACCCTGAACATAGGTCATGATGGTTTCGTGTCTCATTGAAAACCCAGCAGTTTTGTATCATTAGTGGTAAACAGTACAGTTGTATGAAAGGATGAGAGCTTTTCCCATGAAAGGACCTCATGTAACAAGTACTCTGTCTTCAGAAATTGACAATATTCAAGGAGCCAGTCATATTTATGTGAATTAATTCTTTATAGTAAAAAACAAAGCAATAGCCCTAAACATTCCAGATTATCAGGTAAGGGAGTGAAAGGCAGTGGTGGCTGTTACTTCAAAATAAAACTGATTTCAAAGCTAATCTTTGGAATATAAGCAATTGTTGCTCTGACTGTTGAAAGGAACACACAGGTTCAAAGAATAGTAAGTATATCTCTGGACATGGAGTGTTTCCCTGTCCTGTTTGCATACAGAAAAGCTATACTTTATATACATACACTGATCTAAAGAGGAAAACCAGAAATTGCCAATTACTATAAGTCATAATGCGTTAACCCTCCACGCTCCTCAGTGGTTATTGCTGAGCGATGTAATTATTGCTTACTAAGAGCTTTAAATGGCTCAAGCTCACCAGCTGCTCCTCAGAAACCCTATACAGGGTTGCTATGGGTCAGAATTGACTTGATGGCACTAACAACAGCATTTACTGTCTGGAGTCCTGGAGTGGCACTGTAGGATAAGCAATGGACTGCTAACAGAAACATCAGGGAATCAAACCTACTAGTCGCTCCTTAGAATCCTTATGCGGATTCACTATGAGTTGGAGGCACTCAACGGCACTTACTTAATAATAACATTTACTATCTACTCAAAATCCACTAAATCTGGGGCAAGACATTC
>NW_006408538.1:14736151-14740224 GCF_000296735.1 Chrysochloris asiatica | reverse complement strand
TAACCATGGCAAGGAAACGATATACAACAGGATCAATGTGAAGCTAATGTCCTCCCATGTATACTATCACACAATTCACAGTACAGTATTAAAAAAAAAAAATTTAAAAAAAAACTCTTTAAGTGACCACTTTACTAAGATCTGCATAAAGGCCAAGAATGTACCTGTCTCAGACACTCACAACCTAAAATCATCACTGCTTCCTGCCTTAACCCAGAATTAATCACAACTCTGGTTTCCCTCTTTTCTCTTTCATCCTCAGACATTTACCCGTTTTGCCACAACAGGCTACCAACATCAAGTATAAGAAAACCTCACTATTAGTTTTTGTCAATTTCTCAGGAACAGTTAAAGAGAAGGAAGGAAGACGCTGTAGGATATGCACTTGGTTCAACCCACCAGCTGCTTCTTGCAAACCCTGTACAGGGTTGCTGTGAATCAGAACTGACTCGACAGCACTTAACAACAACAACTCTAGACTGGGAAACAGATAAAATGTAATAACAGAGGTTTTTAAATTCTGCTCTAGTAAGAGGAGAAAAGAGATCAAACTCATATCGCAAGAATTTTGACAAAAAGATTTTTCAAGATTTCTAAAGTTCTACATAGGTTCATGCATTTAGTAGTTCAGTCACCCAAAAGTGGCAGGAATGCTCAGCTAACCCAAAGCAAGTATCAGAGGTAAAATCCACACACTCAGATCTTTTGTTACAAAATAAACCTTAAGAGACAATTGCCTGAGAACAAGGAAGATTTCTGTAAAAGACTTACCAACATCAGAAGGTCCATGCTAGGCATCTTCCTTTTGCTGCCTTGCCTCTGTAAAAGGGAAGCAGGTTTGTTTACTTCTAAAGCTTTAAACCCTCGAGTCAGCCCGCCTAGACCAGCCAGAGCAGTCAAATCTTTCTCTGCCTCTTTTGAGGGCTCAGATTTCAACCCCTGATATCACACTCCACCCCTGGATCTCTAACCTAGCGAATCAGGATTCGGCTGGATCAGTGCGTCCCGCCCACAAACGACTTCAGACTCTCACAAAGATGTCCACCCAGGTAGATATCAAGTTTGGAAACGCCCTGCCCTGCCCTGCCCCGGAGATCGGCCCATTCATCCAGCGCTGCTCTGAGGAACGAGTGCCGAAGTCAGTCCCAGTCTTAGGGGCCAGCGTCCTCTGGAGTCTCTTTAGAAATAATCTGACCTCGTAGTCGACCACATCCACCCCTCCCTCTCTCCAACCTCCTCCTCACATAAGAAGGATCCGTAGATCTTAGCACCCAGCCACCCTTCAAGTTCCCTCCCACCTAACCAGCAGGTCCATATCCAGCTTCACCTGGGCCCTGCACCCTTCCTCCAGCCCCTGGGTAGTCGTCGCCCTAGCCCTCACCCTGAGTCCGCAGCAGACTTCTGCTTTACCGACTCAGTCGCCGGCCCCATATCTGCTAGCCCCTCGATCCCCCCTCAGACTCTTCCCTACATTCCAACTCGGACCCCTCCTTCCCTAGCCAGGTCCCTCCCCCAATCGCAGCCCCGATCCTCCCAGTCCTGGACCCTTTCCAATTCTGCACTTTTCCACCGCCACTCTCCAACCAGGACCCTTCCCCTAACTCAGCCTGGATTCTCCCCATCCTGAAGTCTTCGCCTCCCTTCCCCTCCCTTCCCCAGTCCTCCTTCCAGTACAATCCCTCCTTCCCATTGCCCAGGCCGGACGCTCCCTCCGACTCAGCTCGGATCCGCTCCAGCCCTCATCCATCTCCTGCCCCCAGTCCCGACCCTACCCCTAGTCTGAAGCCCACCACAGGTCCCTCCACCTCCTCCTTCTCAGCCCCGCTTCCTGTCTCAGACTATCTCCCCAGCCGGCTGGGCTCCACCTCCCGAGTCTCTTAGACCTCACCGTCCGACTGACTCCGAGGCCACGGGGCTCTGGCTCCCCCTGTCGCCGCCGCCGCCGCCGAGATTGGAGATCCGGCCACCTCTGCCGACCCTGCCCCTCCCAGCCCGGAAATAGCTCCAGCGACGCCGGCGGCCCTACACTTTAGAGCCCCGGACGTGCGCGGCCCCGCTGCTGGCCGCGCGCACGCCCCGACCCTGGCGCGAGGCTGTCTACCCCCTAGGCGTGCACGCCTCCTGCTGGCCAGGCTGGGACAGGCAGCTAAGCCCTCAGGCGAAGAGCAAAACCTGGCTGCTAGTTGAAAACCAACTTTCTGAGCACGTTTCGGTAAATTGGAGACCCTGAGAGAATACGACTGCAGAGCGTCGTTTAAATCGACCCAAGATGGGTATCTATGTAAGAAATAACTCTTAGGGTGGTCCGTCTTCAGGAAGGGGGATAGGGCGGGCGGTCCAGGGAGTCGCAGGCTATCCTAGCGTTAACAATAGCTCAAGGGAGGGGAAGACATATGCCTGGCCGACTGGAAACTTTAAAAGAAAATACAACCTACGATGAAATAGGGAACGCTCTTGGGGGAAGGAGGAGAGTAATTTTAAATAAGAATGCTACTAACCATTAAGGGAAAGTAGGCAGCATCTGGGGAAGATTGTTAATCCCATAGTACTCATTCAACGAGGACCCAGGGGAGGGACTTTCTCGAGATGGTGATGGTAGTGTGCTGTGGAGTCGGTTCAGACTCATATTGTTGTTGTTAAGTGCCGGCAAGTCGGTTCCGACCCATAGCGACCCTGTTTGTATAGGGTTTCCGAGGAGCAGCTAGTAAGATTGATCCGCCGACCTTGCAGTTCAAACGGCTTTGCAATCTGACACATTAACCCACAGCGCCACACCAGGACACCGGTTCCGCGATCCTGTATAGGGTTTCCAAGGCTGTAAACCTTTGTTGTTGTTAGGTGCCATCGAGTGGGTACCGACTCATAGTGACCTTATGCACAGCAGAACGAAACACTGTCCAATCCTGGGCCAACCTCACTACTGTTGCCACGCTTGAGTCCATCGATGCTGCCACTTGGCCAATCCATCTCGTTGGGGGTCTTCCTCTTTTTCTCTGACCCTCCACTTTACTGAAGATGTTGTTGTTGTTGTGAAGTGCTGTCGAGTTGGTTCTGACCCATAGCAACCCTGTACAGGGTTTCCGAGGAGCGGCTGGTGAGCTTGAACCACCGACCTTCAAACCACTTTGCAGTCTGGCGCATTAACCCACAGAGCCACACCAGGGGTAAGGTCCTAGTAAGGGGTTTGTACTTATTTTCCAGTTGCCAACAGGGGCTAACACTTTGTCTAGGGTATCCAAAATATTTCTCACATCTGGAAGAGGCCTTTGGGATCTTAATGTGATTAGTCCCTTGTCTCTTTCTTGTGTGGTAGTTTTGTTTTGTTTTGTTTTGTTTTGTTTTTTAACCATTGAGATCATTGATTCCTAAAGAAAAGCAACATGAAAACGCTCTTACGGGAAATACCACCTACAAACACACATACACAAACCAAAAAAAGGAGAACAGAAATGAAGTGCTGGGCAAAAATGTTAGCCATACTAGTGTATTTTCATGTGTAATGTTGCAATACCCACATAACAGTGCCCAAGGTCATCCTTAATTTCAGATGAAAAGCAAAAATCCCCAATACTTTTTCCATGATTTGCTCATGGTATCATTATACTAATTTGGTAGAAGTAGAAGAAAGGCAGTATAGTTACATGTAACTGTGAGTGACTCTGGTAAGGGAAGGGTGGGTTTTTATAAAATAGCAAACAAATTAGTAAGTAGGAAACAAATTAGTATTGCTAATAAGTTTCCACTTTGTACATGCAAGGATTTATTCCAAATAAAATGTGTTAAATTCAAGACAGAGAAGTTCATTCAGAAGATTATAATTACTGCTTTTTTTTAATTGCAAAGGGGTAATCTTGATAGTCCTGGTGTGGTGCTGTGGGCTAATGCACCAGACTGCAAAGCTGTTTGAACTGGAAGGTTGGCAGTTCAAGTTCACCAGCTGCTCCTTGGAAACCCTATACAGGGTCAGAACTGACTTGACAGCACTTAACAACAACAACTATATATATATAGACAGAGAGAGAGAGAGAATGAATACTGGTATGGCTATAAGGGTTAATGCACAACAAAGAAAC
>NW_006408538.1:14732315-14733461 GCF_000296735.1 Chrysochloris asiatica | reverse complement strand
ATTGGGTTCCCAAGGAACAACTGGTGAGCTTGAACCACCAACCTTGCAGTTCTAACTGATTTTACAGTCCAGTGCATTAACCAACAGTACCACACCAGGACTCCACTGGGTTGATTGTTGTTGTTGTCATTAAGTGCTGTCGAGTTGGTTCCGACCCATAGTGACCCTGTATAGGGTTTTCGAGGAGTAGCTGGTGAGTTTGAACCACCGACCTTGTGCAGTCTGGCGCATTAACCCACAGTGCCACACCAGAACTGGGTTGATAGGCATGGGCAATTTAGACATCAGTTATCAAAAATGGGGATGGAGCTATAAAGGCAGGAAGTGGCTGGCTTCTAAGCTTTCATGGCTGTGCTTAGTTTTAGAATGAGGGGACAAAGGAGAATCCCCACTGACTAGTTTTCCTGTTTTCCAGTTGGGTCTAGTGAAAGGGACTCGGGGATAATGCTGATAGGATTTTATTATTTCATTTCAGGAATAGACAATCCCAGGGCCATCATTCAGGACGAGCATGAGTGGAGCGGACTTCCCTGGCTGGACATGAAGCCACAGCAGAGATGGTGGCAGAGGCAATGGCATGGAAAGACGGATGGAGCAGCTGTGGACTCTAGGCCCATGGACTGAGTAAGACTGGGTGTTTATGGGAAGGAGGCTGACTTTCAGAATGCGCTCTTTGGACATTTAAATGATGATAAATATTTTTGTTTTGTTTTGCATGTATGCATCAAATAGTTTTGCTTTGTTCATTTGTGAAATATAAGCTGTAAATGGGGCGAGGGTGTTTTTGGTTGTACATGCTTTAGTTATATCATGTTAGGTACAAGGATGATTTCACCATTTTCTTTATTTAGAGATTATGCATATAGTTTGTTGGTTTCAAGTTGGCAAGGGTGGACTGTAATGACTAGGGTTCTGTGTCACCTGACTAGGCCAGGATTTCCAGAGGCTTAGCAGTTGAGATATGCTTATTCCCATGGTTATGAAACCTAATACAGGCATAGTTAACTCTGTGATGGGTGAATATAAGTTGTCAATTAATTGAACGGATGCTTCCTTGGAGGTATAGCCTGCTTCTAATATGTTGTTGTTGTTGTTATGTGCCGTGGAGGAGTTGGTTCCGACTCATAGAGACCCTATACAGGGTTT
>NW_006408538.1:14714437-14731087 GCF_000296735.1 Chrysochloris asiatica | reverse complement strand
AAATGAACTTTTGCTAATTCCTGGGACTATTAGGACAATTCCATGTATATAAGTGCTTATTTATCAATTAAAACAATCAAAGTAAGTTTTTAAAAGAAATATTATTATTTAAAAGGAGCTCTGGTAGCGTAGTGGTTACTGCGAACCGGAAGGTCAGCAGTTTGAAACTACCAGCTGCTCCGTGGGAGAAAGATGAGGCGATCTGCTCCCGTAAAGATTTACAGCCTCGGAAACCCTATTCAGGGTCGCTATGGGTTGAAACCGACTCGATGGCACTTAACAACATAACAATTTTATAACATGATCTGGAGGCAGGAAATTATTATAATTTTTAAAATCCTATCTTCTCTGTTTTATAGGATCCTTTAAAGAAACATTTTTAAATAATTTGTCCTTTTAGCATATTTTAAAAATAAACTAATTTATGTAGAAGTCTCTTAAAGTAGTTATTAGAAGCCTGGGTACGATAAGCAGAATTAAAAGACTGCCTCATGAGAAAAAAAATAGAAAAGAAACAACTTAGACACAAAATGAGAAAGAAAAGTTACATAACTTTACTGGTTGTGAGACCAGCTGAAAAATCAGACTTATATGCAATACCACACCAGACAAACTCTTGGAACATTCTTTTGAACTTAAGTCATTTTGCAAGTTAAAGATGTAGTCTTTTATTTCAAATATATTAGTCTCTCTAATTGGAAAATACTTAAAAGTGGCTACTGATTTAGCAAAGTATTGTTAGAGGGTTCAAATAAAAATGAAAAATAGGCATCTAACTGAGGTAATTTAATTCAGAAAACTGAGTTTATCTATGCAAAAACTGCCTCAAATAGGCCATTCATTCTCTAAAAAATTCTTGGCAGGCTTATCCAGTATTTCACTGTATAAAACATTGGAACTGTAATGTTTACATGTGGAGAGAGGTCTAACTTAATCTTTAGACATGACAGTCTCCATCTTACGATGCACAACAACCTGTGTTGTTGTTGCTAAGTGCCATCTAGTCAGTTCTGACTCTTAGCGACCCTGTATACGGTTTCCCAGAGCAGCTGGTGGGTTTGAACTGCCAATCTTGTGGTTCACAGTCCAGTGCTGATCCTACAGCGCCACACCAGGAGTGCATTATTACAGACAGAGACAAAAGAAATGAGCAGACAGCAGTGTTGCAGGACCTGCGGACTCTTGGGGCCAAAGTCAGTGACATAGTCACAGAGGACTAGAGTGGAGAGTGAAGCATCCAGCTGATAAGAAGAGAGGGCATATGCACAAGAACACCCATACTTGCAGATAATATCCACTTAACCTGGCTTCAATGACTGGATGATCAGAGTGACACTAGAAGAAGAAAGAAGAGGAAAAAAAGAGTCATCTGATACAATTTGATGAACTTGACCTACACCTATGGATGCAGTAGCTCAAAAGAGGGATCATTCCCACCCCCTCCATACACAGTAGACAGGGATGGGCAACTTGGACATTGGCTTCCCCCAGTGTGTGTATTTGTTGGGGGGGGGCGGGGGGAATGGGGCTACAAAGGTAAGAAGTGACTGGCTTACAAGCTTTCAAGAGGAAACCGAGATTCAGAGGATGCCGAGGAAGGTAGGAAAAACAGAAGAGCAGAACGTTAAGCTGTACTGGCAACTATTGACCAGTAGATGTCAACACACGGAGATCTAACTTTCTTTTGCTCAACAGTTTCTTGTTAAGTGCCATAGGGTAGGTTCCAACTCATACTGACCCTATATAGTGTTTCCAAGTAGTGGTTGGTGGGTTTGAACTGCCGACGTTGCTTTTCAAAAAAATCCCAACCTTACAATCCAGTGCTTTAGCCTACTTACCACACCTGGTTGAAAGTGAGAGCAGAAAGCAAGGAACTTTATGATAAATCTTGAAGAGTCATCAAACACAGAAGAGTGAAGCCTCAGAATGTGAGGAGACTCACCCACAATCACCTCTGAGAACTGGGAAGGCAACTGGAGCACAGAAGGCTCACAGTATTGTAAGTGCTAGGCCCAGGGACTCCTCAATGCAGAGATAGCTGCTTGCTATGCCAGAGGAATGTCCTGGCATGAAAATGCATGCTCTGTAAAAGCAAAATAAAAGAGCTTGCCAAGACAGCCCAGATCAGGGACAATGTCCAAATTCAGAGTGATGACGGGTCTTTCCCCAGCACAATGACTGCCTCCTGACCTGTGCCCAGGTTCCTCCTGAGCACAAGTAAATGCTCTGGAATACGGATTCGCCACAGTGATGGCCACACATGCCATGACCCACACAGTCAAAACCTTTGCATTGTCAGTAAAGCACTAGCAAAGATCTTTCTGGTTTTCTTTCCTTTCAGCCAACATCCATCTGATGTCAACAGTGATATCCCTCATTCCATGTCCTTGTCTGAATCCAGCTTGAACCTCTGGCAGTTTCCTGTCAATATTCTATTGCAGCTATTTTGTATTATCTTTAGCAAAATTTTACTTGTATTTGATATTAATGATACAGCCTGATGATTTCTGCATTCCATTAGGCCACCTGTCTTTGGACCGGGCATAAATAGGATCCATGTAATCAGTTGGCCAGCTAGCTGTCTTTCAGATTTCTTGGCATAGATGAGTGTCTCCAGTGCTGCATCAAAGAGCTCCAGTAATGTAGTGGCTATAAGTCAGGTTCCTATCCTCAAGGTCAGCAGTTTGAAACTACCAGCTGTTCCACAGGAGAAAGATGAGGCTTTCTGCTCCGGTAAAGATTTACAGCCTCAGAAACCCTATATACCTGGTCACTATGAATCGGAACCAACTCCATGGCACACCACCACTACCACCACCACCAGTGCTGTCTCAGTTTGTTGAAAGATTTCAATTTGTAGTTCATCAATTTCTAGAGCCTTGTTCTTTGCCAGTGCCTTTAGTGAACCTTGAACTTCTTCCTTCAGTATCGATGGCCCTTGAGCACATGCTGGCTCTCCAAATGACTGAACATCGCCCATTTATTTTTGGTACAGTGACACACCCAGGCAGAGACTATCCCTCTCTGGGCTGGCTAAGGAAATGGTAGTAGTCCACTTTCAAACACACTTTGCCCAAGGACAAAGCTTTTTACATTCTCCATTAGTGATCACAAAGAACTCTTTGGAGGCCTAATTTATGTTAAGACTCCATTATAATGGAGTGAAATGTAGCCTTCCACAAACCAAGGCCTTAGAATTTAAATTCTAATACAGTCCCCACCTTATTAAGTCTAACAAGTCCAGAGATGGACAGGAAGCCAGCAAACTGCTCCATTCTGGCTGCTGGCCGAAACAAACACCGGTTAAATGTAAGGCTAAGCGTCTGCCACACATGAGAACACCAATGGCAAGGAGCAAGTGCCCAGAGAGTAACTTGCCACATTGAATGAGTGGTAAGGCGCCATGGAGTCACTGAGTTAGAATGCTTGACTAGGCCCCCTGGCTTTACCTGGGTGTGTGTCCCAGTTGCCAATTCAACCAAAAATCAGTGAACATGCCCTCCGAGGACTGAGAGTTATTTCCCAAGGAAGGCTTGACTTTCTTGAAGCAGTCAGTCATTGCTGTTTAGACTGCATGATGACTCAGGGAAACATAAAAAATGGAGTGCCTGTTTATCAAAAAACAAATAGACACAAACTTCCTCTGGCAGAAAGAAACCAGCTGGGATAACAGAACAGCTTTGAAGAACTGCTTCACATTACCATGTGACCTCAAGCAAGTTGATTTAAACCATCTGAGCCTCACTTTCCTCATTTATAAAACAAATAATAATAACATCTGCCTCCCAAGGAGTCCTGTTGTGCCACTGTAGGATAAGCACTGGACTGCTAACCATAAAGTTGGTGGTTCAAACCCATCCTTGGAAATCCTATACAGGGTCACTATGAGTCGGAACTGACTCGATGCCGCTTAACAGCACTAATCACAGCAGCATCTCCCTAGGACTATTGTGAGGATAGTAAGAGAAGATGTGAGAGTATCCAGCAATTGCCTGCTATTAACCTAATCCCCTCCACAGCCAAAAGGCAAAAAACTCATTGTCCTCGACTGTTGGAATCCTCTATTGACCCTGTGGGAGGCTAGAACTTCTCCTGCAGGCTTCCAAGACTGTGGGTCTGTATGAGTGACAGCAGACAGTCTCATCTTTCCCCTGGGGGGTGGTTGGTTGGCTTGAAATGCCAACCTTGCAATTAGCAGCCCAGCCCTTAACCCACTACGCTGCCAGAGCTGCTTGTCCACAACCAGGGCCTTGTAAGTATTTAAGCCAAGCTCTTTCACCTTGTTGCTCAACGGCTGGTTCATTCCCCATGAAGACCGAGTCCCCACAAGTTGATGAGTCCTTTTAACTTGCCCACTTCAGTGCATCCATTCTATTCTTCCAGCCCCAGAAACTCAGGCTCAGAAGATCAAGTGAAACCTATGGGCTCTTGGGAACCCTTGGGTGATACAAATGGTTAATACATTCAGCTGCTAACTGAAAGGTTGGAGGTTCGATGAAAGGTCTGGTAATCCATTTCTGAAAAACCAACCGCTGAAAACTTAACGGAGCACAGTTCTACTCTGACACACATGAGTTGAATCAACTCAACAGTAACTGGCTTTTTAGATTCTTGTGCTGGCTTTGGGATTCACATGCTGTTTGGCTTTGGATAAACAATTCACCCTCTTCGCGTCTCAATTTCCTCATCTCAAAATTGGGTAGAGAAGGGAAGCTGCTCTTTAATTAGAGCGGTCTGGAATTCTTAGGTTACATTTCCCAGAAGATTCTGTTTTGTTACTGCCCTCTCTGTCCCCAGGTTCCCAGGAAAGGCCCTCAGTCACGCGGCACCCCTCCTGGTCCTGCTCTGAGTCTGAGCAGCGTGACTAGATTGCCTTGGGAGGCCTGGCCTGCTCTCTGCCTCACTGCCAATGTTGACACAGATGGGCCTGATGAAGAGGCCCCGGTAATCTAAGTCCTGGGTAAACAGAGGACCAGTGGGGTCATTATGAGTCTTGGCCATAGTCACTCCCTGCCTGGCCCTGCAGAACCAGTTTCCAGGGTTGACTTGGAGGGATTCGCCTTGGGATAGCAGGGCAGTTCCTGTACCTCCAGCTTGGCTCAGGGTAGACCATGGCAAGTCTTTTTATCTTTAAAAACTGAATTAAAGAGATTTTCTTAAAATTTTTCCCCCAAAATGACCTAAAGGCAGAATTATTTTTGAGCCTCAGGGGGCTGACCAAGGCAAAGGGATCAGACTGACTTGAGTGGAGAACATAGGATGCACAGGCAATGCTAGGCAGGGTGAAGGAACTGTGCACGCCAAAGTCCTGATCCATTGTGGCCTGGGGCTCAGGAATGAGGGGAACCCTAGGGAGTGGCAGGCATGTGGGTCAGCAGGACCGGTCATGTCAAAAAATGTAGTCAAGTGGGAATATAGGCCTCAGGCCCACTCATTCATTCACTCATTCAACTGTTAAATGCTAGGTTACAATGTCCTGGGGCATGGGACATCTGGGGATGGGCATAATTGAGGCAAACAAAGATTTCCTGCCCTTGTACAGTTTACATTCTAGTGGAAGGAAACAGGCAAATATAATGACTTAGCTCTATGATAATGCTGCAGTGGGTAAGCACTCGGTGGGGGCATACTCTGTCGTATAGGTCACTATGAATTGGAACCAGCTGGACAGCACACAACTATAAGAAAAGCATACGGTAAGTTAGGAAGTGCTAGGGCTATGTTCCCAATGGTACAAACTAAGTTACCTCAGAAGAAAGTCCAAAACACTCAAGCATTGGAAACCCGATGAAGCACAGTTCTAGTGTGAAACTCATGAGAAGTGTACTCACAACAACTGGTTGTTAGAGCGATGAGAAGAGCAACCGCAGAACTGATTACGGGAATAGAGTGTGGGGGGCAAGATAGCACGTGCTGCAATTTTAAATAGAATAGTAGTGAACATCCAACATTTCCATTTTCCAACGAAAGCCAGAAATCCAGATTTTGGCAGTCAAAGCTCTCAATTTAGAAATGTTGTTTTAGGAGCCCGCCGGAATCAGTAAGTATTCTCATTGTCTTTGTGAGGCATGCTCTGATAGTTTATATTGAACAGTGAAAACAGTTTCAGGAAGCCAAGAGTCAGAGCCCACTTAGAGTTTATCACTGGCCGGTTTAGTCTTTAATCAAGACAATAGAAGCAACCTTCATATATTACTCACAATGCTTTTCAGCCACCTCTGAACACAAACACACACATATGTATTTAAATATGTTCAAGCTATTCAGAATGACTATTTTCATGGGGCTGCTCACAGTCTCCTGCTTGCCCACGCTCTGTTGAGAAGACAGGACTCCCTCTGTGAAGCATCCAATCCCACCCTCCAGCTGTCCTCAGAGTCCCGGGGGCTGTTGCAGTATGCCAGTTACTGTTTACTACAAACAACATGAATCAGTGAACCAAAAAAACAAAACCGTTCCAGGACTAGAAAGAGAGTGCTCATAAGAATCTTGTCAGTGCGTGTTCTTGTTATAATCTGCATAATCTATTTTAGGACCATGATATGCCTTGCTGAATTACCTGTTTGTTAATCAACCCATTTCCTATTCCTGCCCCCACCCCCACCCCCACCCAAGATAGATTGAAAAAATCTCCTACTGTAAATGATTGTCAAGAGAGTTAAAAGGCCACCAAAAGAAATGTGAGTAAGGAACTCCCCGAATTTTGAACCCTTGACTGGTAATGGCAAGGTCAGCAGTTTAAACCCACCAGCTGCTCCACAGGAGAAGGATGAGACTGTCTGCTCCTGTTATGATTTACAGCCTTGGAAATCCTATTCAAGATCACTGAGTCAGCATCAGCTTGACGGCAGTGGATTTTACTAAATTGTCTTAACTTTTAAAAAAATTGAAGTATACCATTAGTCCAGAAAGTCTACACGTGACAGTGCAGTTTGGTGAATTTTCATGGAGCGAATGCCAGTGTTTAGCACTCACATCAAGAACAAGGTCACCAGCTCAACTGTGTTTTTTTTAAAATATGTAACTAAGGGCTCGATTTAGATGACAAATGTCTTGTTTGAGACTTCAGGGCCCTGTTGGATATAGTCTTGATTGATCTTTATCAAACAGCCTTGAAGGCTGTTTTCATCACACTGTTACAATATTACTTTTGTGTCTTTAAAGAATCCCTGGGCCACAATATGGAGTCCTGATGTGGCGCTACATGTAGGATAAGTGCAGGACCGCAAGGTCAGTTTGAACTTCAAGGTTAATGGTTTAAACTCACCAGCCACTCCTCGGAAACTCTACACAGGGTCGCTCTGAGTCGGAAGCAACTCAACAGAATGTAACAACGAACAACAGCAACGGCCACAGTGTGTGGAGAATGGCTGGGAGGGGATTTGAATAGGAGACCAATTACTAGGTTTTCGCATTAGTCCAGACAAGAAATGAAGATGAAGGTGGACCCTTGAAAAGTAAGATTGTTATTGTTGTTAAGTGCTGTTAAGTCAGTTCCAACCCATAGCAACCCTGTACAGGATTTCCGAAGAGCAGGTGGTGAGCTTGTTGTTAAAACTGACTTTGCAGTGCTGTGCATTAACCCACAACACCACACCAGGACTCCAGAAAAGTGAGATAGCAGATTAGCACAAGACCCCCACAGCTAAAGGCTATCAGCTGCACCTTAGCTAACTATCCCCATTGTGCCCTCAAGCCAGGAGTCCCGTGGGAGAAGTTACATACTTAGTTCAGTGGAAACTAACCTACCTCCGGTGAGCTTTAACCTGTTGCAGCAGGTTTGAGGCACCTCTCCCTTACCAGACGACTCTTTCTGCCTCATTTATTGTTGCTAAGTCCTTTTGAGTTAGTTCTGACTCATAGCAACCCTGTATAGAGTTCCCGAGGAGCAGCTGGTGAATCTGAATGGCCAACCGTGCAGTTCAAACTGACCTTGCAGACCAGTGCATTATCCCACAGTGCCAGTTTTCCATAAAATATGGTTGGTTGCAGAAGTAATCAATAAAGTGGCTGTATTCATGCTGACACTATGTCTATATATCCTACATTCCCAAACTAGCTCTCAGCCTCAGTAGATTGGGCATTGGAGACTTAGCAGCCGAGAATTACTTCAACAGTTCTGGAATGTGCTGCCCTCTGGCTTCCTGGTAAGCAACAGCAGCAGTACTTGATCTGAAGCTTGTCCTTCCTTATAGACCTCCTTAAGGAAGCTACTTGTGGTACAGACTAACACCTTCTGCTTTGGGAGAGATTCTGCAAGCGGAGGGTACCTTGCAGAGGGAACCATTCACTAGGAAGTATTTACATGCACACTCTTATTATCCACAATCATGGCATTCATGTCTTTCAAATGTTTAGATGATTACCACTCGCTACTCATTCAAACATCAAACTCAATGCATCTGGCTGTCGCATCATTTTAGAGCCAATGAGATTCATTTAATTTGAATATTCTTACAAGTCCTTCCAATACACAAATAACACTTGTCCTTCAAAACACATTGGCTAGTAATAGGCCTTGCTCCTGGCTCCAGCTAACCCTGTCCAGGGAAGCATTACAGAGTTTCTAGTTGAGAACAGAAAGCCCTGAAGGGATTGCCCAATGTTGTTTCAGGTCACAACTTCAAAACTATCAAAACAAAGCTGCTGGCAGAGACTCAGTTACAGGACATGGATATAAACAAGGGTCAGTGCAGTTTGATTGGGCCACACCGAGGCTGGGTGAAAAGTGCTTAGCATTGTACTAGGCATTTGGTAAGCCCTCCATAAATGGTAGTTCATCACAATACTCATCTATCAGTGACTATATTGATCTACCTGTGACTTAATCTCATTATCTGAAGAAGATGATTTCAAAGGGAAAAGCCATACAAAGCCCAGTTACATGAATGCTCTCCTGGAACATGACTCACAAGACCCCTTATGATCAATTCCTGCCACTCCCCTATTCCATCTCACTTCACCTCCCCCATTTCCACCTCATTCTCAGACTCTGTGCTTCTTCCATAGTTAGGGTATATAATTTGACATCCAAACTGGAACACTCTCAAGACTGAGAGAAAGCATATTAAAATTTCTGGGACAACAGGCATAAATTGAGACTATCTAGATAAATTGGCACTTATAGTCTCTCTACCAAAACCAGTTGCTGTCAATTCCAACAGAGTGGAACTGCTCCATAGGATTTCCAAGGTTGTAATTTGTACACAGGGACCAGTTGCTGGAGAAGGATATCATGTGTGGTAAGGTGGAGGGTCAGAGAAAAAGAGGAAGACCCCCCAACGAGATGGATTGGCCAAGTGGCAGCATCGATGGACTCAAGCGTGGCAACAGTAGTGAGGTTGGCCCAGGATCAGGCAGTGTTTCGTTCTACTGTGCATAAAGTTGCTATGAGTCGGTGCCAACTCTATGGCACCTAACAACAACAACAACAATTTGTACATAAGCCAACTGCTACATCTTTCTCCTGTGGAGCAAGTGGCTGGTAGGTTCAAATCACTAACCATTTAGCTAGCAGCAGAGTGCTTAACCATTGAGCCACCAGGGCTCCTGTAGTCTCCCTACCTGTGTGGAACTACTTGTTGCTGTTGTTAAGTGCCATCGAGTCGGGTTCAAGCATTAACCCACAGCACCACACCAGACTAGAGCTCCCTAGGGTGCCATGGGCTCTTATACCCCACACTTTCACATCTACCCTTCCCTCTTCTTGGAGTATCCTCTCCTCTTTGGTCTCTGGAGCAAATTCATTTTATTTCTTTTTTGTCTTTCTTTTTGACAGTTTATTGTGGACTGGGTGAACGTTTACAGAGCAGATCATCAGTTTTACATGCAACAATTCCTACCCATTTTATTTCATCTCATTGACTGTAATCCCTTCAATGTAACATCACTGGGCCCAGTTCTTTCCTGTGTCCCCTTTCTCCATTCCTCCTTTCCTAACATTTATACTTGGTAAATGCTGCCCTTCTGATGTCAGATGGTTGATTATGGTAAGGTGTGCATACCTCCTGAGTGTTAATGTTCCCCTTTTAGACCTAACTGAAAATGAGCCACAGAGCTGAGCTCACTTCCAAATCTGAAGGGCGACCAAGGGCCATTGTACTGGGGGCTCCACCAGTCTCTATACAACCAGTATGCCTTGTCTTTTTTGATTATTTTGAGTTTTGTTCTATATTTTCCTCCCACTCTATCCAGGACCTTCTAATGTAATCGCTTTCAAAGAAGCTGGTAGTGGTAGCTGGACACCGTCTAGTTCTGCTGGTCTCATTGTTGTGAAGATTGATGTTCACATGGTCCATTAGTCCATTAGACTAATTGTTCTTATATGTCTTTGATTTCTATCACTCTTCTTTTCTTCTGGAACAAATTCTATAACTCACTCCTCTGGGGAGCTACCCCCACCACCTCCAGGTGGGCTTGGGCTCTCCTTCCCAATGTTCACTGTCCATAGTACTGATCAGATTCTATCTTAATTTCTTGGCTCCCCACAAAACCAGTAACCTCTTGAAAACAAGTAGTATATATTTTAATAAGCTTATTTCAGTTACTGATTTTTGTTGTAGGCAATCAACAAGTACATATTCAAACAGTGACTCTGGGATTCGTCTGAAGAATTCACTTCAAATTTCTCAAGACCTATCATGACAAGGAAGGACTGGACCTGGTTTGTGTGGCCATGGAAGACAGAACAAGAATATTGACGAGAAGCCTCAAGGAGAGGTATCTCAGCTCAGTATTAAGAAGATCTTTCTAGCCAACAGAATTTGACGAAAAATTGCCTTGGGCAATAGAGATCTCCTTGTCGCTATTGGTGTTGTTACATGCTGTCAAGTCAGTTCTGACTTATAATGACCCTATTCCATGGGAGAAAGATGAGGCTTTCTGCTCCCATAAAGATTTACAGCCTTGGAAACCCTGTCCAGGGTCGTTATGGGTCAGAACCAACTCCACGGCTCGTAACAACAACAATCAATAACTTTGGAAGCAGCAGTCAAGAAATCAAATGATGCATTACATTTGTGCAAACTTGTCACAAAAGATTTCTTGTTCCAAGTCATAGCAATCCTGTATAGGGCTTCCAAGGAGTGGCTAATGGGTTTGAACTGCCAATGTGTGGTTAGCAGTCCAGTGCTAATGTAAGGACCAAACTGATTTTACCTGATTTTGCCTACCTAGAGACTGCTTGACTAAACTCTAGACAGGCTCAGGAAAGCATTTTAAATAGACAAGGCCTCAGTTTTTAGTTCCCTCCAGAGACAAGGTCAATCTCCATTCTGTACATTAGCCTGAACATGTCCTCTAGCTCCAAGAAAATGATATATGTATAAATAGCCAGGCAGCTCAAGGCCAGAGGCCAGATGTTTTCCTTTACCCTAGCCTAAGAACAAAGACCACCAATTAAACTGTAACATCTTATAGTTTGCCAATTGTTAACCAATCCAAAGATTGTAAAGCTGAGAAACCTGAGCTGTTTAAAAATTCTATAAAAACCCTGCAGACAATGAATTCGGGGCTCTTTCCCTATTCCGATGCGTCAGATAAGGTTAGAGACCTGGCTCGAGCTTGATTAAACTTCCCTTATGTATTTGCATCGATACACGGCTCCTGGGTGGTCTTTGGGGACCCTGAATTCTAGGCATAACACTTATCCCACAGCACCACACCAGGACTTGGTCAAGAATATTGAATGTTCTATGGCCTGTCAGAAAAATGAACAAATGTGTGTTGGAAGAAGTACAGCAAGAAAGCTCCTTGGAAGCAAAGATGCTGAGACTTCATCTCACTTATTATGGACATGTTATCCAGTCCCTGAAGAAGGACATCATGCTTGGCAAAGTAGAGAGTCCATGAGAAAGAGGAAGACTCTCCGTGAGATGGATTGATACAGTGGCTGCAGCAATGGGCTCAAACACGACAATGTGTGAGAATGGTGCAGGAGGGAAAAAGCTGTATTTCTTTCTGTCATACACAGGGTTGCTTTGAGTTTGGACTGATTCAATGGCACCTAATAACAATATGAGCTGATACAGAGGAGAATAAAATCCACCTTCACACTTCCCATTGCCTTGTAATGTTTCCTCTTTATTGTTTAGACCTGAACATGGGGACCTATATTCAGATTGAAGCTGGGAGAATAAAGGTGAAATCTTAGGAAATGTCTTCAGTGCGGGAAGATTTATAAAAGGAGATTTGAGAAAATCCTTCAAAAATAGAAGAGAGCTTCTGTCTGCCGGGGAATGATTTGAGGTACTTGTCTCCTACCTGAATGCCCTAGTAATAAGAGAAGCGTTATAGATTACTTATGAAATGCTTCTTATATGGCAGGCACCATGTTAACTCCTTTATCTCATTTGATTCCATATTTGAAGAAATTAATGATTTGAGAAATCCAAAGTTAGGTTGTTGTCAAGTTAGTTCCAACTGATGGTGAGTGACTCCATGTGGGGAGAGTAGAACCGATCCAGAGGACCTTCAAGGCTGGGACCTTTTTGGAAGCCCATTGCCAGGACTCTCTTCAAGGCACCTCTGGGCAGGTTCAAACCTCTAATCACACAGCCAAGAGTTAAGCATTTCGACATTTGCACCACCCGGCCACACACTACAAATATCTTCTCTCCTCTGTTCCTTGCTCTGCAGCCTTTAATGCAGTCTTTGGATGAAGAGACCGTCAATTTTGAGAGAGCCCAATTTAACATAGTCTGATCTTTTCCTTAATGATTAATGCATTGTATTTAGAAACTCTTTGCCTCACCAAATTTCAGGGATTGAATTGTATCAATGTGGCTCAGCCATGATTCTCAGTGATGTGGCAGTTATGCAATGATGTAATTTGGCAATTTTGTGTAATGACGTAATCCTCCCCCATGATGTGATCTGATATGATCAGCCAATCAGTTATAAGGAGGTTAGGGTGGGATGCAACATCCTTACTTGAGCCATAATTTTTGATTTTTTGGTTCTCTTATATCCTTCTATTTTCTTTGAATTTAGTTTGTTCTTTTTATAATTTCTTGAGAGGGATACTTAAATTACTTTCAATTTACTTCCTTTTAAATATATTATGCCATTAAGGACATAAAGGAGCCATAGTGGCATGTTGGGTTAAATGTTAGGCTGCTAACTGCAAGGTCAGTGGTTCAAACCCGCTAGCAGTCTGCAGGAGAAAGACGAGGCTGTCTGCTCCCATGAAGATTTATACAGAAGAAACCCTAACGAGCGGTTCTGCTTGGTCCATAGGGTCGCTATATGAGTTGGAATCTACACAATGGGAGTCAGTTTGGTTTTGGTTTGGTTTCAGCCACAAATAGCTGCATCTCACAGATTTGTCAATTGGAGAAAATGTTACCTTAGTATAGATTTAATTTGCACATGTTTAATGAGTTAAGTTGAACTTCTTTTCATAAGCTTAAATATTCTTTGTATATGATTTTGTGTGTGTGTGTGTGTGTGTGTGTGATCTCTGTTCATATCTTTTGCTGATTGTTCTGTTGCTTTGTTAGTTTTTCTTAATGTGGATTTACATATAAGAGCATCATCGTTGTTGTTAGGTGGTGTTGAGTCAGTTCCAGCTCACAGGAACCCTGTATAGGATTCCAAGGTTGTAAATCTTTACAGGAGCAGAAACTCTCACTTTTCTCCTGTGGAATGGCTGGTAGGTTTGAACTGCCAATCTGGTGGTTAGCAGTCAGTACTTAGCCCTTTGTAATATGTTTTCTTTAGTTCATTGTTTATCTTTTGACTTTGCCTTTGCTACAAACAGCATTTAGATTCCTCTCCTGCTATTGCAACTCTGCTGAGGACTTTATTCACCTACCTTTGGGGCTCATTTCAAGAGTAGCTCATTCTGACCCACTCTTTGTTAGACTCTTATTGGACCTTGTGAGAGATTCCACAGAACAGAGGCCAAGAGCACTGGCCTCCGAGGACTACATCATTCTCTAGCTATGTGACTTTGGACAAGTTTTGACAAAGCCTGAGTCTCAGTTTCCTTATCTACAAAATAGGGATCATACGCCACCTTTATAGGGCTGGAGTCCTGGTGTGGTGCTGTAGGACACGCACTGGACTGCAAGGTCAGTTTGAGCTACGAGGTCAGCAGTCCAAATCCACCAGTCACTCTTTGGAAACCCTACACAGGTGGCTATGAGTTGGAACCAACTTGACACTAAACAATGACAATATATAATCATCCAGTACAATGTCTGGTGTGAAATAAAGCCTGGAGGCAGAATAATTTTTCAAAAGTTATTGATTACCAAAATAAAGCACAGCATTTCTGAATGGCTGCAGTATTATTCTGTGCTGTTCCCCATCAGTGTATAGAAGAAAATATGTAACCACATGCCCTTTGGCTCACTCGCTCTGTCTTTAATGCTTCATGCATGGGGTTCTGGATCGTGGCCAGTTCCATCGGGTTCTTTGGTGAGGACTTGTTGCTTTTAGAGTTTGAATCTCTGCCAGACTCTCCAGTACACTTACTGTGGCGCTGCCTGTGGCTTTATTGTCCCCAGATCTGTGTGACTAGCCTTTCTGATGGCCTTTCAGAGAAGAGAGGAGAAAAGAAGAAGCTGTGGCTAAGGACCCCACAGGGCTCACCCACGTGTCTCCCCTGGGATGATCAAAGTTCCTGGTTACCTGTCATCTGAGCAGGACTTAGCCCTTGTTCTGACAGGTAGAGACTGGTCTAAGGTTGCACTCAGAAAGGTCACCCAACTTGAAGTGCAGGTGTCAGAGGATCGAGTGGAGGTGTAAGGTTCAAGGTTAAGGTTTTCATTGGGTGCTTTGGAAAATAGATGGCCAGGCCTTTCCTCCTAATCCAATTTGTCTGGAAGCTGTGCAGTGTTTCATTCTGTTATACACTGTTGTTGTCATTAGGTGCCGTGGAGTCGGCAGTGACTCACAGCAATGTTATGCACAACACAACGAAACACTGCCTGGTCCTGCACCAACCTCACAGTCATTGCTACACTTGAACCCATTGCTGCTGCCACTGTGCTAATTCATCTTGTTAGGGGTCTTCCTTTAATTCACAGACTTTCCACTTGACAGCACATGATGCTCTTCTCCAGTGACTGGTCCCTCTTGATAATGTGTCCCAAGTATGAGAGACAAAGTTTAGCCATCATAGTGTCCAAGGAGCATTCTAGCTGTACTCCTTCCAACATTCTCCTCCAACACCATAATTCAAATGTATTAATTCTTCTATAGTCTTCCTTATTCAGTGTCCAACTTTCACATGCATATGAGGTTACTGAAAATACCATGGCTTGAGTCAGGCACATCTCTTTAATGGGGTCTTGTGCAGTGAGACCTATGTTGTTGTTGTTGTTTTGTGCCATGGAGTCAGTTCCAACTCATAGCGACCCTGTACAGGGTTTCCGAGGCTGCAAGTCTTTACAGGAGCAGAAAGCCTCGTCTTTCTCCCGCGGAACAGCTGGTAGTTTAGAACTGCTGACCTTGTGGTTCGCAGCCCAATTCGTTAATTGTGGACCCAACTAAAATGAACTCCTTGACAACTTCAATCATTTCACCATTTATCATGATGTCACTTCTTAGTTCAGTTGGAAGGAGTTTATTTTTATGCTGAGATATAATACATACCAAAAACTATGTGTAAACTCTTGTCTTCATTAGTAAGTGCTTCAAGTCCTCTTTGCTTTTAGCAACAAGATTGTGTCGATTGCATCACAGGTTGTTAATGAGCCTTCCACTAATCCTTATGCCAAATCTTTCTTCCAATAGGCCAGTTTCCCTGATTATTTGTTCAGCATACAGATTGAATATTTATGGTGAAAAAGAATACAACCCTGACACACATCTTTCCAGATCTTAAGCCATGTAGTATCCCCTTGTTTTATTGGAATGACTGCTTCATAGTCCATGTGTAGACTCCTCATGAGCACAATATCCTAGAAATACCATTCTTTACAATGTTAGTCATAATTTGTTATGACCCACACCATCAAATGCTGTACATAGTTGATAAAGCATGGGCTTCAGCTCATAGGTAGGAAATTCCCCTAAGAATGCTGACAACCATGGGGAAGGGGTGGTTTAGAAGGTCCTCTCTGCTTTCAAACATATTATTATTTCTCAGAATAGTCACTCAGATTCCCAGAAGCATGAAAGAAGGGACTTCCAGAATGGCTTCAAAAGTGTCATCTCCTTCCTGCAAAGACAAGCCCAGAAAGCATCTTCAGAGCTCAAGCAGGGAACATTTGGACCTCTGTAGATAGAGAGGGACTGGTCAAATCAGAGGCCACCTTGATAGGCCACTACAATGGTAAGAATCCCCAAATCTCCACTAGAAAGTACAGGATGTTTAAGACCCCAGGTTGTACCTCTAGCTACAGTTGCTCTTCTTCCCGGGGCGGGGATACAAAGCCTAGAAACCTCAAGACGACAAAGTGAAGCCAGGGGTCTGAAGAAAAAAGACACTTGAAATGAGTCATTCCTCAGGTAGTTTATTTTTTGTTTGGTTTGGTTTTAAGTTTTTATTATGAATTGAGTAAAAGTAAGTTTATAGGGCGGATCATCAGTTTTACATTCAACAAATCATATACTTTGTTTCATTACAATGGTTATAAGCTCCTCTATGTACCATCAGTTAACAGTATTTCTCTCTATTCATTTTAGCTCTTTTTTTTTTTT
>NW_006408538.1:14709876-14711227 GCF_000296735.1 Chrysochloris asiatica | reverse complement strand
GATCTGCCATCTTGTTTGTTCTCTCTCTTTTTTTTTTTAAGCACTCAGGAATATATAATTTATACCACCAAAGGGCATATTCTGCAAGTCTGCCTCCTGGCAGCCAGCTCTCAGTCCCTCTCTTCCCATGAGTCTAGAGTCCTCAGCTGCTCCCTCGCTCCATGTCCACATCTCTGCCTCCATCTCTGGTGTCACTGCTTCTCTGGATAAGGTCCCACATTCTGCTTGTGCTCTTCTCCCTTGATGGTCCTAGGCTCCTCTGTTTCTGGACTATAGGATTAATTACTCCCCCACTTTTATTACAGAAATTCTACCTTTACAATTGTGACAGTCTCAATTAGTCATGATAACAATTACACATTATTGAATCATAAGAATATTATCCCCTTGAGCGGATTGTAACCATGGCAATGAAACAATATACGATAGCATGAATGTAAAACTAATGTTCTCCCATGTAAACTATCACATAATTCACAATAAAACATTAAAAAATATATATATTATCCCCATCTTTTTTTTACCAAACCCATCTAGACAAGATGAAAACTATTCAGTGGGGATTCTGTCTTCCCCCACACATGCTTAAACTAAACTCACTCTTGAAACCTTGTAAACCAGTCACTTCGAGCCTTTACCTCATTTTAGGTAGCCAGTGTCTACATTGCCTGTCCCTATCTATTCTGTATACAGAGGGGATAGCTTGATACTTAATGTGAATACTTCTTCCCTCTCTGTTGATATTTTGAGCTACTGCCTCCATGAGTATAGGGTAAGTTCATCAAATTATAGCAATCTACCCTAGTTTCCTTTATCAAAAATTGTTGTTGTTGTTCTTTACCTTCTTCTAGTCGAGTTCTGATTATCAAGCCATCGAGGCTAGGTCAAATGGGTACTACCTGCAAGTTTGGGTATTCTTGTGCATCTCTTCTCCGTATCAGCTGAATGCTTCACTCTTAGCTCTAGCCCTCTGTGGCTATGTCCTTGTCCAGGGGCTCAGGTGTCCCCAGGTCTCACCACACTTTGGACCAACCAGCCGTTCCTCTTCTCTCTCTCATCTCCATGTCAATGGAAGTCTATGGAACATGGTTTAACTCAGCCCATTTCTTCATTGTTGCCTTTCCCTCTCTTCAATTCACCAGTAGACTAATGTAGTCTCCAGCAAGCTTACATGCCTGCTCATGTGTTCCCTTTAAGTTTCAGTCATTCCTCATTAGTTTTGAGGGTTTTAGTCCTCAGTCCAACACCACCATCAGGTACTATCTGCCAACTGTCCTATAATCTGTAGATACTGCTTACACCTCTTATTGTCTCTAATCCCTTCATAGTCCTATAGGCTAAGGATTATTTA
>NW_006408538.1:14707944-14709026 GCF_000296735.1 Chrysochloris asiatica | reverse complement strand
AAGATCAATTGGTACAGTGGCAGTAACAATGGGCTCAAGCATAGCAGCAATTGTGAGGATGGTGTGAGATCAGGCAGTGTTTTGTTCTGTTATACGTAGGGTTGCTATGGGTCAGAACAAACTCAACAATAACATCATCTTCATTTTAGAAATACAGGAACTGAGACTTAGAGATACTGGATAAATTGTCTGAAGTCACACAGATAGAAAGTAGCAGAACTGAGATCTGAACCCAGGATTCTTGCCCCTGTTCTGCATCTTTGGTGGTACAGGTAACTTACCCTAGGTAGGAAATGTCAGAAATCATACTGAGATCTGCCCAACTGAAAGCCCAGACTCAACTGACAGCTGTTGCCTGCACCTCACCTATGAAACTTCTGAGCAATAGGACCAAGTTTTAAGCAACTAAAAAGGTTATGCTGTGTAATTCTGCTCCTCAGAAAACCTCCTGTTTCTATAATGTTTGTCTACACAGTAAAGTCTAATTCAATCCTGACTCAGGTAGGGAGCCTATGGGAAAAGGGATTTCACTGGACAAGCCAATACCAGCCCTGGGTGAGAGTAGCTCCCGAAGCCCTTGGGAAACTATATAGAAAATGCCCTTAGATTGCATACCGACAGGGGTTTACTGTTGTTGTTGTTGTTAAATACCACACAAAGGGACTCGAAGAGCAACTGCTCTGGTTCCCTGAAGCATTGAGGAAAAGTTCAAATTCAACAGGTCTGGTGCTTTCTGTTTGGAAGTGTATTAATATTGACTCAAGAGGCAGGACTTGATGACAGACTAGGCAGAAAGGCTATACAGACCCTCTTCAGCAAAAACACAGAAAACTGGATGAAACAGGTTCACAGGATGGTCCCGGGACTCTGAGCTTCAGAAAAAGTCATAAATAAGTGGATTGAGTACTTACTGGGATAAAGAATTGGAACAGAATCAAGAAAGGAGGTGACTTATGATTTAGGGCAGTCAATGTAACCCATCGCAACCATTTTGAATAGGAGTGAGCAGATTGAGAGACAAGAGAATGTTCCCATTGCAGAAACCTGCTGGCCTCTGACTTACAGAGACAAACGTTTTTATT
>NW_006408538.1:14678643-14704553 GCF_000296735.1 Chrysochloris asiatica | reverse complement strand
CTATGCACAATAGAACGAAGCCCTGCCTGGTCCTGTGCCAACCTCATAATCATTGCTACATTTTAGCCCATTGCTGCTGTCTCTGGGCCAATCCAACTCGTTTGAGGCCTTCCTCTTTATCTCTTTATCTCTGAACCTCCACCAAACATGATGCCCTGCTCCAGGGACTGGTCCTTCCTGATAATATATCTGAAGTATGAGAGACAAAGTCTGGCCATCCTGTCTTCCAAGGAGCATTCTTGCTGTACTTCTAACACAGATTGATTTGTTCTTTTGGCAGTCCATGGTGCTTTTAATATTCTCCTTCAACATCATAAGTCAAATGCATGAATTCTTCTATGGTCTTCCCTATTCACTGTCCAACTTTCACATGCATATGAAGTTATTGAAAATACCATGGCTTTGGTCAGGCACAGCTTAGTCCTCAAACTGACATCTTTGCTCTTGAACACTTTAAAGAGGTCTTGTACAGCAGATTTGCCTAATGCAATACATAATTTGATTTCTTGACTGCTGCTTCTGTGAGTGTAGATGGTTGATCCAAGCAAAATGAAATCTTTGACAACTTCAACTTTGTCTCCATTTATGAGAATGTTGTCTATTGTTTAGTGGTCAGGATTTTTGTTTTCTTTACACTGAGGTGCAACCCATACTGAAGGTTGTATGGTTTTGATTTTCATCAGTATTTTAAATCCTCTTAGCTTTCAACAAGCAAGATTGTATCATCTACATATCGCAGGTTGTTAATGAGTCTTCCTCCAATCCTGATGCCATGTTTTTCTTCATATAATCTAGTTTATCAGCTTATTTGGTCAGCATGCAGATTCAATAAGTATGGTGAAAGAATACAATCCTGGCATACATCTTTCCTAACTTTAAACCATTTGGTGATCCCTTGTTCTTTTCAAACAACTACTTCTTGGTGTCTCTGTACAGGCTGCTCATGAGCACAATTAAGTGTTCCTGAATACTCATTCTCTGTAATGTTATCCATTTTTTGTCATGATCTATACAATCGAAAGTCTTTGCATAGTTAATAAAACACAGGTAAACATCTGGTATTCTCTGCTTTCAGCCAAGTTCTATTTGACCTCAGAAATTATATCCATCATTCTATGTCCTGTTTTGAATCCGGCTTGAACATCTGGTAGTTCTCTGTCAGTGTATGCTTGCAGCCATTTTTATATAATCTTTAGTAAAATTTTACTTGCATGCAATATCAATAATATTGGTCAACAATTTCCGCATTCCAATGGGTCACCTCTCTTTGGAATGGGTGCAAATATGGATCTCTTCCAGTCACGTGGCCTGGTAGTTGTCCTTCAAATTTCTAGGCATAGAAAAATGAGTGCCTCCAGTGCTGCATCATTTTGTTGAACTATTTCTATTTGTATTCCATTAATTCCCGGCACTTTGTTCTTTGTCATTGCCTTCAAAGAGCCTTGGACTTTTTCCTTCAGTATCTTTGACTCTTGATCATATGTTACCTCTTGAAATGGTTAAATATTGACCATTTACTCTTGGTGCAGTGACTCTGTATTCTTTCCATTTTCTTTTGATGCATTTTGCATCATTCAATACTTTTCCCATAGAATCCTTCAATATTACAACTCGAGGATTGATTTTTTTTCTTCAGTTCTCTTAGCTTGAGAAAATCGGGGTGTGTTCTTCCCTTTTGGTTTTCTAATTCCAGGTCTTTGCATATTTTGTTATAATATTTGCCTTTGTCTTCTTGAGCTGTCCTTTGAAATTATCTATTCAGCTCTCTTACCTCATTTCTTCCATTTATCATCTCGTAGTGTAGTGGTTACAAATTGGGCTGTGAGCTGCAAGGTCAGCAGTTCGAAACTACCAGCGGTTCCGCGGGAGAAAGATGAGGCGGTCTGCTCCCGTAAAGATTTACAGCCTCGGAAACCCTGTGTAGGGTCGCTATGAGTTGGAACCGACTCCACGGCACTTAACAACAACAACAACAACGCTGGAGAGCAAGTTCAGCATCTCTTCTGACATCTGTTTTGATCTGTCCCTTCTTTCTTTTTAATGACTTTTTGCTTTCTTCCTGTATGATGTTCTTGATGTCATTCCACAACTCTTCTGGTCTTCGGTCATTAGACATTAAAGTCTAATGCATCAAATCTCTTCTTCAGATGGTCTCTAAATTCATGTGCAATATGTTCAAGGTCATATTTTGATTCTTGTGAACTTGTTTTAATTTTGTTGAGCTTCAGCCTCAACTTGTATATGAGCAATTGATATATCATTGGTTCTTGATCATGTACTACCTCCACAGTCTGCCCTGGCCTTGTTTTGGCTAATGATATGGAGCTTTTCCAGTATCTCCTTTGACAGATTTAATCAATATGATTTCTTTCTATTCCATTTGGTAAGGTCCATGTGTATAGTCATCTTTTATGTTGTTTAAGTATTTGCAATGAAGAAATCATTGATCTTTAAAAATTCTATCATGCAATTTCCTACTTATTTCTATCACCAAGGCCATATTTTCCAATTACTGATCCTTCCTCTTTGTTTCCAACCTTTGTATTCCATTCACCAGTAATTATCAATACATCTTGGATATATGTTTGATCAATTTCAAACTGAAGAATATGTTAGAATTCGTCAATTTCATCCTCACTTGCATTAGTGGTTGGTGCATAAATTTGCATAATAGTTGCATTAACTGGTCTTCCTTGTAGGCATATGGATAGTGTCCTATCATAGACAGTGTGGTGCTTCAGCACAGCTCTTGGTATGTTCTTTTTGATGATGAATGCAATGCCATTCCTTTTCAATTTGTCATTCCCAATATAGTAAATCATGTGATTGTCAGATAAAAATGGCCAATACCAGTCTATTTCAGTTCACTAAAGCCTAGGATGTCAGTCTTTATGCATTCCATATCATTTTGACAATTTCTGAATTTCCTAGATTCATACTTCATACATTCCATGCTCTGAGTATTAATGGATGTTTACAGCTGTCTCTCTTCATTTTGAGTTGTGCCCCATCAGCAAGTGAAGGTTCCAAGGACTTTATTCCATTTACGTATGTCACCATGGTCAACTCTACTTTGAGGAGGCAGCTCTTCCCCAGTTGTATTTTGAATGCCTTCCAACCTGAGGGGCCCATCATCTGGCACTATATCTGACAATATTCTGGTCCTCTTCATCATGTTTCTATATTCACTGTTCTTGTGCTGACAGTGTTCCACTGCTATTCATAAGGTTTTCAGTGACTAAATATTTGGAATAGTCCATCTCTCCTTCTTTCTAGTCTGTCTTCATCTGGAAGCTCATCTGAAACATGTCCACTGTGGATGACCCTGCTGGTATTTAAAATACCTGTTGCACAACTTCCAGCATCACAGTAACACACAAGCCAACACATAAGGACAAACTGATAGATGAATGGTGGCATTAGCCATTAAAGAGATGCAAGTCAAAACAAAAATGAGATACCATCTCATACTAACATTAACAGCAAAGTTAAAACCAAAACAAAACTGAGAACAACAAATACTAGCAAGAATATGGAGAGACTGGGACATTCCTACATTGCTGGTAAGACTGTAAAAGGGTTCTCCTATTCTTGAAAATGGTATAGCACTTCCTCAGAAAGTTGGAAATAGAAATACCTTATGATCCAGCAATTCCTCTATATGGTATATAGCCACAAGAAATACGAGCCATAACACATATAGGTATATACACACTGATGTTCATCACAGCAGGATCCATAATAGCAAAAAGATGAAGATAGCCTAATTGCCCATCAATGGAAGAATGGATAAACTTTGGTACATACGCACAATGGAATACTAAACAACCTTGAAGAATAATGATGAAGCTGCAAAACACCTCTTAACATGGATGAACCTTGAGGACATTATGCTGAGTGAAATTAGTCAGACACAAAAGGACAAATAATGCATAAGATCATTATTGGAAAAGCTTAAGGAAAGATTCCACACTAAAAGAAAAATTCTTTGATGGCTACCACTGGTGAGAAGGAGAGGACAGTAATTCACAGATTAGGGGGTAGATATATGATAGCTCATGTGATGGGGAAGGCAATATACAAGGAGGGGGAAGGCAATACACAAGGAGTGTGGTAGATGCATGACAATACAGGGGAAGACTTAGGGAAGTATACATGGGCTGAATGGGATAGAGGGAAATAATGATATATGCACAACCTTGGAACAACAGTGCTCTGTGATACAGAGATTGAGACATAGTCTGAACTGGCAAAGGAGGAAAAAATGTGAAGGGTCTTGACTGTCTTATGTATATTGGTGTCCCTTGCCTACTACTGTAAAATATCCATTTAAGTGTGATAGAAAATGATATTGAGAATTATGATTACAGAAAGTTTGTAAGCCCATCTTCAGCCTATAACTGATTACATTAGCTAAAAGGAGAATTAAAATTTTCCCAGGGAAATAGGCTTCTTGTGAAACCTTAGTGGACTATGGGGCCTTCAGTGGAATGCTGAGCCCCATCCAGAATCTTCTGAGGTTGAACATTCCCACTTGAAAAGACATGCTGACCAATCTGGAACAGTTAGAAGAACAGAAGATACTTTTTGAAAGCAAGATCAGCAGAAAAAAAGCAGACTATTTGGCTGTTAGAATATCAAGCAAGCTATTTGCCATCAAGGCAAGAAAAGTCAGTCCATCAGGGACAACCCCCTTCGAACACTGAAACTCAAAGGGAACCCATGAGCAAGCAGTCTATTGTGCTCACTGGTGAGCACACTGGTCTATGTGTGAGTAGAAGTGGGGGAAATGCAGCAATGAAGATCTGGGCTGAGTTTGGTCATGTTCCATTGACACCCATTGACCTTGAGATGAGAGAGAGAAGAAGATGGGCTGGCTGGTCTGAAGTTTAGGGAGATGTGTGAACTTTCAAGCCCATGAACACTGACCTAGCCTTGGGGGGCTGGAGCTGAAAGCGAAATAGCTAGCTGGTCTGAAGTGTGGGGAGGTGTGTGAGAACTCCCAAACTTGACCTAGCTTGGATGGCTAGCTGATTAGAACTTGACCAGATGGAGATAAAGATGTTTGATACAGGGAACAAATATAAATATAAATAGCTACAATTTGATGAACTGGACCTTTGCTTATGGATGCAGTTGCTCAAAATTCCAACCGAACTGGAAGTATTCTTCATATCAAGGATCAAGCTTGGTTCTTCAGTGCACTGGGTTGATAGGGATGGACAGCTTAGACATTGGCTATCAAAAATGGGGGGCTTTAAAGATACAAATTGTATGGCTTACAAGCTTTTTATGAGTGTGGTTAGTTTCAGAATGAGGGTGGTAAGGTAGAATCCCCACTGAATAGTTTTCCTCTTTTCCAGATGGATCTGGTGAGAAGGGATGGAGAAAGATGGTGATTATATGATTCAATTGTGAGTAATTGTTATCAGGACTAATGGCGCATGCCACAACTGTAAATGTAGAAGAGGTGCAACTTAAAGGGGGGAGTAGTTAATCTTTCATTTCAGGAATAGAGGATTCCTGGACCATCAGGAGGGAAGAGCATGAGTAGAATGTGAGATCCTACCCAGAAAAGCAACAACAGCAGAGATGGTGGCAGACAATGGCATAGGTAGAGCAGCTGAGGACTCTAGGCCCAGGGACTGAGGTTGGCTGTGCACCTGCTGGCAGGAGGCTGGCTTGCAAAGTGTGTCCTTTGGACATTTAAATGAATATATATATATATATATATTTTTGTGTATGTACATAAATAAAGGGAATAGAGGTAAATACTGTTAACTGATGGTACATGGAGAGAATTATAATCATTGCAGTGAAACAAAGTATGATTTGTTGAATATAAAACTGATAATCACTCAATTCACAATAAAAACTTAAAAATATAAAATAAAAATCCAGACTTATCCTACTGAGCTACCCTGTCTAACAGTCTCATCTCAACTTCTCCATTTAAGAGGTATCCCTCTGGAAACCAGTCCCCATGAACAGCATCTGTCAGGCAGACCCCTCCACAGACATCATCTACCTTCCCCCAGACCTGATCAGGCTGACAGAGCAAGGACCCAATCCGACCAATGAACTTAGCCAGGTTTCCTCTTTGCTATTGCTTGCTGGCAAAACCAGCCTCATACTCTGGCTCTCTCGCTTGGTCCCCATCACAAATTCTGGACTGCGTGTTTCCTCAGAGAGGCAGATTGGAGGGAGAGAGAAGCTCCACCGCAAGTCAGGCAAAGGAAAAATGAGCTGGGTGGGGGGTGAGGGAGAGGGGTGCGGGGAAGTGGTTCTGGAGTTTTCAAAGGGGTAGCCTAGCAACCGCTGAGCTCAGTGCAGTCACAAAGCAGGCAGACTTGCCCATAGGAACCCAAGCACCTTCTTGCTGATTTGCCCTCTTGCTCCTGCTCCCTTGGGCAGCAAGGCTTCACCAACACATGCTAGAGTGAGCACGCTCCTTGGTGAGTCCAGAGAACTCTTCCAGGGAGGAAGAGTTTCAGAGTCAGGCCACTGGGAAGGGCCAAGAGGGCAGAAGTAGGGAAGAGGGA
This sequence comes from Chrysochloris asiatica, assembly GCF_000296735.1. Taxonomy (NCBI): domain Eukaryota; kingdom Metazoa; phylum Chordata; class Mammalia; order Afrosoricida; family Chrysochloridae; genus Chrysochloris; species Chrysochloris asiatica. The sequence goes on along the minus strand of NW_006408538.1, from coordinate 14,698,011 downwards.
AGCTCTGTCTCCGGATTGATGTGAGCATTCAGACTGCTGGTGCCTGGCTACCTGGGGGGCCCAGAGAGAGGGGAAAGGCAGCAGAGCAGGGACGGACCACAGTGGGGCCTGGCCTGCTCTGCTCAGAGTCCCTGTTGCCCTCTCTCAGCATCTGAGAGTTGTGACCCATTAGTGGCTTAGAAAGTCAATTTGATGAATGGAAACACTGACAAAATGAACACAGAAAAAAACCCAGGATCGTAATATCAGGGTGCATCACCTGTAGTATAGGGGTAAGGATTACTTCAGGGCACCCTTGGTTGGTTTTATGCACACACACAAGCGTGTGCACATATATGTGTGAACTGAGGCATGAAGTCAAAGAATTTCTTACTGTGGTCCCAGTCAAAAGCATTTGGAAGTCTCTGTTCTAGCGAGGAGTGCCTTTACCTGTTGGCAGAGGAGTTTGGGGCTTCCTGGCCATTGTTTTTCTCTTTAGAGCCTGCTTTTCTTTTTAGAACCTCAGCAAGGTTCCCTTTTCTGATGTCAGGCAGGCAGTGGTGATCCGCCCTAGCCAAACCTGATGACGTGATGGCATTGAGGGATCTCAAGGGCCCATCTTTGTGCTTCTGTGATTTGAGGTTTAGTTCTTAGAATGCACTGATTTCCTGTCCCACTCCATCCTGGCACCTACCACCTTAGCCCTTAAGTTGTGTGTGTGTGTGTGTGTATGTGGTAGTCAGATATTGATGTCGATTTTTTTCTTGCCCACAGATTTAGAGTAACCACAATTCTTGGTTTTGACACCTATCATCTTGCATCCATCTCATTGAATTAATTATTGAATAATATATTTAATACTGGGAGCACTGTGTTTCTTTAGGAGAAGTACTGGGCTTCAAGCCACAAGGTTGCAATTGGAGCCCACTAGTCACTGTGTGGGAGAAAGATGAGGCTTTCTGCTCCCTCAAAGATTTAAATCCTCAGAAACCCTACACAGGGTCACATCAGAGTGACAACACTGAACACTAACAATGGTACCATCCAAACAAAGAAATAGAATATTCCCAACAACACACATCCTTCTAAGCTCTTCTCCTACCCCATCTTTCTCAAGTGTAAGCACTACCTGAAGTTTATGTTTAGCAATTTCTCATCTTTCTTTTCTTTAAAAGTTTTATCACTGATGAGGAGGTTTCCAAAAGTTTGTGGAAATCCCATTATCTTTTAATTCCACGTCACATACTTTTGGAAGCCCCCTTATCTATATCCATGATAACTTTGCCTACTTTAGAACTTTTTTTATAAAGCTTTATATACCTTATTGCACTTTAGTTATACCTCAGAAAGGGGAGAAAATTAAAAATGTATTTGAAATGAGCAAAAATACACTTTCACGTGAATTCACATTTCATTAAGAACATTAAAAAAAAAAAAGCCTCATATACAATCTCCAGGAATTTGTTTTACTTCACTTAGCATTTTATTTGTAAGCTTGGTTCATGTTGTTTTGTGCCTCTGTGACTCATTTTCCTGGTGTGAACGTCACACAGTCTACTTATTCATTCTTCTACCATTGGACATTGGGGCTGTCACCAGATTTTTGCTAGTTGAGGCCATATTACTATCAATATGCCTATAAATAGCCCCATGTGTGGTGCTGCAGGTTAATGTGCTGGTCTGCAAGGTCGGTTTGAACCATAAGGTTGACAGTTCAAACTCACTAGCTGCTCCTTGGAAACCCTATACAGGGTCACTATGAGTCAGAACTGACCCAATGGCACTTAACAACAACAACAAAGACACATCTGTGCAGGAGTTTGTCCTGGGTAGATACCTGAGAGAGAAATTGCTGGGTGGTGTGGCATGCAGAATGTTCAATTTTGCAAGATTTCGCCAATATACTCCCAGCACATCTCTGTGAGTCTCTTTAACACTGGTCTTCAATGCACTGGTCTTGCTTCCGTTAGAAACCCTATAATGATGACAGAGGTGAGGACTCAGTTGGCAGAACATCTGCTGATGAGGTAAGGCTCTTGGATGACTGAGGAGGTGGTGGTGGTAGGGTGGGCAATGAGGGTAAAGGTGGAGACAAAACACTGGACGTCAAGACAGGAGTCCTCCTTCACCTTCCACCACCATCAGCCGGCCCCAGTAGGTTCTCAGGAGGACTCTAGGCCCACCAGGTAGGACAGGTCATGGGCTGGCCCTTCTCTGGTAGGGAGGGGGTGTGATGCCAGGTGGGTAGAAGTTTCACGGCTTCTCAGGGGGTCTTCTCCATTAGTTGCAGGTACAAGAAAGTTTACTTTATTTCTTTAAGTCCCAGGTCCCTTAGAGGCAAATCAAGAATGAATCAGAAAACTCGGGGACCTGGTCAGCGAAGTCCTCAGAGGGTCCGGGGGCAGCACGCCTTGCTTAGCATATCCAGAATCCAGCTACTCTCCACCAGAGGGCCTCCCTTCAGCCAGGGTCTCCATGAGACGGGCGTACAGACCACAAGCAGGCAGGTGGTGCCACCAAACCCCAGGCAGGGAGTCCCCGCCTTTTGCATCCATCCTTGATTTCCCACCAGGGGCAAAGGTTCAACACCCTCAGGATGGGGAAGGGGTTCAGAGTGGAGGACAGAGAACCTGAGATGGCGTCTCACCAGGGAAACAAGAACTTGAAACTTCCCTGTAGCAGTCAGCTCCTAGGAAGGGTGTCCACGGGAAAAGGACTTGCTCGTTTGGCTTGGCCTTGGATCATGGATGCTGAGTCCAGGCCAAGACAGCCCCTGAAGGCAAGGGGGAGGGGAATAACCCACAGCTGGCTTCTCCTGGGCTGCCAACAGCGTGGCTTGGGGGGAACATCCTTGCTGGGGTCAGCCCCCCCACCCCCCCCCGGCCCTGGGGTGTATAAAAGTGCCTTTGCTCTAGCCTCAGGTGCTTGGGTGAATAGGTGGGTCTGTGGCTTCTTTCTGACTTTAGAGATTGTCTAGGGAGAAAACTGGGACCTTGGGAAATTCTATCTGAGTTTCCTCCAATGGATCCTTGTTGTTGTTAAGTGACATCAAGTCAATTCTGACTCATAGCGACCCTGTATAGGATTTCTGAGAATCGCTGGAGGGTTTGAACTGCCAGCCTTGCAGTTCAAACTGACTTTGTGGTCTAGTATTCCTGAGCTCTGGTAGCGTAGTGGTTACGAATCGGGCTGCGAACCTTAAGGTCAGTGGTTCGAAACTACCAGCCGCTCCGCAGGAGAAAGATGAGGCTTTCTACTCCCGTAAGGATTTACACCCTCGGAAACCCTGTACAGGGTCGCTATGGGTCGGCTCCGACTCGAAGGCACTTAACAACAACAACAACAATCCCTGAGACTGGATTGTATCAACTGGGAAGGGATTCAGGGGGAGCTTTAAATACCAGTGGGGCTTAGTGAAAACCTGGAAACCAGATTTCAGAGTGTCTAAGGAATGAACTCTGTCTTAAGTTCTGAACTCCGTGACCCTCTCTCTCCTTCAGTCCCAAGGCTGAGCTGAAGACTGAGAAAAAGTCCAGGCCCAGGCCAAGGACTCACCAGGACAGTGTGCCACAGAAAGAACTGATGGTCCCAGGCATCGTGGATTTCGAGTTGACCCAAGAGGCAGTGAGGAGCTCCAAGCCCCAAACCCCTGGTGCCTACCGCTTTGGCCGCCTTAGCCATCACTCCTTCTTCTCCAGGCACCACCCCCACCCCCAGCGCGTAACCCACATCCAAGGTAGGACCAGCCTCCAGAGTCTGGCTGCTGAGGGGTGGGATGGGGTGGGGTGGGGTGGGGGCACAGAGTGCTCATGGATCCATCTGAGAACTGGAAAGGAGTATTTCCCCCAACCTCTTGTTTCCAAGGCCTCAGAAAGGATGTATACTTGGCCAGGAACACAGAGCTGCCAAGTGACTAAGTCTGACTCCTGAAGGAGTCCCCCCATCTTACAAACCAGACTGGTGAAAGTCGGCCCCAGAGCTGGGCTCTGTTAGTTAAATCAGCCTATTTCACCCACTTGACAATTTGTCCATCGAATACTTACTGAGTGTGAACTCTGGGTGAGGTGCTTTCTTGCTCCTGGAGATACAACAGGGAATCAAACACAGTCCCTGCCCTTAGCTAGGTGGAGGTGTCAGGAGAGATACAAGTGTGCAGATTTGGAATAGAGACAGTGTTAGTGTTGTGCTGGATGAGACCATCCCATTGTCCACAGAGACAGGGAAGAGCAAAGACTATGGACTGAGCCCTAGGTGGGAGAAGCCAGACTAGGGTGTTCTGGAAGCAAAAAAGGTCAGGGCTTCAAAGAGCATATGAGCACTCGTGTTAAGCCTTAACTATGCTTGTCCTCAAAGCTTAACTATTTCAAACATCATGTAGGAATCACCCAGTCCTTAGGCCAAAAGGGTCTCTGTGAGTAAACCTCACCACTTCCTCCAGGCAACCCTGCATTCAGTCTTGCCCCAGGCAACAGAGGGTCTAGCGAGAGTTGGTTCCCTGTGATTTGCGCTCTTGTTCTTCCTGTCAGTGACTGTGACTTCTTCATACCCCCACCCCATCATCCTTATATTAAAGGATTGTTAGAATAAGCATTGGACTGTGAACCACAGGGTTGGCAGTTCGAGCCCACCAGCCACTCTGAGGGAGAAAGATGAGGCTTTCTGCTCCTGCAAAAGATTTTTTTAAAACCTCGGCAATCCTACACAGGGTCACTATGGGTCAAAACTGACTACATGGCCCTTAATAACAACCCTGGATGCTCATACCAGCAGTTCTTTGCCCTGCCATAGAAATCCAGAGGCACCCCTTGGACTGGGGTCGCAGGAAGCCTGGGTTATTATCTCACCCCTGCTTGAGTGCTACATGACCCTGAATGGACCCTGCCCCTAACCATGCCAAGTGTCCCAATGGGTAGGATGAGCAACTGGTCTAGGTGGTTAGAGCTGGGAGCCTCTCTTATCTCTGAGGATCTATAGATGGTGGGTACTAGACAAAGTAGGGACACTGCTCTCCCTGCCCACCACCTCCTCCCACCTTCCATAACTCTTGGGTCTGCTCATGCCCCCTTCCCACATCCTGTAACCCTTTGCAGACCTCACTGGGAAGCCTGTCTGTGTTGTCCGGGACGAGTCCTCTTTGACCTGCTTGCCTCCAGCTGTATTCTTACCCAGCTGTGTGATGGGGATGCCCACTACCTCTGCCCCTATTGGAGACCCACAATCCAATCGGGACCCTTGGCTTTCTTCTGGTGGGTATTTGAGCCACACCCCCCTCCCTTGGGGTTCATATCTCTCCTCAAGGGCTGCCTCATGTGGGAGGAGATGGTTACTGCTCTGATATCTGTGGGGTCTAGTGGTGGACCCTACTCTTTTCCTCATCTCTTTGAGAAGATGCAGCTCTGCATTGCTCCCCAACCCACAGTTCCCTGCTTGTATTTTAGAAATTTGAAGAGTGATAAACAGATTCTGGCAATAGTCATGTGACCGGAAGCTATAGATAGAAATGTTAGGGACCTGTATGCTCAGGCTCCATCCAGCTGAACAGAGCAGTCAGGTGCAGTGCTGGAGCAACCGTTTGGAGCTTTCTGCTTTGCTAAGCCTCGCCCTTTCAGATAGTGGGGTGTGAGAAAGTCAAGTTGAGGAGGGTGATTCTGGGCTGGGGCTGGCATAGCCAGTGCAGGGCAGAGAGATTTGGAAGATACGAAGGAAGCAATTCACTGTTTTAATAATGGGCGCAGCCAGATCTGCTGAATCTCAGTCCTAGCTACGAGTACTCAAAAGAGTCAAAAGTAGATTGAGCCATACACACCTTGGCACTCGTAGCCAAATGTTCTTCAGCTTCTCCCAGAAACACCACAACTAAGACATCAGCAGCAGCTCCTCTTAGAGAAACTAAACCCAAACACACATGTTCTAATTCTCAGTCCTCCACCCTTGCCCCTTACCCTTACTGGGCAGGAAGGCTGGGAAGGAGGATGGGCTCCCCCAAATCCCTCCCACCATCTGATGCCACCAGGAGGGGCACTGAATAGCAGTTGGCAGGATCTTGTCCCCTCTTCCCAGAGACCTGGAAGAGAGAGTTGAAGGACCTGGCTTCCAGGGTGGCCATCTTCACCAAGGAGAACGAAATGAAGAACAAAGAGGTGGGTGCAGAACAAAGGCGCTCCTCTGAGATGCATCCCTTTAATGTGATCTGTCCAGAGTAGGTTCAACCCAGCTGATGGAGGCTCTGCCCTTGGCACTGGAGCAGAGGGCCCATGAACATGAATGTAAGTGAGGAGAGTCACAGAGGAGCTTCAAGGGAGGAGAGAAAACATTTCAAGACAGATTTATGGAAGGGCTGACATTGGGGGCTCCTCAAATATAAGTGGATGCTGACATGTATGTAGTCTGGGGCATAAAAGCCCGGAAACTGGCAAATGCAGGGTGTTTTCAGGGATGTGGTGGGCGGGGAAGATAGAATGCAGATTGTAAGTGTTCTGCTGCTATTATTGTTAAGTATTGTCGACTCGGTTCCGACTCATGGGGACCATATCTAGGGTTTCCAAGGAGCGACTGGTGAATTTGAACCACCGACCTTGTGGCTCTAACTAAACCCAAACACACATGTCCTTGCTGTCCAGTGTATTATCCCACAGCACCATAGCAGGACTCAGCAGTGGGAACCCAGATGGCAAGGAGGCCTGGCTTTGACTATGGGGAATAAGAGCTTGTCCTTACATTCTGAGCTTCGTCTCTAATCTCATAAGCAGTCAGGAAACACTGAAGGTTTTCAAACAGAGTGGAAGGCCTCATTTGGTGCTATTTGGTGATAAAACAGTAGAGAGAGTTGAAGGGCAGCTTGAAGGTGGTTGGACGCAGTCTTAGGACAGGCCTGGCCCTTTGGGTCTTGATCTTCCCTTGTGTTGGGCAGCCAGAGTGGAGGGCAGGGAGTCCTGGCTTCCAGTCTCTGTGGCTGACATGGCTCACGGCCAATCAGCTAAGCGTCTGGGTTTCAGTTTTCTTAGCTTTAAACTGAGGATATGGATACTACCACTCTTAACTGGAATGGCAAAGGCAGAGCCTCCAGACCTTGTGCCCAGAAATCTGGCTGTGGGAAGGTTCCCAGGCAAAGAAAGGAAGGTTTCCCTTGCCACGCTGGAGGCTGGAAAGGATCTGGGCATAGCTGAGCTAGAAATTAATGTGAGTAGTGGGGGCCTTAGCTCAGGGTATTATTGCTGTTTGTTACTCAGTACTGTCTAGGCGCTTCACATTCACAGTGATCCCTGTATAGGGTTCCCCGGGTTGTAAATCTTTGCGGAAGCAGAAAGCCACTTCTTCCCTCAAACCACCAATCTTCTGCCTCAAAATCCAGTGCTTGTCCTACAGAACCACTGTACTCCCTTGGGTGGTGGTGGTTATATACCGTGGAGTTGGTTCCGACTCATAGTAACCCTGTACAGGGTTTCCGAGGCTATAAATCTTTATGAGAGCAGAAAGTCTCATCTTTCTCCCACAGAACAACTGGTAGTTTCGAACTGTTGACCCTGAAGTTAGCAGCCTGATTTGTAATCACTATGCTAACAGAGCTCCTTCCGCACTCCCTTGTTGTTGTTAAGTGCCGTCAAGTAGATTCTGACACATAGCAATCCTGTATAGGGTTTCCAAGGAGCAGCTGGTGAGCTTAAACCACCGACTGTGCAGTTCAAACAACTTTGCAGTCTGACGCATTAGCCCACAGTGCCACACCAGGACTCCTGTGTAGCTCTCTCCTGCTGTCCCTCCAGTCCATTTTAGATGTGAAAAATAAACCCCGTGCTAAGGGAATGAGGAACACAGGAAGAAGGAAGACCACCAGGGGGCGTCCAGATTTCAAACTTCTGATGCTGTCTTCCAGGAAAATTATTTGCTAGTTTAAAGCCCCCAAATCCACTGTCATTAACTCATGTTGTTGCTGTTACTGTCATCAAGTCAGTTCTGAAGCATAGCGACTCGGTACAGGGTTTCCAAGGAGTGGCTGGTAGGCTTGAACTGTCAACCTTGAGGTTGAAGTCCTGTGCTTATCTTAAAATACCATCAACTCATAGCGACCCTATATATAGTTTCCAAAACGGAAATTCTCTATAAAAGCAAGACAGCCTCATCTTTTCCTCAAGGAGCTACTTGGTAGTTTTACACCACCAGCCTTGCAGTTAGTAGCCAAACGTTTTATCCCATAGCACTCCCAAAGCTCCATACTCCATAGAGTAAGCACTGGACTGATAATTGTAAAGGTCGATGGTTCAAACCCACCAGCTACTTCTCGGAAACCCTGTACAGGGTCGCTGTAAGTCAGAACCGACTTGATGGCAATTAACAACAACAAAGAGGATAGGAGACCTTGCTAAGTGTTGTCTGTTAACGGAAAGGTCAGCAGTTCGAAACCACCAGCTGCTCCACTGAAGAAAGAGGAGGCTGTCTGCTCTCTTCAGGATGAACAGTGTCGGAATCCTGAAAAGTTCGATTCTGTCCTAGAAGGTCCCTGTGAGGGGGAATCAGCTTCATGGTGGTGGCTCTACAAGGGTAGAAGGGAAGAACCTTGGTGATGCAGTGATTAAGCACTCCGTGGCTAATGACCAGGTCAGCAGTCTATGTGAGAAAGATGTAATAGTGGCATCTGAAAAGTTTACAGCCTTGGAAACCCTATGTGGCAATTCTAGGCTGGCCTATGACAGTGAGCTTTTACAACAGAAGATAATGCAAATGGCTAATGCATTTGTCTGCCAATTGAGAAGTTCGAGATGCTAGTCCACCCAGAAGTGCCTTGGAAGAAAGATCTGGTGATCTCCTTCCAAAATATCAGCCACTGGAAACTCTGGGGGGCACAGTTCTGCTTCAGCACACCCAGCGTTACCATAAGTCACAATGGACTTGTTAGTGACCGGTCAGAAAAGAAGGGCTTTCCATCGGGAGAGCGTCAGAGATGCTGAAGAGACAGTGCAGACCAGGACGGAGATACCCAGATGACAACGGGTCGCTGGCAGTGCTGCAATGCTGTGTCCAGGATGGAGGGAGGGAGGGTGTTGGTATGGAGAGACAGTCAGCATGGCACGTTGGAGATGGAACCCAGACTCATTTTCTTCCCATGTTTTCTTCCTCCCCTTCTTGTGATGCCTAGAGTTTCTGTCCACTTTTCTTCTAGCCAAAGGAAGAGCCACAGAGAGAGCAGGGGGCGAAGTACTCAGCTGAGACTGGGAGGCTCATCCCAGCTTCCACACGTGCCATTGCCCGCCGTACCTACCGCCAGGGTCAACGCCGCCACGCTTCTAGCCAAGACGGCGGAGTCCAGACCTTTGTGCTGCAGGACCAGGAGCTGCTGGTAAGACATGGGGAAGGTCAGCTCTCCCACCCAAGACTCCTGCAAACTGCTGGAAGGTGTGGCCTTTCCCTGGAGGACTTTTACCTAAGACTTTTTAAGACTCAAAAATCCCAGGCTTGGGAGTCAGGAGCCTCTAGGTTTCTGTGTAACCTTTTCCCTTCTGTGTATGTCCTTCCCCTTAGCTTCCTGGTCTATACAAACTGGGATGCATGAACACATTATCAAAGCTGTGTTTCAGTTCTGCCATTTGATGAGTTCCTGAAGGGAGGTATCATGGTGAAATAGAGGCATTGGGACTGACAACACCTGCCTAGTGTGTTCTCACAATGGTATGCGGCACCTTTACAGTGCTGCAAGACTAGTCCCAGCCTTGTCTCCTTACATTCTGAGAGTTTCGTCTTCTGCTTAGGCAGAGCACAAAGCCCACCTCTACCATGTCCAGGTTCCCTCATCAAGGTCTGAAATTGCTCATTCCCACAAGTTAAGGCATCAGTGATCCCTGTTAAAATGCACACATGTTCTCCAGGAAAGCTCAGACGTAGAGCCAGCATCTCCACACCTTCCTTTAGAGCAAGGGTGGGGAAGCTTTTTCTGCCAAGGGTCATTTAGATCTTTATAACATCATTCGTGGGCCATACAAAATTATCAACTTAAAAATTAGCCTGCTGTATCTAACTAACTCACCCCTATGGTACTGTGGTTGCTTTGGCAGGGCCTGACCAAATGATTTCGCGGATGTAGTGGTTACAAGTTGGGCTGTTAACTTCAAGGTCAACAGTTTGAAATTACCAGCCATTCCACTGGAGGAAGATGAGGCTTTCTGCTCCTGTAAAGATTTACAGCCTCAGAAACCCTATATAGAGTCCCTATGAGTCAGAATTGACTCCACAGCACGTAACTACCAACCATCACCATACAGCCTGCAGGCCACACTTGCTCTAGAGACTGAAAACTTGTCAGTGAAGTAGATAGAGCAGACAGGGCTTAGGGTCTCCATAACACAGATGGGGAGGCTGAGGCCCTGCCAGGTGACATTCCTTGGTCCAGGTTCCCCAGAGAGAGAACAGTCAAGCTGGTACTAGAACCCAGTACTTTCTCCATCATAGGGCGGCCTCACCTTGCCTGGAATTAGGTTCTCAGGTCCTGTGGGGAGGGGGCACAGGGCAGGTAAGTTGGATGCGGAGAATCGAGAAGGGCCCAGGGGCAGATCAGGGTGGGTAACTATAGTGGGTGGGTACCTGGGGGGGAGGGTGGGCACCCATGCTAGTCTGGGGACAGGTCTTACCTACTTCCCAGTCTGCTACATACAGACAAGGCAGACCTTCTGGGGACAGACAGGCCCCTCTGGGTCCTGAGAAGATTGGCTGCCAAGTGCTGAAGGACCCCATTCTCCTAGGACTCCAGGGGCTCCACCTCCCACCAAGACTTCCAGCCAGTCATAGCCACTGCCACCATCAGCCACCTGGCCTAGGGAACCCCCATAGCCCATCCAAGAGACAGCTGGATCTTGACTGGCCAGCATGGGGGAAAACGGGCCCTGAAGTAGTAAAGATACCAAAGGCTGAGAAGGCAGCTGGGAGTCAAGTGGACTCATTGAACTGCAGGAAGACGCCCTCTGCCAAGCCGTGTACACAGCTGGCCAGTCCTGATCTTCAGGCCACCCACTGGGACCACCCAACCTCTTTGCCAACACTTCCAAACTTGGGGAGCTTCAGGGTGGGGAGACCTGTGAGGTTCCCAAAATTCCCACACCAAGGACCAGGGCACTTGGGACTCGGTGTGTCTCTAAGGGGCGGCCCCCTGACAGTTCTGACATTGCCATCTGAATGAGGGGTTTCAGGGAGAGTCCTCAAGGGGTGAGAGGTCCATATATCTGGCTTCTGAGGCCTGGTCCTGCTACAAGACTGCCTCTCTTGAGACCTCCAGTGTTCATCTGTCTGGCGGGCAGTCAAGAAGTTTCCTCTAGGGCTGTTGTGAGAGACACATCCTTGCAGGGGGCAGGCAAGGACTGTTGTGGGGAGGGTCCTATGAAGTCAGGTTCACTTGGGCTCTTGGCTGAACCTGCCAGCTAGCACACTAAACATACCTTCCTCCTGCCCACAGATCCTGGAGCTCCTCTGTCAGATCCTGCAAACAGACTCGCTAAGTGCTATCCAGTTCTGGTTACTCTCTGCTCCCCCGAAGGGTGAGGACACAACAGGGTCCCCTCCTCCTCTCCGGTGGATTCTGATGTCACTCAGCTCCAGCCACCAAGGGCCCTGCTTTCTCTGCTTCCTCCTCCCCGATCCTTAGCAGGGGTTCCGTGACTCCTCTCCTTTGAAGGGACCCCCCTTTTTTTTTTTTCTTAAATGTTTTATTGTGAATTATGTGATAGTTTACATGGGAGAACATTAGTTTTACATTCATTCTATCGTATATTGTCTCATTGCCATGGTTACAATCCCCTCCATGCAATCCTTCTCCCATACCCTCCAGAGGACCCCTTCTTTTTTTAAAAACAAAAGAACTTTTTATTGTGAATTGAGTAAAGGTTCACAGACAAGATCATCAGCTTTATATTCAACCAATCATATACTTGGTTTCATCTGACTGATTGCAATCCCCTCCATGCAGCAAGTTACCTCGCTTCCTCCTCCCTGGGGTTCCTGTTTCCTTTCCATGCTCCTCCCCATCCCTGCTCAACTTTGTTCTTAGGTAAATGTTGCCCTTTTGATTTAGAATGATTGACTCTTCCATGGTGAGTATACCTTACTAGTGTTGTCCCTCCTACCTACCTATCTACTGCATGGATGAAAATTGGACCCCAAAGGTGAGTTCCTTTCCAGACCCGAAAGGTGGTAGAGGGCCATAGCTCAGGTTCCTCTAGGCTCTTTCTGATAAGCCCAGTCATTTTTAAACTGACTTTGAGTTTTGTTCCACATTTTCTCTCACTCTATCCTGGTAGTAGAGTGAGCCAGGGACCACTTCTAATGTGATCCCATTCAGAGCAGTTGGTATAGGGTTTCTAAGGAGTGACTGGTGACTTTGAACTGCCAACCTATACATTAGTCCTGGTGTGGCACTGTGGGTGAGTGCGCTGAACTGCAAGGTCGGTTTGAACTGAAGGGTCGTTATGAGTTTAACGACAACAACATGCTCATCACATTCCACAGTTGTGTTTTCAGGAAAGGTAAATACTTATGTACAAATATCCTCTTTCAAACTCATTTTATTTGTGGGATATATACACACACACACACACACACATATATATTGTGATTGTTGTTACATGAGTTGATGCACTGAACTTAAAGGTTAGTTTGAACTGAAAGATTGGCTGCTCCTTGGAAACCCTATACAGGGTCACTATGAGTCAGAAACCACTTGACAACACTTAACAATTATATGTGTGTGTGTGTGTGTGTGTGTGTGTATAGAGAGAGAGAGAGTGAGAGAAAGGCTGAATGGGTAGAGAGGAAGAGTGGAATATATATATATACCCCACTCTTCCTTCCCTGCCCATTCAGCCTGTGTCTCTGTCTGTGTGTCTACCCACAGAACACTGTTGTCCCAGGTTGTTTATATGTCGCTATTTACCGCTCTCCCCTTTAGCCCTTGCATAAGTCCCTGTGTCTTCACCTGGCTTCACCATTCTTCTGCCACCCTCCCTCTTCCTGTATATTGCCCTCCCTGAGGGGCCCCCTTCTTCATGCTGAATGCACCTCGGCAGCTGGGGCATAGCTCTCAGTCCCACTGCCGTGGGACCCACAGGTGTAAATGCAGGCAACTAGGAATGGGTCTCAGAATGCACACACTGGGCATGGGGGTCAGGGCAGAGGAGTAAGTGGGAGGGTGAGGGGTGGTGAGAGCCCCTCAGGAAGGCCAGAGGGACACAGGAACAAGACAGACACAGGACTGTGCAGAGCGTGGGCTGTGGGGCCCTGGGGCTCTGCACACAGAGGAAGGAAAGAAATAGAGGGTCCCCCATAGCACCCTCTGGGCAGAAGTGCAGCTCCCTGCTCCATCCAAGGCTAGGCAGAGTACCCTTGGGTCTTGTCCTGAGACTGCCGGGGCCTGTGCTTTCAGAGAAGGACCTGGCACTGGGACTCCTGCAGACAGCTGTAGCTCAGCTTCTCCCCCAGCCCCTGGTCTCGATCCCTACACAGAAACTTTTGAACCAACTTCAAGAAGTTCAAGAATCACCTCAGGAGAAGCAACAGTCCTCCTACAGGTGGGCTTCACTCTGCCGCCCACCCCCCTGTTCCCAGAGCTGCTCCCAGGTGAGGGATACTGGGACCCAGAGAAGAGAATTTGGTGGTGGCTCCAAACCCACCACTTTGATGGAAGACTACTGGGCCAGACCAGACTCAAAGTCCCAAGGTCAGAGGTGGCTGGCTGTGACCTGTCTGTGGGAATATATAGGCAGAGAGCTAGTGCTAACACAGGGCAAGCAGAAATTCCTGTTGTGGGCGATAGATGGCCAGAGGAGAAAGAGATGGCAAATGAGGGGACAGGAGATCAGGGAAGGCCTCATACAGCAGTTGAGGAGGGTCAAAGTATCAACAATAAATAGAACTGGAAATATGGAGCTTGCCTGTGCTTGCCTGGCTTGGCTGGGGGGAGGAGGGGGTTTACATCTTTCTAGTCCGTCCTACAGCCCATTGAGGCAGCATTGCATCCATTCTACAATGAGAAAATGACCTACCCAAGGTCACTCAACTGGCCAGCAAAAGCTCTGGGATTCAGACTCAGGCCTACCTGACTCTAAAGCTCCGTAGGACTCTGGGTGACCCTGGGAACTTGTTAAAATACAGAGCCCCAGAGATGGTAATACACAGGGCCTTGGTTCTCCGTGACCAAGGAAGCAATAGAGTCCAAATTGCCTGAGTCATCCTGGGGTGGAATAGGAAGGCCACCTAACAGCAGCATGGACAGACAGTTTGGGGCTGTCTAGGAGGAGCTACTCTTGCCTGTTCTTGTCACCTTGCATTTTGTTGAGTGGATTCTGGCCTCACCTCCCCATCCTCTCCTTTGTATTTGGTTATAGTCAATCCCCGAAGAAAACTATGACACCACCCATACCGAAGAGCGAGAAGCCAGGTAAGATTCCATACAGTGGGTCATCCAGGGCTTCCCGAGACCCCTCTTGACTAGAGTCCTCAGGGTACTCAGGCTCATTTAGTTGATTCTCTCATTTGTCCACTTACTCATCCATCCATTCATTCAACAAATACTTGTTTAGTGCCCACTACGTGCAGGGCTCTGGAATCATTAGGGAAGCATTCAGGCATGTCCCTGTCTCCTGGAGCTTCCGTTCTAGTGAGGAGGGATGCAGACAGCACATGAGAAAACAATCCGAGGGCAATAGGAGTTAGAAAGAAAGTAAAGCAGGGTAATGTGGTAAATAGTCAGAGGGACTGTGGGTGTGAGGAGTGGGCTCCTAGAGCAGAAGGACTGGAAAGGATCCAGCCACATCTAGGTCTGGGGAGGCTTGCAAGCAGAGTTCACAGTCCTGAAGGGTTGTGGAAGAGCAAGCAGGCCAGGGAGTCAGGCCTTGTGCCAGGAAAAGTAAGAATTGAGCTCCACACAGGCCTGGGAGGAGATATAAGGCCTGGGCCTCTCTTGGGTGGGGTGCTCTGAAGGGTTATAAGCAGGGCAATGGAGTGAACCAGGGGACACGGCAAGGAGAAGGCTGTGGAGGGTGGGGAGATATTGAAGGAAAGAATTGAGTTGTTAGTTGCTTTAGAACAGATGCAGACTCATGGTGCCCTCATATGTATGGAGTAGAACTGCTCCGTAGAGTTTTCAAGACCTTTCAGAAATAGATTTCCAGGACTTTCTTCTAAGGTGTGTTTGAGTGGGTTCAAACTGCTAACCTTTTGTCAATGAGTCAAGCACTTAACCATTTGCACCACCCAGGGACTAGTCAAAAGGAAAGATAGTGTTCCTGATCACCTTCACTAGACAATAAGGCCCCTGTGGGCAGCCCAAGCTCCTGCTTGCCCATTAACAAACAGGCACTTCATTGATATTTGTTACCTGGCTACTAAGTCAGGGTGGTAGTGAGGCTCAGAGAAGGGAGGTTCCCAGCAGACTCAAGAGCAGAAGCTAAGTTGCTCTCATATATCTGGGGTGGCCTTGCAGGGAGGAGGAATCTGCTGGGGAGCTCCCATCTAAGGCCTGGCCCCTCTTCCTCATCCTCTCCTACCTGCTGTCTTTCTTCTACCCCCAGAGTACATCGGAACTGCCCAAGTTCTTCGAATTCACTCAAGCCAAAACGCAGAAGAGAGAACGTCCGAGTCAAAGGCAGAGAGCTGAGCAGTCCCCATGGCATTGCCTCCTGGTCACAAGAATCTCCGTCAAAGTCAGGGCTGTTTCCTCCCCTGCTACCTGAAGAGCAGCGCCTGTTTTCTTATTACAGAGTCCATTAAATAAAGTACTACCCTCCCCTTGAGAGGACAATACTGCTCTCCTATCAGTAGTTGGTATCTGTTTATTCTAGGAGAGCGGATGGGTTGCACTGAACCAAACCCACTCCCTGGAGAAAGCCCGAGTGTTACTGCCCATATGGGCTTACCTGCTTCTTTGAATGTTTTAGGAAACTGAAGGACAGAGGTAGTGGAGGAAGTATGAGAAAGGGACTCTGCCCCTCCTGCATCCAAGACACAGGATTCTGGGTAGGTTGAGCAGAAGTCAAGTAATCCAAAGCAGGTGCATTTCTAATTGAGCCTCTACCTGGTGTGGTGCTGTAGGAGCAGCACTGGACTGCTAACTACAAGGTCGGTGGTTTAAATCCACCAGCCAATGCTCAGAAACCCTATATAGAGTCACTATGAGTTGGAACCAACTCTACCAGATGGCATTTAACAACTATCACGTTGCTATTAGATGCCATAGAGTGCCGACTCATGGTGATCCTGTGTTCAGCAGAACAAAACACTGCCTGGTTCTGCACCATCCTCACATTTTTTTTATGCTTGAACCCCTTACTGCTGTCACTGTGTCAATCCGTCTCCTTGGGGGTCTTCCTTTTCTTTGTTAATCCTCCACTTTCCCAAGCATGATGTCCTCCAGGGATTGGTCCTTCCTGAAAATATGTCCAAAGTACAAGAGACAAAGTCTCGCCATTGCTGGACTCTAAGGAACATTCTGGTGGCACTTCTTCCAACACACATTTGTTTGTTCTTCTGGCAGTCCGTGCTACTTTTAATATTCTTATCCAACACTTTAACTCAAATGCATCAATTCTCCCATAGTCTTTCTTATTCACTGTCCACCTTTCACATGCATATGAGGTTACTGAAAATGCCATGGCCTAGGTCAGGCACACCTTAGTCCTCAAACTGACATTTTTACTCAGGTCTTGTGCAGCAGATTTGACTGCTGCTTCCATGAGTGCTGATAGTGAATCTGAGCATAATGAAGTCTTTGATAACATCAATCTTTTATCCCTTTATCGTGATGTTATTTACTGGTCCAGTTGTGAGGATTTTCATTCTCTTTACACTGAGGTGCAACCCATACTGATCTTCATCAGTATGTTAAATGCTTTTCACTTTCAGCAAATTGTTAATGTTGCAAATTGTTAATGAGTCTTCTTCCAATCCTGATGCTATGTTTCTTTATATAATCCAGCTTCTCCAATTATTTGCTCAGTATACAGAGTGAATGAGTATAGTGAAAGAATACAACCCTGACACACACTTTTCCTGATTCTAAACTACTTAGTATCCTCTTGTTCAGTTCTAGCAACCGCTTGGTCTATGTATATGTTTTTCATGAGCACAATGAAGTGTTCTGGAACACCCATTCTTTGCCATGTTATCCATAGTTTGTCATGATGCACACAGTTGAAAGCCTTTGTATAGTCAATAACACACAGGTAGACACCTTTTTGTATTCTCTGCTTTAAGCCAAGATCCATCTGACATCAGTTATGATATCCCTCATTTCATGTCCTCTTCTGAATCTGGCTTGAATTTCTGGAAGTTCCCTGCCAATGTATTGTTGCAGCCATTTTAAAATTATCTTCAGAAAATTTTTATTTGCATGTGATATTAATGATATCGTTTGATGGTCTCCATATTCCACTGGGTCGCTTCTTTTTGGAATGGGAACAAATAAGGATCTCTTCCAATCAGTTCTTTATCCAGATCAGTCATGAGGTACAACGTTGTCTGTGATAGGATAATATCCATACACCTACAGGGAAGCCCAGTTAATACCACTATTATTCAAATTTACACACCAACCACTAAAGCCATTGAGGGTGAAATAGAAGAATTCTACCAACTTCTTCAATCTGAAATTGATCAAACATCAAACATGCAATCAAGATGTATTGATCATTACTGGTGATTGG
This sequence comes from Chrysochloris asiatica, assembly GCF_000296735.1. Taxonomy (NCBI): domain Eukaryota; kingdom Metazoa; phylum Chordata; class Mammalia; order Afrosoricida; family Chrysochloridae; genus Chrysochloris; species Chrysochloris asiatica. The sequence continues at coordinate 14,680,357 of NW_006408538.1, read as the reverse complement.
AATGCAAAGGTTGGGAGCAAACAGGAAGGATCAGTAGTTGGAAAATATGGCCTTGATGATAGAAATGATGCTGGAGAATGTGTGATAGAATTCTGCAAAATTAATGATTTGCTCATTTCAAATAACTCCTTTAGACAGCATAAGAGACAACTACACACATGGACTTCACCAGATGGAATACATAGAAATCAAATTGACTACATCTGTGGAAAGAAATGATGGAAAAGCTGCATATCATCAGTGAAAACAAGACCAGGGGCAGACTATGGAGCAGACCATCAATTACTCATATGCAAATTCAAACTGAAGCTGAAGAAAATGAAAACAAGTCCACAAGAGCCATAATATGACCTTGAATATATCCCACCTAATAAAGACCGAAGACCAGAAGAGTTGTGGGATGACATCAAGAACATCATACATAGAGAGATGGGGCTTGATGGCAGCTAGGGTGGAGGCATAGTGAAATTCGCCATCAGCAATTCCACAAAATATCAGACAAAGCAGATTCAGGGCAGAGCTCCAAAACTTGGAACCACATAGATAAGAATATTTAAAAACTCTGAAGGCTTATAACAGTAGAACTTGAAGCAGAAGTAAAAAATCGTGTACTTTTGAATCTGCTGGGCTTGGCAGCCTGGAGCCGACAACTTGGGCAAGACCAAGCGGGGGAGCAGACACTCCACGGAAAAACGCCATGGGAACCTCGGAGCAAAGGTAGACAATACACTTTGTCAGTTTTGCTTTGTCCCGATTTTCTTTTTTTTTTGGTACTGTTCATTGGCCCCCCCATTGTTTGTGCATCTTCATTCTGGTGACTAGAGGGGGTGCCTGAGCGAGTGGACACCCCCCACCCTCACTACTGGTGGATTTCTCTACCACGCATGCACACAGATACTCTCAGCCCAAGAGCCAGCCCTGAACTGTTTTATTTTTAAATATGAGAAAGGCCAGAACAGGGGTGTAGAAAGGGAGAAAGAGTTTAAAAACAAAATGGGCCAAAAATTTAATTAAATCCTGAGGTACAGCATAACAACCAACAGTGGTATCTTGAAATCTCTCAGGTGCTTTGAAGGCAAGAAACTGAAAGAGGGCATTAAAGTCATACTAATATTAGGCTACAGATTTTCTTTCTTTTCTTCTCTCCCTTTTATACGATTATAGACTACAGTATTCTAGTTTTTGGGGTTTTTTTGGTGTTTTATTTTTTGTTGCTGTTGCTGTTTTACTGTTTTATGCTCCCCCTTCTACATTAGGGGGACTCTTTCTCCCCCTGTATTACCCAAGAAGAGACAGAAACTGCTTCCATATAGTCAAGCTACAATCACACTCTATAAAACACCAAAATCCAGGCAAAAATCAATACCAACTGCCATCTACCAGAGGCAGACAACACCTGTGAAAGTTACTCTGTGTTAAGCAATAAGAAGAGTGAAAAAGGAAGCCTACATCCTGATCACATCTACCTGGAAGCAATGAGAAAGCATAAAAAATACCAAAACACATAATTAAGTATTAAGGCCACAGATAAACACTAAACATGTTCAAGAAGCAAAAACAGATAACCATATCAGCAAATGTCCAGAAACAAGATAAAATGTCTGAGACAAATAACCTAGAGGTAGACCTGGACTCCATTCTGGAAGAAGGGCAGGCCTTGGAAATGCCTGAGAAGGAATTCAGAAAAATGATTATAAAATGTTTCAAAATACTT
>NW_006408538.1:14670372-14671738 GCF_000296735.1 Chrysochloris asiatica | reverse complement strand
GTCAGAGAAAAAGAGGAAGACCCCCAATGAGATGGATTGGCCAAGTGGCAGCATCGATGGACTCAAGCGTGGCAACAGTAGTGGGGTTGGCCCAGGATCTGGCAGTGTTTTGTTGTGCTGTGAATAAGATCGCTATGGGTTGGTACCAACTCGATGGCACTTAACAACAACAAACTAATCAGTTGGCCAGGTAATTGTCTTCCAAATTTCTTGCATCCAATGTTACATCAGTTTGTTGAAGGATTTCAATTTGTATTCCATCAATCCCTGGCACCTTGTTCTTTGCCAGTGTCTTCAGTGCACCTTGAACTTCTTCCTTCAGTACCATTGAGTCTTGATGATATGCATGCTACCTCTTGAAATGAATGAACATGGACCATTTCTTGCATTCTTGGGAGGACTCCCTCAGGGCTCTTCAGCATCAAGCCAGAGTTTCTCATCCATAAAACGCAACCTGGAAATCGAGTCAGGCTAGGCTTCCAGATCAAAGTTGAACTCCAGCACCTACCGCTTGATCTTGAATAGGCCCACCCAGGTGGTGAAGTTCTCCGTGTTGCATGTGACAAGAAGGTGGGATCGGTGACCACGTCTGGCCCTACGCTCACGTAGCCCTGCTCCATGAAAGCCACAATGGTCTGGAGTTGTGTGCGCCATGCACAGCTTGAGCACAGTGGGCAGGCGTGGGCACCAGGCCTAGAGTATACAACGTATCCAGCAACTGCTGCAGAGGAGGAACACAAAACGGGTTATTCTCCAGCAGGTCACCCAGGCTCCTTGGCAGTTCTCTCACTGCACCCTCAGTTGGTTGTAATGCACACAGTCTTCATGCTACTGTACTGAACTCAGAAACTTCCCAACTCGGAAAGTCTACCTGCTTCAGCTTCAGCTTGTGGAATGTAAGTTTCCAAACCATGATAGCCACAGCAGGGTCGGTGAGACTAGGAGCTAAGAGGTGTTCTGGCCCCTCTCAATACATCTTGATTTCATGTTTGTCAATTTCAGACTGAAGCATTAGATAGAATTCTTTAATTTCATTAACACTGGCATTAGTGATTGGTGTGTAAATTTGAACAATAGTTATATTAGCTAGTCTTCCTTGTGGGTGTATGCCTATTATCCCATCACCGACAGTATTGTACTTCAAGAACGATCTTGAAATGCTCTTTTTGATGACGAGTGTGATGCTATTCCTCTTGAATCTGTCATTCCCAGCATAGTAAACCATATGATTGTCAGATTCAAAATAGCCAATACCATGTCAGCTCACTAATGCCTAGAATATCTGTCTTTATGCATTTCAATTTTGACAACTTCCAATTCTCCTAGATTCATACTTTGTACATTCCATGTTCCGATTATTAATTGA
>NW_006408538.1:14667429-14669937 GCF_000296735.1 Chrysochloris asiatica | reverse complement strand
TGCCCAGTCCTGGGCCAACCTCACAATTGTTGCCATGCCTGAGTCCATTGATGCTCCATGGCACATAACCACCACCAGCAGCACCCTTCCCAGTCCATGGGAAATCCCCTTAGTAACACCCCAACATGGTATCGATTCTGCTAAGGTGACTATAGTAACAGAGATTTTGTGACCTTTTCTGGAGGGTCAGATTTTAGCTGTGTCCCTGAAACCACAAAGATAAAATCTTTCTTATTTTCCTCTGACTCTTTTACTCTTGTAAAACTGCTATTATAAGTCTCAATCAGACCACCAAAAACAAAACAAAAAACCTGTTGTTCTCAAATTGATTCTTACTCATGATGACTCCATGTATTATAGAGTAGAACGGCTCCGTTGGGTCTGTTTGGCTCGAACCTTTACAAAGCAGATCACCAGGTCTTTTCTTCTGTGGTGCACTAGGTGGTTCAGTCCATTAACCTTAATGTTAATACTTGAGTGCAGACCATTTGCATCACCCAATGACCTTCAACTAGACCATATCTCCTTGCAAAGATTTCTACCATCTCATTTTTTACTTGCATTAGCTAACATTTCCAGAAAATGTCAAATAATAACAATGATGTTGTTGTTGTTAAGTGCCACAGAGTCAGTTCTGACACATAGCATTTCCAAGGAGCTGCTGGTGGGTTTGAACCACCACCTAGTGATTAGTAATCCAGTGCTTATCCTTCAGCACCACCATATCAGGACTCCAATTATTATGATAGTAGGTATTTTAATAATATTGTAGTGGGAAGGCATCTAAATTTTCACCACTAAATATGAATTGATTTTTCAAAAAACATAGTGATTGTCAATTTGGCTACCAGCTATTGGCCATTGAGTCAGCTCCAATTTACAGTGACCCCATATATGCCAGAGTGGAACTGTGCTCCATAGGGTTTTTCAACGACTGATTTTTTTGCATATGGATTGCCAAGTCTTTCTTAAAGGTGCCTCTGAACAAACTAGCTCCTTCAACCTTTCAGTGAGTAGTCAAGGGGTTTAACCCAGTGTCCCAGGGACTCCGGCTAGGCTAGGTTGTTGTTAAGTGCCACTGAGGTGGCTCTAGTATCCAGTGATTGATTCAACCACACACTAATCTAGGTGTCCTTATGAAGACATTTTGTAGATTGATTAACATCTGCCATTAGTAGACTTTAAGTAAGGGAGATTATCCTAGATAGTACGAATAGGACCGATCCCATCATTTTAAAGACTACGAGCAGAGCTGAGGTTTCTCTGAGGAGGAAGGCATTCTACCTATAACCTTAGCTGCTGCTGGAGAGTTTCTAGCCTGCTTTTCCTAATGGCCCAACCCACCAATTTTAGCCTCATCTTATAAACCCCCAATCACTAGGTGTGTTCTTAATACATGCACCACTTACACAGAGTCAATGCCAATTCATAGAGACTCTAGAAGAGGGTAAAACTGCCGCATAGAGTTTCCAATGCTGTAACTATTTATGGAAGCAGACTGCCATATCTTTCTCCATTGATTGGCTGGTGAATTCAAACCACCAACCATTCAGGTTAACCTCTGAATCAACAGGGCTCCAGCATATACGTATATATACATGCATATGTGCCTGTATATGTATGGATACACATATATGACATAAAAGAATTGTATGTCTGTATTGGGTACTTAAAATGTTTATGGAAAAAACCCATTATCTTTCAATTCCATTTTCCAAGGACTTTTTATAGTCCCCTCATGTATGTCAGTTTGTCATACTGTGGTGAATTGCATGTTACTGTGCTGACAGAGTTTCTTGAGGGACACAGGACAGTCACAGGAGCTTATTAGAAGTGTTTTAAAACCCTGAAAACTGCATTGGTGAGAAAAAGGGGAGATGGTCATGTGGCCCTTGCAGGCCCCCATATTGTTGTTAAGTGCCGATACATATATATCTATCCATCTATCTATCTATCTATCTATCTATCTATCTATCTATCTAGATAGATAGATAGATAGATGGATAGATATAGATATATCTCTATAGAGATATATATATATAATCTCCATATATACACACAGACTGAGTTATGGTGTAGTCCATCAATTCCTGGTGCCTGGTTCTTTGCTAATGCCTTCAATGCACTTTGGACTTCTTCCGGTGTCATTGGCTGTTGATCATCTGCTACCTCTGGAAATGAATGAACATAGACCATTTCTTTTTGGTACAGTGACTCTTGAAGCTATTTTCATCATTCAATATGTTCTCCCATCATTGTTATTAAGTGCTGTCAAGTTGATTCCGACTCAGAAACCCTTTATAGAGTTTCTGAGGAACAGCTGGTGAGTTTGAACTGCCAACCTTGCAGTTCAACCAGATTTTGTGGCGCAGTGTTTATAGTGCCACATCATAGAATCCTTCAATATTTCAAGTCGAGGCTTGACATTTTTCTTCAGTTCTTTCAGCTTGAGAAATGCTGAGCATGTTCTTTCCTTTGGATTCCTTAACTTCAGGTCTTTGCACATTT
>NW_006408538.1:14663829-14666299 GCF_000296735.1 Chrysochloris asiatica | reverse complement strand
TACGTTCCATGTCTGATTATTAATGGATGTTTACAGCTGTCTCTTGTCTCTCTTGATTTTGAGTTGGGTCCCAAGGGCTTTACTCCATTTGCATTATCACAGTCAACTCTACTTTGTGGAAGCAGCTCCTCTCCAGTCATATTCTGAGTGCCTTCCAACCTGAGGGGCTCATCTTCCGGTACTATATCTGACCGTATTCTGGTGCTGACAGTGTTCCACTGCTATTCATGAGGTTTTCACTGACTGAATATTTAGACGTAGTCTGTCTCTCCTTTTTCCTAGCCTGTCTGGAAGCTCAGCTGAAACCTGTCCACTGTGGGCGGATCCTGCTGGGATTTAAAACACCTGAAGCATAGTTTCCACACTCACATCAACACACAAACCCCCACTGAACAACAAACTGACAGACGAGTGGTGGTTCTGTTAAATCTGTTACGGCATAACTTTTTAGATGAGAATTCAGAAGAACATTAAGTAGTTTGCCCAAGGTCAAACAGGTGGTAAGTACATCCTATCATTTTTATCGATTTTGATGCCAGGCAAAACCTGACCTGTCTGCCAAGAGAGCTCTGAGACAGGTTTGTTGGTTCAGAGAAAAGGTCGGCTTTACTGTTATCTCATGAAGGCAAGTAGATGAGGACCTCTGCCAGCAACTGTCTCCCTAAGGAGAGGAATTCGGGATATTTTTACAGTGCTTCAGGAAGGGTTTGGGGATGATAAATCATCATTTATCAAAGATATGAACACTCATCAAAAGGCTAGGGTGTGGGTACAAATCGCAATATTGAGAGTGATAATCATTATGCCTTTGTGTACTGTTTCCAATTTCAGTGGGCAAGTTGCCTCTTTAAGCTCTAATGGGTTGTGGTTACTCTCGCTGGGACTGGTGCTAGGGCACTCTTGTTGTTATGTGCCGTGGAGTGGGTTCTGACTCATAGCTACCTTGTACAAGGTTTCTGGGGCTGTAAATCTTTACGGGAGCAGAAAGCCTCCTCTTTATCCCGTGGAACAGCTGGTGGTTTCGGACTGTCGACCTTGCGGTTCGCAGCCAGATTCATAACCACTAACGTTACCTGTTGTTTTTCTGCTCCTTGTCAAGGAGCTGGCCTTTACACACAGAGACATTCCCCACATGTTTAACTCTGTTTTAGCTTTTGACCAGGTTCCTGATTTGATGGGGGAAAGAGAGGAAGTACAAACTGGATAATGGGATGTTTTAATGTATGTTGACAGAGTCACAAAAAGCAAAATGCTGTTTAAAGGAGCAAACTCTGCCTGCAGCAATTTGATCTGTCATGACTTGAAAGGGCAGCTTTATTGTTTTCCTCTACTGCTGATTGGGTTAGCTTTCTCTTCATACCATTTGATTTTCCTGGATCAGTCTTCCCATTTTACTGTCAGAGGAGACACTGTTTTAATTCTCCTGAAATTCAGGGTTCTGGGTCCAAGGAGTTGGGATGTCTTTAGGTGACATTTTGAACCTTTAGTCTCTTAAGAAACTAGTTCCTAACTGTTAACTTTGAGTCAGACCCTGAACTAGATAAATTAAGATGACCATTTTGCCTTGGGCATTGTAGTCTTTTGAAGAATTGTTTCCAGAAGCAGATTCCAAAGGTCAGACTGGGAGCCATGTTTAGGGTAAATTGGTCATTCTTTTAACGTTCTTCAAAACAATGCTGTGTGAAAATTATCCTGACAACTCATTTGTTTAGCAGTTCAGATTCAATTCCTTTTCCATGGCATTCCTGTTAAGGTGTAGTATAAGAGTATTTGGAGGTTCTCTCATCTTTGGAAAGTTTTTGTTACTCTGAGTACAAATTGTATATAAAATAAACCTCAATTAGCTCTTATTGTTAGCTTAATATGACTGTTGTTTTTAAAATACATTATCAAGTATATTCTTGATATGACTCCTCCGTATTTATTAACTCTGAGGTGGCGGCATTTTTGTTCTTGCTTTTCTTTTTTTGTTCTTAGCCCTACAACCTTCCTTTTACCTCATTCTATTGCCTTGTCTTGATTTTGATCCTTTAATTTCTAGAGAATGCAAAATATTTAATCTTCAATCCCCAGAATTCTCATGTTTTCTTCATCTCCCTTTACATGCTATCCTTCCTAGACCCCTTCTTTCCTCCCTTCTTTTTATCATATAGAATTTAGTTTCATTTTCCTTGCATCTAGAACATTCTATCTAAACCTCTATTTGCACAAAACGTGGCTTCTCCTCCAATCTTCTCCTGATTTACCTGGAGAGCTGAGTGCTACTGGCTTCATCTTCTCATATTTCATCTGTCAGGTGTTTGGGGCAGGAAGGGATGGGGAAGACTGGGCTCTGGAAACCACAACATACAAATAAAGCCTCTGTTCTCTTCATCTGTAATTTTTTATTAAATAGGCTTCTTATTTTAGGACAGTTTTAGGTTTTCAGAAAAATCAAGACAGTACAGAGATTTACCATATATCTCCTACA
>NW_006408538.1:14650427-14654790 GCF_000296735.1 Chrysochloris asiatica | reverse complement strand
AGACGGCCTGGTATGCTCACTATGGTGACCACCTGGATCCATTTGATCAGTGGAAGTTAAGGAGAATGCAGTAATGAAGAAATGGTTGAAAGGAGAGGAAGGGCTATCTGGTCTGAAGTGAGAAAGCTGTGTGGACTCCTGAGTATTTGGGCACTGACCTAGCTCATGGGGGCTACGGTTGAGAGAGAGATTGAAAGGATCAGCAGTCTAAAGTACAGGGAGTTGTGTGTGGACTCCCAAGTTTTCAGTTGGTGCCCATTTGACCTAGGTTGAGTGGCTACAGCTGACTTCACCAGAACCTGACCAAATGAAAGAGCTCTCTGATACTGTGACCTGATGTTAATTGTTGCACTTTGATGGCATGCTCTGCACTGGACTTTGCTTATGAATGCAGATGTTCAGTGTTCCAACAGGAGCAAAAGATTCTTCAGATCAAGGAATATACTTGTCTTCTCAGCATCCAAGCAGGGTTCATAGGGATGGACAATTTAGATATTAGATATCTTAAATGAGGAGAGTTGAAGGCATGAAGTGGCTGGCTTAAAATTTTCATGGCTGTGCTCAACTAAAATGATTATTATGGGAAAAGTTAATCCATCATTATGAAAGGGACAATGACTAGAAGAGCCAGTGGGTGGCCTGTGGTGTAGTGAGTTATTTACTATCTCTTCTAGCCGTACTCTTTGTAAACTTCTCCCCATCGACTTTTTCCAGATGGGTCTGAGTAAGAAAAGATGGTCAAAGATAGATTGTATGATTGTATGATTCTGAGAATGAATGTTGACAGGACTCCTTTGATTGGTCAAATTTGCATCATGCTGACTAGGAAATGATGTAAGGCCCTAACTGATTTAGCCTAACTACTTGACCAAACTTTAGTCAGGCTCCAAGAAGCATTCCAAATAGACTAGGCCTCAGTTCCCCAGTTCCCTCCAAGGACAAGGCCAGTCCTCCATACCTAAAAATCAAAATAATCCTTGAGAAGTTCTTAACGATTAAACTGACCCAGTTGAGAGTACAATAGCTGTAAACAGCTGTCTTAGGAAAACATCCTAGCCACATTTGTGATTAACTGTATCATCCCTTGCCAAAGCTGCCTGTTTCAAGACAAAAACCAATAGAAATATAGATTGTTTATTTGTTCCTAATCAAAAACCGTACATATGCTGTTGCACAAATCTGCCCCCAAAACCTTATAAAAACTAGCCTGTACTGTAAAGGGGGGTCGTCTTTGTCTCTTGTTTTTAGGAGTGAAGGTGGACCCCAGTGCATTGGTAAATAAACCTCTTGCTTTTGCATCGAACTCGAGTCCTGATGGTCTTTTTGGGGTCTCCTACTAGATTAGGCCACTAGGGACCCTAACAATGAGCCATTTTAGCAGTAGAAGTGGGGGGATGGCACTACCATCAAAGAAGAGTCAGGAGTGCACCCAGAGATTTGTGAGCATTGAGCGACTTCAACTGAGGGACAGAAAGCTGTGCCACTGGAGGGATGGCAGAGGAGGAGCAGCGGAATGAAGAGCAGAGCACCAGACAGAGGAGTGGGCTGCCCAGCACATGAAGCAAGTACAGCTAAGGCATTTTGGGCAGGAGGCTAACTTGCAGAGTGGGATGTCTCTAGGTACTTACCATGGGGAACTAGATTTACTGACCCACCATGGTGTGGACAGTTGGCATTTACCATTGGTCTGGCAGAGAGAGGAGAGACTGTCTTAACTAGACCTGAGCATGTTCTGAACCTGCATTGTAACCTGTTAACTCCCTAATAAACCCCATCACTGTGAGTATGGCATCTGAGTCCTCTGTGACCATTGCAATGAGTGATCAAACCTGGATGACAGTGCTGTGGGGAGGGACGGTTTGTGTTATAATTCTTACAGATGGGGTGAATGTTTTCATGTATTATGGGCTTGAATTTTGGGGGTCCAAAGGGTAGAATGTTATGAATTGAATTATATCCTCACAACAGTATATTGTAGATCCTAATCTCTATGTACTGGTGTGGTGCTGTAGGATAAGCACTGGGCCAAGGTTGGTTTTAAACTCAAGGTCAGTGATTCAAACTCACCAACAGCTCCTTGCAGGGTTGTTATGAGTCGGAACTGACTCAACACTTAACAACAACATGCCTGGACTTACAATCCTATTTGGGAATGGTTTTATTTGTTATAGTAAGAAGACAGGATTTGTGTAAGGTGTGTTTTACATCTGTCTCTTTTCAGAAAGAAAAGATTAAACCAGGGTTTCAAACCCATTTACTCTTCCTAGTTCTCTTCGAGAATAAGGACAGTATGTGTGTTATATAGCAAATCTCTTGACTGGCACAGTATGAAATAACAGTGACACATTCAAAGATGGCAATCAATTATACCACTATGAATGTGTCTTGCTTTCCAAAATCCTGCCAATAACCCAGTCACCTGCATCAGAAGTCCTGAAAGGGCTCATTGTACCTCTTCTGAAACTCCCTCTCCGGGGCTTTGACTCATAATTTTTCCCATTCTAGTTGTCATTCCACTTCAGCCAAATTTTAAATATTTGGGTTTGTTCTGATGTGGCCATGGCTGAACTGGTTCAAACTGATTTGAAACCCTGGATTAAAGCAGCAAAAGATAAAGAGACAAGGACTTCTAAGGAATCAGAGCTAACAGAGGAAAAAAACCTTTCCCTACATCCAGCGCGCTGAAATTGGTTTCTAAGCTATGAGATAATACATTTCTTTGGTTAAAGACATCCACTTGTGGTATTTTTGTTATAACAATATTAGGTAACTATGATACCATCAGAGATTAGCGTTGTTGTTGTTCAAATGCCATCACATTGCTTTATAGCAACCCTGTATAGGGTTTCTGAAGCGCAGTTGGTGGGTTTGAACTGCTGACCTTGTGGTTTGCTGTCCAGTGCTGATCCACAGTGCCACACCAGAAGTCCAAGAGAGAGAGAGATTAACAACTCAGTAATAATTGTTTATGTCCCTGAATGCAAATGCTCTCATACTTGGCTACTTACCAACTTTTACCCAGAAGCACGTTGGCAATCTACTTTCAGATGATCACAGCCCTTGGAAACTATGTATCTGAATAGAACTTACGTTGTGTCCTGACTTGCATGGGGTCACTATGACTCAAAATCAACTCCATGGCAACTGGTTTGGGTTCTGTTTTGTTTCATACCTACTTGCTTCTTGCCAGCATGGATTGGAGGAAAAGGTGTATGTGTTAGCAGTTCTACTAGGTTCATCTAAGATGCTCTCCTCTGGAATGGAAGAAACATTAGGTGTTCTTGTACCCATTTCTTCTTTATTCCGCCCCTCCCCTCCAAACTCTTGTTACCTTTTCTAACAATTTGGAGGGTTCCTGTTAGGTTTTTAAGTTATCTTTGCCTAACTTTTATCACTGTATCACTTTTGGGGAACACGGCATGAGTCCATTCCTGGAGCCTTGACTCTGTTTTAATCGTCGAGAGATAATTACGAATCCTGGTGTGGTGCTGTAGGATAAAGCAATGGGCCGCAAGGTTGGTATGAACCTGCAAGGTTGGTGGTTCAAACTTACCAGCTGCTCCTTGGAAACCCTACACAGGGTCGCTATGAGTCTGATCTGACTCGATGACACTTAAGAACGACAGATGATATGAAGCGTGCAGTTTGGGTTGGGACTCTTCTTGAAATTTCCATACTAATTGGTCCATCTCTGGCTATTTTCATTTTCTTTTGGTCATTTCACTGTGCAAAAGGAAATGAAAATGGCAGCAAATATGCAGAAATAGTATTTGTACTTTGGTGCAGATTTGGTTGGGAAGTGAAAATCTGACTAGGACTGAAAGCATACAAATCAGTTGAGACTGAAAATGGTCAAAGCAGCATGGATAGGGGCAGATACAGACAAGGCCACTTCCAAATCAGCAGGAAACCTGGGTTCTCCCTACAGCTGTAAAATGCCATAGACACCCCAATGTTTGATTATTGCTTTCTTACCAATGAGGCACCCCCAGAACAGTTTTGCTATTTTCATCAATTACTGTGAATACCTAATTGCTAAGCCACCCTTGCCTTCTGAGAACACCCAGTTCTAAGTTAGGCTCCCTTTGTCCTAATCCTGGAGTCCTATACAGTTAGGTGCTCAGTTATTAACCAAAAGACTCGCAGTTTAAATACACCCAAAGGCAGTTGGGAAGTGAGGCCGTAGAAAACCTTGTAGAATAAGTGCTGTTCGGATACATACAGGGTTACCATGAGATGTATTCAATTAAATGTCAGCTGATTGGACTCCTAATCCTGCCTAAAACTGACTAGGAGATCAGCGAGTTGACATTAAATGTGAGAAATGCCACCACTCATCTGTCACTTTGTCATACTGTGGTTG
>NW_006408538.1:14648643-14650327 GCF_000296735.1 Chrysochloris asiatica | reverse complement strand
GAGAAAGATGAGGCTTTCTGCTCCCATAAAGATTTACAGCCTCGGAAACCCTGTACAGGGTCGCTATGAGTCGGAACTGACTCCATGGCACATAACAACAATAACAGGAGTAAAATTTACTCCTTTTTTGAGGAATTAATCGAACTGGTTTCCAAAGTGGCTGGAACATTTTTTACATTTATCCTAACAATGTACGAAGGTTCCAATTTCTCCACATCCTAGCCAATGTTTGTGATTATCTGTCTTTTTGATAATAGTCAACCTAGTGGATGGGAAGTGGTATCTCCTTGTGATTTGATTTGCATTTCCTAGATGACGAATGATATTCAGCATCTTTTCATGCGTTAACTGGTCGCTTGTACATTGTCATTGGAGATAAGTCTCTTTAGATATAATGTTGTTTTAAAAAACATAACAAAACTCCCTTTTTTATGAATGGTAATACTCCATCCTTCTAGAATTTTTCTGGCTGTACAGGGAAAGCCTACTTCCAGTTTCAGTCAGAGGGTCTCACAGTTTTCTTTGTTGTTGGTGTAGCTCAGCATTTTGCTAATTCCATTAAGCTAAATTTTTGTTTGCCATCTGTTAAGATTTAATTGTGTCTCCCCAAATATATGTGCTGTAAATCCTATCTTCTATGTCTGTGGTTTGGAGTTCTGGTGTGGCTCCATTGGATAAGCACTGGACCTCAAGGTTGATTCGAACCACAAGGTTGGTGGTTCAGACTCACCAGCCTGCTCCTCAGAAACCCTATAGGGGGCTATGAATCAGAACCAACTGATGGCCTTAACAACAATAACATGCCCTTGGTTATAATCCCAGTTGGGAACGTGTTGTTGTGTAATGTTAAATAGACAGGATTAGGCTAGGGTGTGTCTTAAATCTATTTGCTGTCATAAAAGAGATTTTAAAACGCAAGCAGAGATAGGATTAAATATAGCTAGGATAAGACCTATTCCAAGACACAAGGAACTCTCCAGGGGACCAAGGAGAAGCTGAAGAGACAAGAATTTTCCTTCAGAGTCGACAGAGAAATCCTTGCCCTAGAACTAGCACCCTGAATTAGGACTTCTTGCCTCCTAGAGCTCTGGTAGAGTAGTGGTTACGAATCAAGCTGTGACCTCAAGGTCAGCAGTTCGAAACTATCAGCTGATCCACGGGAGAAAGATGAGGCTTTCTGCTCCCGTAAAGATTTACAGCCTCGGAAACCCTGTTCAGGGTTGCTATGAGTCGGAACCGACTTGACGGCACTTAACAACAACAACAATCTGTGAGAATTAGGTTCTGGTGTGGTGCTACAGGATAACGCACTGAGCTACAAGGTCGGTTTGAACTGTAAGGTCAGCAGTTCAAATTCACCAGCCACTCCACAAAAACTCTATACAGGGTCTCTCTGAGATGGAGCTGACTTGACAGCACTTAACAACAACAACAACAGTAACAATCTGTGAGAAAATAAGTTCCTGTTTGTTCAATCAGCCCATTTGTGGTATTTCTGTTATAACAGGCTCTGGGGAACGAAAACAGAATTTGGTTCCAAGAGTAAGATGCTATTCTGATACATACCCAAAATGTGGGAGTGATTTTGGGATTGGTATCTTTGATATCCCATGTGAGTAAAGTTTTACTAAAAGTAAAACAGAAATGGCTGCAAGCATACATTGACAGAGGACTTCCAGAGGTT
>NW_006408538.1:14646903-14647326 GCF_000296735.1 Chrysochloris asiatica | reverse complement strand
GGCTGTGAACTGCAAGGTCAGCAGTTTGAAACTACCAGCTGTTCCGCGGGAGAAAAAAGATGCTTTTTGCTCCTGTAAAGATTTACAGCCTCAGAAACCCTGTACAAGGTCACTATGAGTAGGAACTGACTCCACGGCACATAACAACAACAAATAACCTTTTGCTTTCTTTTTGGATGGCTGTTTTTTTAAATGTTTTATTGTGTATTGAGTGATAGTTTACATGGGGGAACATCAGTTTTACATTGATTCTATCATACATCATTTCATTGCCTTAGTTACCATCCCATCCGTGCATCATCCCCCAATGAAAGGATATACCTTGCATGCCCTCCCCCCCCAACGGTCCTCAGCACTCAGCCCCTTTCCCTCTCTGGGCCTCAACTCCCCAGGCACTCCATCTCTTCACGTCATCCTGTCTCC
>NW_006408538.1:14645091-14646484 GCF_000296735.1 Chrysochloris asiatica | reverse complement strand
GAGGCAGAGATGGGGACTTGGAGAGAGGGAGCAGCTGAGAACTCTAGACTCATGGGAAGAGAAAGACTGTGCTGGCAGCTTGGAGGCAGGCTTGCAGAGTGTGCCCTTTGATTGTTTAAATGATTATATATTCCTGAGTGTTTTTGTGTAACCCCCCCCCAAAAAAAAAAACAACAAAAAGCCTGAGGGAATAAAGTCAAATACTGTTGAATGATGATGCATGGAGGTGATTTTAATCACACTGAAATGATGAGTGTAAAACCTATGTTCTCCCATGTAGACTATCACTCAATTTACAATAAAAACTTAAAGAGCATATCAAGATCTGTCTTGAATTTCAACAGTTAGATAGGATATTATCCATATGCCCACAAGGAAGGCCAGTTAATACCACTATTGTTCAAATGTAGGCACCAACCACTAAAGGATGAAATTGGAGAATTCTACATACTGCTTCAGTCTGAAATTGATCAAACATGCAATCAAGATGTATTGATAATTACTGGCGATTGGAATGCAAAGGTTGAAAGCAAAGATCCGTAGTTGGAAAATAATGGTCTTGATGATAGAAATGATGCTGGAGATTGTATGATAGTACTTTGTAAGACCAATGATTTCTTCATTGCAAATACCTTTTATAAACAACATAAAAGACAACTATACACAATACCTTTTTAAACAACATAAAAGACAACTATACACATGGACCTCACCAAATGGAATGCACAGAAATCAAATAGACTTCATCTGGTGGAAAAGCTCCATATCATCAGTCAAAGCAAGACCAGGAAAGACTGTGGAATAGACCACCAATTTCTCATATGCAAGTTCAGGCTGAAGCTGAAGAAAATTAAAACAAGTGCATGGAGGCCAAAATATGACCTTGAACATATCCCAATCGAATTTAGAGATCATCTCAAGAACAGTTATTAAGCATTGGACACTAATGACAGAAGAACAGAGTTGTGGGATGACATCAGGAACATCATACTGGAAGAAAGCAACAGGTCATTAAGAAGACAAGAAAGAAGGCAAAGACCAAAATGGATGTCAGAAGGGACTCTGAAACTGTTTCTCCAGCGTACAGAAGCTAAAGCAAATGAAAGAAATGGGGAGGTAACAGAATAAAAAATTTCAAAAGGCAGCTCAAGAAGACAAAATCAAATACTATAACAAAATGTGCAAAGACCTGGAGTTAGAAAACGAAAAGGAAGAACATATTCAGTATTCCTCAAGCTGAGGGAACGGAAGAAAAAATTCAATCCTTGACTTGTAATATTGAAACATTCTATAGGCAAAATATTGAATGATGCAGAAAGCATCAAAAGAAGGTGGAAGGAATACATAAAGTCAGTGTGCCAAAAAGAAATGGTCGATGTTCAACCATTTGAAG
>NW_006408538.1:14607921-14615921 GCF_000296735.1 Chrysochloris asiatica | reverse complement strand
ATAATTCTTAAGTTGTTCCTCTTCATGTTATCCAGCATGAATCGTAGACTGTCTTCAGATTTTTTTTATCCGTTTATCTGCTTGCTCTTCTATCTTTGCAGTATTGAGAGATTTGTCTTCCAGCTCACTAGTTCTGGCTTCCATCTCTTCTATTCTGCTCCTTTCCCCTTTCAGCGTATTGTCCATTTCTGATATATTATTATTGATAATTTGGACATCTTTTTGCAGGTTTTGAATTGTTTCCAATGCTGTATCAATCTTATTTGATTGCTCCTGTAGCCATTTCCTGACTTTTACCTTGTTTTCCTCCACCCCTTTTTGGAGCATTTGAATTTGTTTCCATATTTATTCTTCTGAATTATTTCTCAGGCATATCCAGAACCTGCTCTTCCTCCTCTATAAAGCCTTTGTATGTCTCCAGCTCATTTGCACCAGCTACTCTATTCTGTTTTTGGACGTGTTTCGATATAGTTTGTTGCATTTTTTGGCATGATAGTTATGTGTTGCTTTTTTGTTTTTTTGTTAGTTTTTTAAAAATCCTAAGTGAACGTTTCTTTGTTGTTAAGCTTTGGTGAATATGATCAGGAGACTGGTTTCCCTTTTCTCGTGTAATTCTTCGTGGATGTTGTTGGCTCTTGTCTCAGTGGTGAAATATTATGCAGTATGCTCATAGCTTGGCTATGTGGCCACAATTGCTGCCTCTTCTTTGGTAATGTAGGGAAAAAATGTTCCTACCTCCCCGATAGAGGTGTGATCAAAAGGACCAAAAGCAGAAGTAATATAAATGCATAGACAAAAATCACCACTTTGGAGCAGAAATGAAGCTGTAGTCGGCTGTTCCGAGCTACACCATCAGTGTGTGTGCAATTAGAAGCCTCTAGCAAGGGGTGGGGTGTCCACTCTCTTAAGCCCCTCCTGTAGTCACTACAGTAGAGGTGCGCAGGTGGATATTGGGGAGTTAATGGGAGAAAGATTGCCCACTATTTTTGACTCTGAAGATCAGTTAGATATCTGCATGTGCTCAGCACAATTCCCAGGATGGTTGAGTCCTTTTATGCTGGGGTTTTCAGATTGCTTTGAATTGGTCCTGTGCTGGGAGCTCAGGTGGCTCAGTGGCCGTGAATGTGATTGTGATCTGCAGGGTCAGCAGCTTGAAACCACCAGCCACCCCGTGGGATAAAGGTGAGGCACTTGGCTCCCATGCAGAGCCACAGCCTGGAAATCCTGCACAGGGTCGTCTGGAGTTGGAACCTACTCCATGGTGCACCTCTGCGAAGGGTTCCATTGGGGAAACTTTTGGGTCTGTGACTCCACAGGTGACATCATAAGTCACCGCCAAACTCCCTCTCTCTGAACCGTGGGAAAACTGCCCCTCCTGGTGCCGGGCTGAGCAATGAGGGTGGGAGAAAGGGAGAAATGTGTAGTCTCCAGTGTCTCTCTATTTTTTGCATGTTTTGTTTTGTTTTGTTTTCTTTGCAGATGCCTCTACACCACTTTTATTGTGGTCTTATGAGCTAGACTGGCTTTATCTCTGCCCCCTAAACTCTGCTAGGGAGGAGTAGTCACTGGGGAGTCCCGTCTCCAGATTCCTAGCTTGCTGTATTTTCCTTAATATCATGATTTTTTCACTTGTGAGTACAGGAAACTGATGTCCTGGATCTTATGGTAGATCCGTAGCTGTGGGGTTGTTCTATGAGTGCTTTCTTCATGAGATCCCCCTCCCTTCTCACTGGAGTGTACCCTACCTGGTTTTTGCTGCTGTAACCCAAACTGAAAGTCCCCAGGGTTGTATTCTTTCACCACAGTTATTTAATCTGTATGCTGACCAATAAACTGAGAAGCTGGATTATATGAGGAAAAATGTGGCATTGGTATTGGAGGGAGACTCATTAACAACCTGCGGTACACAGATGATAAAACCTTGCCTGATGAAAGTGAAGAGGACTTAAAATACTTAAAGATCACACAGCCTTTGGTATTGATTGCATCTCAATGTAAAGAAACAAAAATCATCACCACTGAGCCAAAACAACATTCCTATAAATGGAGAAAAGATTGAAGTTGTCAAAGACTGCTATTTGCTCAGATCAGCCATCAACACTCATGGAAGCATCAGTCAAGAAATCAAATGATGTATTGCATTGGGCAAATCTGCTGCACAAGACTTGTTAAAAGTGTTCCAGAGCAAAGATGACAGCTTGAGGATGAATAAGGAAGACCATAGAAGAATTGATGCTTTTGAATTATGGTGTTGGAGGAAAATATTGAAAGTGCCATGGGCTGCCAAGAGAACAAACTTATCTGTGTTGGAAGAAATCCAGCCCAAGTGTTCTTTGGAGGCCAGGATGGCCAGACTTCATCTCTCATACTTTGGACATAATGTCAGGAGGGAACAGTCACTAGAGAGGGATATCATGTTTGGTAAGGTGGAGGGTCAGAGAAAAAGAGAAACACCCCCAGTGAGATGGATTGGCACAGTGACAACACCAATGGGGTCCAGCCTAACAACAACTGTGAGGTTGGCCCAGGACTGGGTAGTATTTCATTCTGTTGTACATAGGGTTTCTATGAGTCAGAACCAACTCGATGGCACCTAACAACAACAAGTTTGTGCTTATTGGATTTGGGAGTCTGTGGCAACATTCACACCAAACTCAATTTGGCCACAAACCCATTCAAATACTTAAAGCATGCTGGAAATGAAAGAAGAGAATGCTGACAATAAATCTTGAACTCAGTGCAGAGAGTTCAACTGGAGAAGTCTTTTACCTTGGATAGCTCCTGGGAATCCATAGAAACAGATGATGAACTTCAAAGGATTTATGTTTGGTACCAAAGCTCTGGGTCCTTGATGCCCCAGGGGCCACCAAGTGAAATGCACCTTTGAATCCCACTCCTGACACCAGAAAATATCAATAAGAAAGAACACTTGTTCTGTTAAAATAAAAGCAAAGAGGTTTACTGAAGATTTAAAATAGTTTGGACTAGGGACACATGTAATTTCAGAAAGTGAAATAAAACACTCAAAAATGGTGAAATAACAGAGACATATTTATGAGGCAATATCAAGTACTGAGTACAATATTCAGGTTGGAAGTTACATGATCAGGGAAACTGGAAGCAGGACAATTCAGGAGAAGCTTTACAGTGATTGGCTGGCAACATGAATTGGACTATTTGGATTGGTTAGTTTAAGTATGTGACTAAGGGAGATTGTACAGAGTGGTCATAAGGCAGTTATCTTAAAACATTTTTGGAGGGCTCCCGAGCGAATTTCTGATAAGGGCCTAGTATCAATACCTACCTTAAGAACATTCTTTCTATATCTTTTCATTTAATCAGAGGAAACCATTTCCTTAGTTTAATCAGAGGAAAACATTTCCTTTGTTGCATACCGATGTCTAAAGATCTGACAGTTTCAGGGGAGGTGCTGTAACTTAAGTCTGTCCAAGGCTTTAATGGTTGCAAGAGAAATAAGCAAAAGATAACATGGAGTTGGGGTTCAGGCCTGGGCTGATTGTTCTGAGACCAGTCAAGCACCTCAATTTTGAGACTCTCACATAAGAGGAATTTTGCTCCAGAATGCAATATGCCTAAAAGCTCCCATATAATTTGATTTAGGTGATTCAGACGATGAGATTTTAGACTTGGAGTTGATTTAAGACTTTTGGGATCACATAATGGGTTGAATGTATTTTGTATGTGGCAAGGACATGGAGTTTGGCGGGACAAAGAATAGAATGCTGCGGACTGAATTGCCTCCCCCCAAAATATGTGTTACAAATTCTAACCTCTATGCCATTTTGGAATGGGTTCTCTTGTTATGTTAATGAGACAAAATTCGTGTAGAGTATGTCTTGACTTTATTTCTTTTGTGATATAAAAGAGATTAAACCAACAGGTGGGAGATGGGGTTAGATGTCAAGCCACATGGAGATCTCCAGGAAGCAGAAACAGAGAAGATGAGAGCCTTCCTCCACAGTTGGCAGATACAGTGCCACACCAACACTTAGGACTACATAACTAAGACAGATAGTGAGTACCCTGTCCATAGAGGTGACCAAGCACAGGCCCGATGCTGCGAATGGCGTATACAGATAGAGAACTTCTAAAGTTTTCTGCCAACTCAGAGTTCTGGCTACCTGATCCCAGGGAATAGAATTCTCTAGGAACACTGTTAGCCTCTCAGGACATCTGAGCAGATGATGGCAAGTCCTTTAGCTCTGGCAGCAACCTAAAAGGTGGAGAACAAAACCACAAGGTGCAGCACACTGCCTGAAACTTCACCAAGTGCAGAGTGTCAGCCAGAAGCACTGGGACCCCACTAGTTAGTCATCTTGACAGTTTGGATTCGCACTGGGTTTACAGAAGAAACATGTACCAAACAAATGCAGGCAGTGACTGACATTCCAAAAAGCAGGTGATGGAGTGACAGGGCTGGGTTCTGGCATCCACAGATGACTTAACCTTGAACTGTCAGTATTAAGTGCTGTTGAGTCAGTTCCTCGAACTAAGCCAAGTCAAAGTGATGGGATTATCCAGCATGGTAGCACAGTGACTGGCAGAGCAATGGAGAGGTAGGCAGAGAGGAGGAATGGGCAGTGAGGGAAGACAGGTGTAGAACTGACTGTCCTACCCATCGGTCCTGAGAGGGCCTAGAGCCAAGTGACAATAGCAGCTGTTACTTTGCCCAGCTCTGGGTCAGAACACTTTTACAACCCTAGCTGGACCTGACCCAGCAGCAGTGAGCCCAAGGATCAAGAGCAGCCATTAGCTGGGCCAAGGGGCCGAGCTGGAGTGGATACAGGCTTATCTGGATTCTAACAGGTTCCCTGCACAGTAAACATCTTTCCTCAGCCTCTTTCCTCTCTAAGAGCCGGATGAGCAGCTCCAGGCCTTACTTTAATGGGCTAGGAATGAAGGAGAGTTTCCTCCTCATTCTAGACAGAGCAGCTTGGAGAGGAAGCTGCTAGTCACTCCATCAAGAAGTGGAGACTAGGAGAGGACACTGGCCTGGGAGCCAGGAGACCTTGGTTCTGGCTGTGTGACTTTGGGGAGTCACATCTCTCTCTCTGCCTCACTTTCTTCCTGATCTCCTCACTTCTCTTAGGAAAGCAGCATGCTGTGTGGTTATACACATGAGGTGTCACTTCCTAGTTGCTTGCCAAGTTATATAACCTTCCTCTGCTTCACCTTCCTCATCTAAAAAATGGGATGATAATATTTCATATTATTGTTAGGCGTGCTCAGTGGGGTCATGTGTATGAATGCCAGGGACATTGGAAGCGCTCAGTGACTATTTGTGGTTTTTATTAGTGGGAACGTGTGTTCGTTCTCTGGTGCTGCTGTAACAAATACAAGTGGATGGTTTTAACAGACAGACATTTCTTCTCTCACAATTTCAGAGGCTAGAAGTTCAAATTCAGAGAACGGGCTCTGAGGAAAGTCCCTTGTCTCCATTCAGTTTCTGCTGTTGTTGTTAACTGCCTTCAAGTCAGTCCCAACCCATAGCGACCCTGTATAGCCTTTCAAGGAGCCTGAACTGCCAACCTTGCAGTTCAAATAGACTTTGCAGTCCAGTGCATTAGCCCACAGTGCCACACCAGGACTCTAGAATGCTTAATTTTGTTGCTATTAAGTGCCGTTGAGTCAGATCTGACTTATAGTGACCCAGGAGTGACTGGTGAGTTTGAACTACCGACTTTGTGTTTCAAATTGACTTTGCAGTCCTGCACTTATCCTACAGCGCCACACCAGAAGTCCTAGGCATCTGTAGGCCTAGCATTCTGTGGCGATCTCCATTCTTCTTGGCATCAGTCTTCCCCAGGATCTTGGAACTTTACAAGGCAGGGACCCCAAGTCTAAAGGACATACTCTATTCCCAGATCTTCTTTCTTGGTGGTGGTAGGCCCCTCCTTCTATGCTCACTTCTCTCTCCTTTTATCTCTTGTAAGATCAAAGTTGCTGTAGGTCACACATCTGGGAAACTTCCTTACGTGGATTTTGATGGGATTAGGGTATTACAGCCTGTCTTTAATCCTTTTATTGGTTTATCACATCATGAAGAATCATCTCATAACTATCATATTACATTATTACATATGACCCAGACAAGTTGACACATACTTTGGGGAGACAATTCAATCCATGACAGAACTCTACTTAATTCTTTAGTTTGAATTTGGAATCACACACTGTCCAACTAGGAAAAGGAAGCCTCAATGAGTTGAGGTGTGAACTTTGTCTCAAAGAGAGGAGGGACTTGCCCAGAGGTCAGTTCAGTATGGTGCCTGTTTCTGGCTGTTCCTTCGAATGGCTTCAAGGGAGGCATAGATGTGCCCACTTTCCATTATACCCTTCACACAAGTGCTTTTTGTGGAAGGGACTGGGTGATTGTCCACCTTTCTGTGGGGGCAGCAAAACTCGATTTCTAGCCTTCTTCCTGGCACATCCCTATCCTGGAACAACTTAACAGGATAGTTTTTACCATTGCTTTTCCTCTCTGCTACTAGGAAGAAAGAACCTAAGCAATAATTACTCTGGGGTCATGAACTTTGGTGACAAACAAAACTCAGTGCAATGAAGAAACAAAAGCTGGCCTATGCCCATTCCTCACTTACTGACATGGGTAAATTCCAAAGACCAGATTGTACCGTGAAAATCAGCTATATGAGAAAATGGAGGATGGGTGCATCCGATCACAAAATGAAAGGATGACTATAGCAATACATAACTGCCAAATTCCACCATTATATAACTGCCAACTTACCAAACCACTGAGAATCAGCGTCCAGACAAACTGACAAATGACTGGCACAGCCAGCATTACTCTTGTCTCCATTTGTGGCTGTCACAACTGCCAGCCATGCACAAAAGAATAAGATTTTGTTACTGTTGTCACAAATGCAAAATGTTGGATAAAGAGCTAGCCAATAAGTGAGGACTAGATGGACCAACTATGAATGCCTTCACCACCGTTCTACTCTTAGGAGCAAAAATCCCAAACTAGTTGCCACTGAGTTAAGTCAACTCATGGTTACCCCATGTGTTATCAGAGTAGAACTGTTCTCCAGAGGGTCTTTAATGATTGATTTTTGAGACATCACCAAACCTTTATTTGTGCCTCCTAGGGACTCCTGTTATAAGACATTCCACCAGTATTTCAAATCTGAGGGGTGACCCATGGTGGACAGGTTTCAATGGAGCTTCTAGACTAAGACAGGGAATAAAGGCCTGGCGATTTCTTTCTGAAAATTAGTCAATGAAAACCTTATGGATCACAACAGCACACTGTCCAATTTGCTTATTTGGACATGTCATTGGGAGGGATCAATTGATAGATGAGGATATCCTGTGAGGACATCCTGTTTGCTAAAGTAGAAAGCAGGTGAGGGCAAAGGAGCCCCTAGGTGAGGTGGACTGGTCAGCAGCTGTGATGCTGGACACAAGCATGCCAAGTCAACCATGCCGGTGATCATGAGGATAATGCAAGATCAGGCAATGATCTCTTCTGTCATACTTAAGTTCACCATTAAGTCAGAGTTGACAGCAGCTGGCAATAACATAAAAGTGTAATCTGCCAAACTCTAACAGGGTCAAACCTGTAGTCCAGTAAAATAAGATTTACTGACAACAGAGCAAGGGATGGTACTCTAGAGCAACATTGGACATCCTGCATGAGAGAGAAGGGTCTCTTACAATGTTTGTGTTCCCACTGAAAGGGAGTTAGGGTTCACTTCTTGAATGTTGTTAGGTGCCATCGATTCAGTACTGACTCACAGCATCCTATGCACAACAGGACAAAACACCACCTGGTTCCCTGCACCAACCTCACAATTGTTGCTACATTTGAACCCATTGCTATGGTCACTGAGCCACTCCATCTCGCTGGGGGTCTTCCTCTCTTTTTCTCTGACCCTCCACTTGACCAAACATTATATCCTTCTCCAGGAACTGGTTCCTCCTGAGAGTATGTCTGAAGTATGAGAGATCAAGTCTGG
>NW_006408538.1:14602833-14604034 GCF_000296735.1 Chrysochloris asiatica | reverse complement strand
AGATCCATCAGATGTTACAAATGATATTCCTCATTCCACGCTCTCTTCTGAATCCAGCTGGAACCTCTGGAAGTTCTGTGGCAATGTATGGTTGCCGCCATTTCTGTATTGCTTAGTAAAACTTTACTCACACAAACTTAAGCAAAAGCAAAGTCTCAGTCCATTAGGTTTGAAAGAACCTATTTTTCTTTAATGCACATTCAGGTTTTCTAGCACATACAAATGTGCTTTAGTAAGATGGAGAAAGTCGGTTCTAAGAATTCAGCAGGAAAATCTTTGGGCCTGCTGGCCAATCAAATGAACAAATGTTTCATCCCCCATTACTGTCTGCTTCTGGAACAAACACTGGCATGATGTTGCTAAGGACAGTTTAGAACACCAGTGACTATTATACAGTTATTATGAATGAAAAAAAAATAGTTATGCACTGTCAATTAGAAAAGAAAGACTACTAAATTAGGCATTTACAATGGGATACTCATTTTGATTGGTATATGGAAGCATTTAAAAGACATTATGAAAGCAAACTGGCTTCCATGCAAGATTCTATCTCCAAATTAAACAGTATAAGAAATTGCAATGTCAAAATTCAGTCCTTACCCTCTCTGCTTCATCGCTGGCTCCTGCTCTTTGGTACCCTTTTTTACCTCCATAGTCCTCTCATTACAACTTATCTGAACTCCCTTTCTTTCCAACAAAATCAGCTGATAAACTTTTGTCTGAAGAGCCTTTCAAAACCCATTCTAGTAGAGAGGAAAAGTATCTACTCCATATTTCTTTTATTCCTTGAACACATCTGGAATTGCATCACACTGTGAAAGATTTTCTTTTCTGGGGTTCAGAAAGAATGAAACCAGCTTTTGGATGGCTGCCATAAAATAATTTGAGTCTTTTAAGCCACAAAAACATATGGGGGGAGGGGCCTGTTAGGGTTTTTATTTGACTCTGGGAGACCAAAGTTTCAACTTACTTTTGGAAATTTTTTATTGTGAATTGAGTGAAAGTTTACAAGCAGAACATCAGTTTTACATTCAACGTTTTACATTCAACTAATCATATACTTTGTTTCATTTCAGTGATTGATTATTACACTCATCGTATCTTATTTCATTGCAATGGTTACAATCCCCTCCATTCATAATCATTCAACAGTATTTGCTTCTAGTTCCTCTGTTTTGTTTTTGATATACACAAAAACACT
>NW_006408538.1:14599743-14601288 GCF_000296735.1 Chrysochloris asiatica | reverse complement strand
GCTCTAGCCCTCCATGACTAGCCTAGGTCCTTGTCTATAGACTTATGAGTTCCCAGGTTTCACCACACTTCAGACCAACCAGAACTTCCTCTTCTCTCTTTCATCTCCAGGTCAATGGGAGTCTATGGAACGTGGTTGGACACAGCCTATGTCTTCATTGCTGCCTTCTCCCACTTCTTTCCACTCACCAGTAGACCAATGTGGTGGCTAGCAAGCTTACATGCCTGCTCATGTGTCCCCTTTGAGTTTCAGTCTTGGGGGTGGGGGTGATTGTCCTGAAGAGACTTGATTGCTTTCCTTGATGGCTCCCCAGTGAACAACTTGCTTGTCCTTGTAGCAGCCAATCAGACTGTCATTTTTGTTTCTTGATTTTTCCTGCTGGTCTGTCTTTCTGGAAGTATCTTCTGTTCCTGTAACCACTCCTGGCTGGGCTGCATGTCCTTTCAGGTGGGAATGTCCCAGCTCAGTAGGTTCTGGATGGGACTCAGGATTCCAACTAAGGTCCTATGCACTACAAAGGCTCCACAACAAGCCTATTTTACTGGGCAAGTATTAGAACCCCTTTTAGGTATTCCAATCAGTTACAGGCTGAAGACGGGTTTACAAGCATTCTGTAATCATGTTTCCTGATAATTCCTTTCTATCCCACTGAAGTATCTATTTTACAATAGTAGGCAAGAGAAACCCATATTCACAAGACAGTCAAGCATCTTAACATTACTTTCCCTCTTTTATCCATTCATACTATGCCTTGATCCCTGTATCACAGAGCCCTTTTGTTCCAAGGTTGTGCATACATCACTATTTACCTCTGTCCCATTTAATTCATGCAAATCTGCCTCAGTGTTCCCCTATCTACCTTGTTCTTCCTCTCCCTCTTCCTACTTATGTATTGCCTTCCCCAACATTTGAACTATGATGTGTCTATTCCTTAACCTGTTCTCTATGTTCCCTCCCTCCCACTCCTAGTAACCAATAAAGATTTTTTTTTTCTTTTAGTATGGATATCTTTTATTAAGGTTTTACAATAAGTTGTCCTTTTGTAACTAGTTTCACTCAGCAGAATGTCTGCAAGTTTCATCCATGTTATGTGCTGGTTGGCAGCTTCCTTGCTGTTCTTCAAGGTAGCATAATATTCCATTGTGCGTATGTACCAAAGTTTGTTTATCCATTCTACCACTGATGGGCACTAAGGCTGTCTTCATCTTTTTACTATTGTGAATAGTACTGCGATGAACATTGGTGTGCATATATTACTCGTGTTCTGGCTAGTATTTCTTGTGCATATGTATACACCAAGTAGAGGAATTGCTGAATCATAAGGTATTCTATTTCCAACTTTCTGAGGAAGCACCATACCATTTTCTAGAGTGGGTGAACCATTTTACATTCCCACCATCAATGTAGGAGGGTACATACTTGCCAGCATTTATTGTCCTCTGCTTTTTTGTAACTTTGCTGTTATTGCTGGTGTGAGATGGTATCTCATTGTTTTGATTTGCATCTCTCTAATGGCTAATGCATAACAATAACTCAAATTGATGC
>NW_006408538.1:14576131-14577272 GCF_000296735.1 Chrysochloris asiatica | reverse complement strand
TGTGTGGGACACACTAAAAATTAAAAGCTTGTGTTCCCCAAAATACTTCACCAAGAGTAAAAAGGGAACCCACAGACTGGGAAAAAATCTTTTGCAACGACATATCGGATAAGGGACTCATTTCTAAAATATATAGGAAAATACTACAACATCTACAAAAATAAGACAAATAACCCAAGATATGAACAGACACTTCACCAGGGAGGAGATTCGGGCAGCCAACAAACATATTAAGAAATGTTCACGATCACTAGCCATTAGAGAGATGCAAATCAAAACATGTGTATCATCTCACATCAACAGCAAAGATCAAAAAAGTTGAGGACAATAAATGCTGGTGGGGATGTGGAGAGACTGGGATACTCCTGCATTGCTGGTGGGACTGCAAAATGGTTCAACCTCCCTGGAAAAAAAATATGGCATTTCCTCAGAAGGTTGAAAATAGAAATACCTTATGATCCAGCAATTCCTCTATTTGGTTTACCCACAAGAAAAACGAGCCACAACACGGGAAGATATGTGCACACCAATGTTCATAGCTGCACTATTTACAATAGCAAAAAGATGGAGACAGCCAAAGTGCCCATCAACTGAAGAATGGAAAAACAAACTGTGGTACATACACACAATGGAGTACTATACTACATTGAAAAATAACAAGGAAGCTGCATGCCACTACCTTAAGGACATTACGTTGAGTGAAATTAGTCACAAAAGGAGAAATACTGCATAGGACCACTACTGTAAAAGACTAAGAAAAAGAACCCATACTATTCCACTAAAGTGGATTCTTAGCTGATTCTTAGCTGGTTGCTGGTACATAGGAGTAGGGTTAGGGGAGGGATGGGAAGGTGGAGCACAGGGCAGGGAATAGACACAGGATAGTTTGGGTGTGGGGGAGGGGACAATGTACAAGAAGGGAGAGGGGAATGGAAGAACAAAGCAGATGCGAGAACAATTAAGCAGGTTTGAATGGGCTAAATGGGACAGAGGTAAATAATGATGTATGCACAACCTTGGAACAACAGGGCTCTGGGATACAGAGATTGAGACATGGTTGGAATGAGGAAAAGGGAATAAGGTTAAGATGGCTGGCTGTCTTTTGAATCTTGGTTTTCCGTGCATTATATTATAAAATAGA
>NW_006408538.1:14565128-14576031 GCF_000296735.1 Chrysochloris asiatica | reverse complement strand
TTAATTCTTTCAAAGAACCAGCTTCTTGTCCTGTTGATTGTTTCTATAGTTTTTCTGTTTTCTATCTCATTTATTTCTGCTCTAATCTTTATTTTTTATTTTCTTTTGGTGGCTGTGGTTTCCCTCTGCTGGTCTGTTGCTAATTATTGTAGATGCCGTGTTAATGTGTTAATTTTGGTTCGTTCTTCTTTTTGGATGTGTTGGTTTATTGCAATAAATTGTCCTCTCAGCACTGCTTTCACTGTGTCCCAAAGATTTTGGTATGTTGTGTTTCCGTTCTCATTTATTTCTAGGAACTTTGTGAATTCACATTTAATTTCTTCTACTACCCTGTCACTTCAGCAGGGTGTTATTCAGTTTCCATGTATTTGACTTGATTTCCTTGGTCTTCCTATTGTTGATTTATGCTGGGTTTTGTCTTTAAAGTTTATTTTATCAGAGATTAGTATTGCCACTCTTGCTCATTTTTTATTGCAATTAGCTTGGTATAGTTTTTTCCATCCTTTTAACTTTTAATCTTTTTATGTCTTTGTGTGTAAGGTGTGTCTCTTACATACAGCATACTGAAGGATTTTGTTTTCTTATCCATTCTACCACTCTCCATTTTCTTAACTGGTGCATTTAGTTCATTAACATTCAGTGCACAATCATTGATAGGTATGAATTGTTTGTTTTTTGTGGTACTACTGGTTTCTTTGTTCTGCATTCCTTCCTGTGTTCAGGTCATATTTTTTGTGTTCTTTCTTGTCAGTTTCTTCATAGTTTTAATGTTTCCATGTTCTTCTTTGATTTTCATTTTCTTGGTATGTTATGAAGTATTAATTTTCTTTGAAGTTTTACCCTATAGTCTATTAACTTTTTCCTCCATTAAAAAGTCTGTTTTATTCTGCACTCTGACTTCATTACCTGGATGTCTGTTCCTGTATTTTAACCTTCTTTCACATTGTAATTGTTTTGATCATAGACTGACCTCCCAGATCCTCTGAATTCGTTCTTATAGTTTTGTTCTGTTCTGGACGCTTCCATCTGTTGAGTTCCAGGTGGTACTGCCACAAATGTAAATCTCTAGTTGTTGTCTGTTCTTGTTGGTTCTCAGTCCAAAGAACTCCCTTTAGGATATTTGAAGCACTCGGTTGGCTTTGACAAACCCCCTTACCTTTTGTTTATTCTGGAATGTTTTTATTACTCTGTCATATTTGATTGACAGCTTTGCTGGGTAGATGATTCTTGGTTGGCAGATTTTTTTTTTCTTTCAGAGTTTTATATATGTCTCCCTATTGTTTTCTTGCCTGAATGGTTTCTGCTGAGAGATCAGAGCTTAATCTTATTTCCTTGCTTTTATAAGTAACACTTCTCTTTTCCCTAGCTGCTTTTAGGATTCTCTCCTAATCTTTGATTTTGGAGAGCTTGATTATATCTTGGTGATTTTCTTTTGGGGTCTATCCATTCTGGGGTTCATTCAGCTTCATGAATGCTTATCTTTTTGTTTTTCGGTTTGTTGGGGAAATTTTCTTCCAGCAGCTCTTCAATTACCTTCTCTGTGGTCTTCTGTGATTCTTCCTGGTCTGGAATTCCAGTTATCTTCAATTCATTCCTCTTCCTGTTGTCCCACATGAATCTTAGACTTTCTTCAGATTTTTATCCCTTTTTTCTGCTTGCTCTCCTATTTTTGCAGTATTGACAGGTTTGTCTTTCAGCTTGTTTGTTCTGGCTTCCATCCTTTCTCCTTTCTGTGTATTGTCCATTTCTGATATTCTATTAATCATTTGGACCTCTTTTTGCAGGTTTTGAATGGTTTCCAGTGCTATTTCTACCTTAGTTGATTGTTCCTGGAGTGCTTTCCTGACTCCTTCCTCAATTTTTGCAACCATCTGTAGAGCATTTGGATGCACCTCAATACCATTCTCCTGAATTCCTTCTCAGGCAGTTCCAAAGCTTGCCCTCCTTCCAATGAGAAGTTTACGTCTACCTCCAGCTCATTTGTTTTACTCTATCTTGTTTCTGGACATGTGCTGATACCCTCAGATGTTTCATGGGCATTTTCAATAATTAGATGAATGTATGTTGGATGTATTATTAAGCTTTCTGATTTCCCTCCAGGTAGATGTGACCAGGAGATGTGCTTCCCTTTCCACTTTTACTATTACTCAACTCAGAGTAACTATAGTAGATGTTGGCTGTGTATCTGGTGTATAGCAGCTGGTATCGTCTCTTGCCTGGATGGTGGGATTTATTGGGTGTAATTGAGCTCTGGTAGCATAGTGGTCAGCAGTTCTAAACTACCAGCTGTTCCGCGGGAGAAAGATGAGGCTTTCTGTTCCCATAAAGATTTACAGCCTTGGAACCCCTGTACAGGGTCGCTATGAGTCAAAACCGACTCCACGGCACATAACAATTGTACCTTGGCCATATGACCGCAATTGCTGTCTCTTCTTGGGTAATGTAGGTAGAGAAAGAGTGCCCCCACCAAGGTAAAAGGACCAAAAAAAAAAAAAAGGGTGGGGGTGGGGAAATGGGATACCACAATCTACAATCACACACACAAAAAAAGTGGCAAAATATGAGTCTGACTTTAATTCCCCTCTTTTGGTTGGCTTGAGCCATCTGGCAGCCAGTTCCTGGCACCGCAACTCATTGCCCTCAAGATGTTTGGTAATGCCTACAAGTTTTCATCATTTTTCCCCTTGTATACTCTACCATGAGAGTCCTGGTGTGGTGCTGAGGGCTAATGAGCTGTACTGAAAAGTTGGTTTGAACCACAAGGGCAGTGGTTCATGCTTATCAGCTGCTCCTTGGAAACCCTATACAGAGTCTCTGAGTCGGAACCGACTCAACAGCATTTAACAATGTTCTACCACATTCATAAGGTGTATTTTCAGAATGGGTATATATCCATGTACCAATATTCTGTCAAATCCTAATCTACTTTTTGGGATACTCCCACTTTCCCTCCCATACCTATGCAGCCTGTGCATCTATGTATCTACCTGTAGAACATTGTTGTTGCAGTGTTGTGTGTGCCACAGCATTTGCCCCTATCACGTTTAACCCTTTAATTCCTCCCAGGATCTTCACCTGTCTTCTTCATTCTTCTGCTAACTTCCCTCTTGTTGTATATAGACCCACCAAGAAGACAGACGGGCACAGTGGCAGCAGCATTGGACTCACGTGTAGGTTGGAGCAGGACGTGGCAGTGTTTTGTTCTGATGGACATCAGGTCTCTGTGAATCAGACCAGACTCAACAGCAGCTAACAATAATGATGACGACTTATAGATCACTCAGCATCTTCAGTAATTACCAGCAATCTTAATGGGTAAGAATTATCCCCATTTTACAACTGAGGGAACTATGGTTCAGAGAGGTATCGCCATGTATTTAATAATGCTGGGAATCAAAATAATCTCTGTCTAAATGTGGGCGTTAGAATATTTTAGGGAAACATTACAATGTCTCAGATCCCAGGCTGGCAATCTCCCATTACCTAGTGGTGGTGGTGGTGTGCCATAGAGTAGATTCCAACTCATAACGACTCTGGATAGGGTTTCTGAGGCTGTAAATCTTTACAGGAGCAGAAAGCCCCATCTTTCTCCCACAGAAGGGCTGGTAGTTTCGATCTGCTGACCTTAAGGTTAGTAGCCTGACTCATAACCACAGAGCTCCTCCTATTACCTAGGCTATGCATTTAAATGTTTAAAACAAAAACAAAAAACTGGGATGTAATTTACATACATGGAAATTCATTTAAAAATGTAGTTTAATAATATTTGACTATATACACTGTTGCCAACACCACTATAAATCAATAAGTAGAACATTCTCAATGTCCCCCAAAGTGCCCTTTCCCACTTCAATCTTTGCCCCCTCCAGCAACTGCTGATCTGGTTTCTGTCCCCATGGTTTTGCATTTCCATAATATTTGCCAGGTGGAATCACTGCATGTGGTCTTTTGAGCCTGGCATGAATCTTTCTAGATTTATCTAATTTACGCAGGCACGCTTGGATCCTTTTAATTGCTGTATGGATATGCCACCATTGGTCTGTCAGGTACCATCAACTCCATTCCAACTCCTAGTGGCCCTAAACAGAGGGTTTCTGAGGCTGCAAATCTCTTCTGGAGCAGGAAGCCTCATCCTCCCAACACTGGATGTGGTCACACTTTCTCATTTCAGCCACTCTAGTCCTGGTGTGCTGCACCGTAAGGTGGGTGGTTCAAGCTCACTAGCCAATCTTCGGAAACAGGGTCTCTATGGGTTGGAACCAACTCGATGGCACTTAACAGACCTTGGCTGGCACTGCAGGATCAGTGCTGGACTGCTAACCACAGGCTGGAAGTTCAAACTTACCAGCCGCTCCTTGGAAACCCTATGCAGGGTCACTATGGGTCAGAATGGACTCAGTGGCACAGAACACTAAGTGTATGGGATCATGGTGGCTCTGTTGGGAAGCACTGAACCGTGAAGCACAAGGTCGATGTTCAAGCCAACCAGCCACTTCACTGGAGAAGTACAAAGCTTTCTGTTCCCACCAGGGAAACCCTATACAGATTCACCGTGAGTCAGAATAGGTGCATGGAGGCCCTGGGTGGTACCAGTAATTAATGCTTGGCTGCTAACTTAAAGGTTGGAGATTCAAGCTCTGCCCAGAGGCACCTCAGAAGAAAGGGCTGGAAATCTACTTGTGAAAAGTCTACCACTGAAACCCCCTGGAGGCCAGTTCTACTCTGACACACATGGGTCTCCATGAGTCAGAATTGACTTGACACAGAGGAACCTGAGTGTGGGGCTGAGCCTGGGGGCTAAGTCCTCTTAATTACCTGCCTTATCTCTTACCCCCAATAATCTTGCCATAGCCCAGCACATTGAGAGATTGATTTTGAAAAGTAAACACCCATGCACAACACAACTGTTTGGGGTCTGAAATAAAATACCAAAGACAATGTTAATAAATATGCAATGTTTAAAACACCTGATCGCAAAGGGGTAGAGCATCCTCATTGTACATAATACAGGCCAGGCTGGGTTCTTAGGGGATGATAGCTTGAAGAAATCCTGGGAGTGTCCCCTCTGGGAGCTCTTTTCTCCAAGGGGCCCCATTGTTCCAGTTTCTCTAGCCAGCACCAAACAATCCCCTTCCCCACCCCCAGCTGAAGGCAGCAGGTCCCTTGTGGCAGGAACGATAAAAGCACCTTTGTTGTCTGGGAGACCCTCTCCACAACTTCTGGGATTGAGGACTTCTCAGAGGTATCTTAGGAGCCTGAGCAACTTCCTGAGAGCCAGAGGGCCTTGCTGTGTGGTACCTGTCCCTTCCTTACAGGTAACATGGTGGGCAGACAAGCATGAGGCCCCACTGTGTATGGGGTGTGTGTTGGGCAGTGGTTTCCTGGGTCCAGTATCATGCAGAGGCTCCAGTCATGCCTTGGACACATGCTGGGTGGTGCTTCTCATCGGCAGGGCCATGCTCTGAGTGGACACCTTGGTCCTCAGCCCTGATCACCCCTCAGCGTACCATAATCTTCTCGAGCCAGAGGAGAGAAGAGAAGTATTTTTTCAGCAGATGGTGGGAAGGACCTGACACAGCCCAGGAGGCCAAATTTCCTGTGCCCCATCACTTCCTGGACTGGGCTCCCCCAAGTCCTAAAGTGATGAGAGTTGTCACTCCTGGTTCAGCCAGGAGTCAAGCACCGTTTTGGAAACCCCTGAATGATAAGGATATGCTTCAAATGTCCTGAGCCCCTTCCTCTAGGGAATGGGGTGGGCCCCCTAGCCCGGCCTGCTCAGAGGCCAGCCTGTATAGCCTGAAGTCAACAGTAAGAGGAGTGACAGCTCCAGGGCCACAGCTCTGCCCTCTAACCAGCCACGGCAAGCTGGACTCTGCTCGCTGGCCTTGGCCCCCAGAGTTGGGCCTGAGATGAACATGCCTTCCTGCCCTCTTAGCCCCCTTTTCGTCTCAGGCCCTGGAAGATCCCTCCTCCATCTTCCCTGGCCTCACTTTACCTTTCTCCACAGGGTCCCCACAAGTTCTGGTGAAAGTGACCAGGCCTGGCTGTTGTGACAAGAGGACACACGAAAGGCTCAACTCTGTCGCTGGGGACTGCTTGCTGAGGTATCACAGGCTAGGGCTTTCCCTGATCTTTTCCTTCCTCCTATCCTGTACAGTGTCGCTATGGGTCGGAACCGACTCGACGGCACTTAACAACAACAACAACAACAATCCTTCATGGGGGGAAGCATGCTGCAGCCCCTAACAAGAACAACAAGAAGGCAAATAACTTCAAAGCCTTTGCTGGCAGCTGCCCAGGTGGGGTCTGTCACCTTGGCTGGTGGAATAGGGCAGGCAGCTCAGGTCACCAGAGAGGTGGTGGGGCCCTCGGTGCCTGGAGGTTTCCGGTCTTCCCTGAGCTGCCCTTTATCCTCAGAGGCTGGCAATGTTGCCTCGGTCCAGCCCCAAGGCAACCCCTGGAGAGTGGTAGGGGAGGTGCCCCCGGTTGCTTGAGTGCTCAGTTTCTGGGGGACAGAGTATTGTGGGGTCACAGAGGAGCTTGTGTCTAGACGTTCTGGAAGCCCTGTGGTTAGATCAGACTGATGACCATCTGACTCTGGTGACCTTGTGGTGGGCTCCACAGCATCTGGAAGGGTTTGAGGTCCTTGGAGAGGGCTCCCTGGGGTGGAGAAGGTTGGTGGTGAGGCCAGGCTGGGCTCCTTCTTGGTGCAGGACTCACAGCAGAGCCGGTGGTAGCCGGGGATGGAGCAGTAGTGACTCAGCACCTCCATCTGGCAGAAGATGGACCTGTCTCCAATGCAGGGCTCTGATGCACATTAGCACAAGAACCAGTGCCGCGGGGTGGCGGGGAGACAGAGCCCATCAGTTTGCTGCTGATAGCAGACCTCCACCTCCCATTCACCCTACTGGCAGACAGGAGAGCCTAGAATCCCCCAGAGCAGTGGCTCTCTAAGCACACTGCAGCATCAGCACCACCTGGAAGCTTATGAGAAGTACAGATTTCTGGCCCCCATCCAGACTTCCTAAGCTGGAAACTCTGGGGGTGGGACCCAGCACCATGCTTTAACACCACCTTCCAGGTGATTCAGATGTAGGGGACAATGTGAGTGAGAACCATGGTCCTCCGCATTATCCTCAGACTTGGCGTACCAGGAGTTGTACCAGGAGTTGTAACCAGGAGTGGGAACCAGTGCTTGGTTCCCATTCCCAGAGCCTGGGCAGTCTGAGTTGTAACTTGGCATGGAGTTACTAGAAGCTTCCCAGGTGATGTTAACCTGCAGCACAGTTGAGAACCTTGTTCTAGCTGGACATCCCATCCCTCACCCCCAACATCCTCATGGCACCCCCCCTTCCTCCGCAACCCAGAGGAGTCTGATCTTCTCCCACTAGGGGCAGACAAATGCCCAGGCAGATTAAGTAGCCTGCCACCAACCAACACATGTGAGAAAACGGATCTCCAATACATTTGGAATCAAGCACATTTAGGTTCAAATCCAGGTTCCATCCCTTCAAAACTGTAAGGCCTCAGGCATGACTCTTAGAGTCTGCAAGCCTCAGTTTCTTCATATGCGAAGTGCAGATGATACGACATTTCTAGTGATTAATGGCATGAAACAAGTATGAAGTGCCTGGAATAATGAGTGCTCACAACACTATTTTTGTTGAAAATATGCCTCTGACTGCTCCAGAGAGCTGAGTCTCTCCATAAAGAAGGTGATGGCAGGAGCTTGCTTTGGTCCTTAGAGAGACATGGAGTAGTAACAAGGACAGATGAGAGGAAATGAAAAGCCAGTGGTCACTAGATGGCGCTAGAATTCTAGAAGAGAATGGGAATTCGGTCCTGGACGCCAGCTCTAGGGAGGAAACCTGGGACTTTACAAGGAAGCTGACTGGGTGCATCTAGAAAATCCTTTGAGGACATCTGGTGCAATCTCTTCTTTTAACAAATGAGGGACTTATGCAAAGACACACAGCCAGTAAATTCTCTAAGTAGGAGTTGCGGCTTGTGCTCTTTCTGCTACTTGTTTTACCAAACCCTGGTCCTTGGGAAAGTAAGGAAAAAAGAGAAGGAACCTAGAACGGGAGCATAGGCGCAGTGCCTGACCCATACCTGGGTTGATCATGAAGTAGAGAAATTATGATTGTTGTTAGATACCAGCTGGGCAGAACAGCTTTATCTCATTTAATCCTCTCCAAGGCCCAATGAAGAAGGTGGCTCAGATTTGTAAATATTTATTCCCAAATATTAGGCCAGCTGTGATTTAGAATCCAGATCTGGGGTTTCAAGAGGTCACATGCTGTGTTTGTTCATATTGCATTATGTTGCCTATTACATATCATTTCCAGTTATGTCTGGGCCTATCACTTAGTGATCTAATAATGAAAAGTTTCTGCAACAAAGGAATGAATTCTCTATTGTTAGTTCCGATTAGACTTCGGTACCAAGCTTAGGAAAAACAGTTCTATTTTTAGAGCTTCCAGGATTTTGAAATTGCAGATAAGGTCGTACTAACACCAATACAGAGCCTTGGTGGTGCAATAATTAAGTGCTTGGTCACTAACAGAAAGGTCAGTGGTTTGAACCCGCCAGCTACTCCTTGGGAAAAGGATGTGGCAGTCTGCCTCCGTAAAGATCTCCAACCTGGGAAACTCTAATGGGGGTATGTTTCTAGCTTAGTCCTCTTGGGTCCGTTATTCAGTTTTGACTACCATATAGCACCCAGTCCAGAGTCAGGCAACTGAGGGCCAAGGAGGCTAAGTATATGGGTTAATTAAGGTCACACAGGCAGACATCATAGTGTTGAAGGTTTTCGGGGCTGGGGGGAAGGGAGAAGGGCGTCTAGAGAGAATGTACTTACTTGTTGCTATCTTGTTAACAGGATGAAGGGGTCCTGATTGTGAAGTCACAAGTTGCGTGGTGTCAGCCTTTGACGTGGAGTTCTGGAGACTTCCTGTGAGTAGGGAGAAAGGGATGGGGGAGTGGGACTACAGTATCTGAGACCTCTAGAGGGCAAAGAGGAGTCTTGGTATGGCACTGTAGGATAAGTGCTGGACCACAAGGTCAGAGGTTCAAACTCACCAGCTGTTCCTCAAACCCTATACAGACAGGGTCACTGTGAGTCAAACAACTTGACTGCACGCTGCTGCCAGGAGAGCCAGGTAAGGAAAGCTCCGGGGAGAAGGGAGGGGGATCTCACGAAGGAAACTTTAATATAGCAAACCCACAGCCTTCGAACTATCATAAGACCTAATGCTTCAATCTCCCAACTTGCATTTTTGAAAAATCACACTACTGAGGAAATTATGGGCATTACGGGTATCTTAAAACTCTCACCCATGGACCTGTGGGAGATCCCACGACTACCCCGCCACTGCAGAGCTTAGAGGGCGGGGCTAAAGCCAGCCCGTTCAGAAAGTGGGGTTTCCAGCAAAAAAACAAAACAAAACCACAAGAAGCGATACAACTCCCCCCAAAAATCTCCCTGCCCCAGATTATGATCCCAGCGCGGACATCAGGCAAGACAGTTTAGCCACGGCAGAGGGAGAGGGGCAGCGACTTTTTGACATCATCCGCCACTGCCACAAATCTGAAGCCAGCCCAGGTAGCAACATGATCTTCCAGCTATTGTTCTGGCGGGACATGCAACCTCTCTCCCTGGGGAACAGATTAAAATCTCCAGCTATCAATCTGGCAACCCACACACGGCTGCCTGAGTTCGCTGGGCAGGACAAACTCAAGGCAATCTATAAAAACCCAACAGAACAGGTCTCACCCATCCCAAGATTGGCGCTGGGCACATGCAGAAAACTGACAATCAGAGACAAAAACAGCAGTGCGATCAAAACATTCCAGGATAAACAGAATCTGAGAGAGTTCATCAAAACCAACCCAGTACTTCAAAACATCCTAAAGGGAGTTCTGTGGATGGAGAACCAACAAGAACAGACAACAGAGTCCAGAACAGAACGAGACTCCAACAACAAACTCAAGGGACTCAATGTCAAAGAAGGGACAAAAGCAGCAACAGACGCCCAGGTGGTGGGGATGCCAGGTAAATTACAGGTTACAATGGAGTAGACTACAAGGCAACCCCAAAGAAAGTTAACACTCCACAACATATCATAAAAACGAATTCCCAAGCAGAACAAGCTAACAGAGAAACTAGGAAGAAACCGACAAGAAAGAACACAAAGAACACAAATCCAACACAAGAAGGAAAAGCGGAACCAAAGAACGAACAACACCGCCAAAAAAGTAACATAATGACAGCAATCAATTCATACTCATCGATAATTACATTGAATGTCAATGGATTGAATGCACCAGTGACAAGACACAGAGTGGCAGAATGGATAAGAAAACAAGATCCATCAATATACTGCCCTGCAAGAGACACACCTCACACTCAAAGACAAAAACAGATTAAAAGTTAAAAAGGATGGAAAAAAATTTACCAAGCCAACTGCAACAAAAAACAAAGAAGGTCACTATCTCATGATCAAAGGGTCAATTGAGCAAGACGACATAACCATAATAAACATATACGCCCAACGAAAGAGCACCAAGATACGTGAAGCAAACCTTAATGGAATCGAAGAAAGAAATAGATAAATCCACAATTACAGTGGGAGATTTCAACACAGCACTATAAAAAAGGGATAGAACAACCAGAAAGAAACTTGACAATGCTACAGAGGCACTTAACAACACAATCAACCATCTGGACCTCAGAGATGTACACAGAGTATTCTATCCAACAATGGCACACAATACAGTCTTCTCCAGTGCGCATGGAATATTTTCCAGAATTGACCACGTGTTAGGTTTCAAAGCAAGCCTCCATAAATTCACAACCATCAAAATTCTACAGAGCATCTTCTCAGACCACAATGCTATAAAA
>NW_006408538.1:14541116-14561758 GCF_000296735.1 Chrysochloris asiatica | reverse complement strand
TGATTGTGAGGGTTGGAAATGTAAAGGTGGACATTTTATAGCAAGGAGGGGAGGGCCCTGGGACCATCAAGGGAGAAGAGTGGAGAGTGGGTCCCTACCCAGAGAAACAGTGATGCCTGATCTGGAGGCAGAGATGATGAGAGGGAGAGGTGCTATGTGCTGACAACCGGGGCGGGAAGCGGTGGGCAGGCGTGCAGGATATACTCTTTGGACAGGATTGTAACTATGGCAATGAAACGATGTATGATAGAATGAATGTAAAAGTAATGTTCTCCCACTTACACTATCACATAATTCACAATAAAACAAAACAAAACAGAGGGTGAAGAAGCCCCCAGGTGGTACAAGTGGTTATTGATGTCTGAGGAGTTGAAGGTTTGAATTCACCCAAAGGTTCTTCAGAAAAAAGGCCTGGCATTCTACTTCTGGAAAAGTGGAGAACCTCACAGAGTCCAGTTCTCTCTGAAGCACACGGATTACCAGGGGTTAGAGTTGGCTGAAATGACAACTCACGTTTAGGGGTTGAGAAGTTAAGATGGGGTATCTGACTTACCTCCACAGGTGGGCAGGCTGCAGATCTGGACAGTGTCCGGCTTGTCCCCCTCACACTGACCTAGACTGTTGGTGTTGGTGCGGCACACCACCTGCCGCTGCTGGATGCCCTCTCCGCAAGTGGCAGAGCACTGTCCTCAGGAGGACCAGGGCCATGGCGCAGGGTAGGGGAGGCAGAAACCGAGAGGGTGGGGAGTGAGCTCCAAAGTCCAGACAATGTCCAGGCACAGAAAGGTCAGGCCAAGCCCCCAAAGCATTTGTCAAATATTCTTGTACCAACAGGTAAACAACCATAAGCCCCAAGCTTAGATCCCCATGGACTTTTCCATGATTAAAAGATCAAGGTCTCCTGGCACCAGAAGGGTCCTCTGGGTCACCACCACTGCCTGCGTTTGCTGCATCTAGTCTTTCAAGTGAGTATCACTCTGGCAAGCTCTCCTGTGACCACTCACCACGCCTAGTAGGTCCACCTCTGTGGTGATACCTTGTGAATGGCATGTAGAGCCCAGACTCTAGTGCCCACTGCCTCTCTGGCTCAGTTTCCAGCTCTATAGGCCAAGAGAGTTGGGTCACAAGGTCTCCAACAGCCCAGCCCTAGCTCTGACAGTCAATGATTCTGTGACTTGAAGAGTCTCTTTGCTGAGCTGGAAAAGAGGATGCAAAGGCTACCAATCCCCCAACACTGTGCCCTGGACCTGGCTTACTTTTTACTCCAATAAATAGCAATGGTAGGAGTGGTACCCTGACTCTATGACTCTACAGGAAGAAGTAAAGATGGAGACAGAGCCTGGAGAGATGCATCTATGAGGTAAATAACACCAAAGATGGCCAGGAACCATGGGAACTACACCTGACCAGGAGTCAGAAAAAGGCAAAGAAGGATCTTCCCCTAGGTCTTCAGGGGGAGCACTACCTGGCCCTGAGGACACCTTGATTTTGTACTTCTAGCCTTCAGAACTGTAGGACAATAAATTCCTGCTGTTTGAAGTCCTCTGGAGTGGTACCTTTGTTCTGGGAGCCCTTAGGAAACAGATGCAAATGAGTTCTCCTTGTTCTTAGAGTAAATTCAGACTCCTTACAGTCTCTGCACCATTCTGACCATTCTAAGCAATGGACTGGGGAACCACAAGGTCTGTAGTTTGAGCCCACCAGCCTCTCAGTGGGAAAACAATTAAGGTCTCTGCCCACGAACATTTAAAAGCCTGAGAAAACCCTATACAGGGTCTCTCTGAGTTAGAACCTACGGGCTGGCTGGCACTTAACTATAACTTTTACCTGACCCTCTCACTCAGCTCTACTTCTACTGTCCTTTTTTGTGGAACATGGCAGGTGGCCCCTTCCTCAGGGTCTTTGCCCATTGCTCCCTCTTCTCGCAGTGCATACCTCCAACTCTGGGTCTCACTACCCTTGCCTTCTGCTGCTCTCTGAAAGTACTCATGTGATTGGTTCACTTGTCTAGTATGCACCCCAGCTGGACTGAAAACTCCATGAGGACAAGAGCTGGCCTGGCTGGTTGATGCAGGATTCTAGTGCAATGCCTGGCATGTAACTGGAACTCATCTGTAACGTGTTATTTAGTCATGCCTTGTCGCTCGGTGTGAGCTCAAAGGAGGCTGTAAATGAATGCAGGAAGCACCAGCTCTCTCAGAAGTCCTCCTCCCCCTACTCAAACCAGCTGCTCCCCCAACCTCCTAGAAGGTACGCTCCTGGAGCAGCCTCTCCCACCCGCTAGAAGGTAACTCACCTGGGACCAGGCTCCGGTGCGCCACTGGGCTGGACAGGGCATGCGAAGGCAGGGCCGCCGACCCTCGGGCCGGTCCCCAGGACAGGCCTTGATAGGCATGGCCTTGTGGGTGCCGTTGGACAAGGGCAGCAGGCACTGCACACTCCGAGTCTGTACCCCCAGCTTCCCGCAACTCCTGCTGCAAGTGCCCCACTCTTCTGTCACCCACCTGGGGACAGGACAGGACAAGGTGGAAGGAAGATGAGACCATGAGGTACTTCCTCCCAGGGAGTGACCTCACAACCCCCAAAACAGCTATCAACAGGAACCAGAGTGTGGGTTTGGGCTTCAGGATGTTTAGTGGCCAAGACAACTGATACTATTCCCTCCTGTCCTCAGTTTCCTCATCTGAAAAAATGGGCATAATACAGAGTTAAATCCTATGAAGGAGCGATACTGCGAATCACAAGGTGGTCAGTTCAAACCCACCAGCTGCTCCTCGGAAACCCTATACAAGGTCATTATGAGTCGGAACCAACTCAATGGCACTTAACAACAAAAGGTGCTATAGGGAAGCACTAGACTAAATCACATGTTTGGCAGTTCAAAGCCACCAGTCACTTCTTGGAAATGCTATACAGGGTCCCTATGAGTTGGAACTGACTCAACAGCACTTTAAAAACAAGCTATTAATGAAGTTCTGGTGTGGGACTGTAGGATAAGCATTGTACTTGCAAGGTTGGTTTAAACCACAAGATTGGCAGTTCAAATTCACCAGCCACTCCTTAAAACCCTATATAGAGTCACTGAGTTGGAAGTGACTTGATGGCACTTATACTATTAATGCCTCTAAACCTCAATGAAAACAAACCAAAAAACCCTCAAATCCTCTGCTTTTAAGTTGATTCCAACCCATGGCAACCCCACATGTTACAGAGTAGAGCTGGGTTCTATACAGTTTTCTTTACAAGAAGGAGCCCTGGTGATGCAGTGGGTTAAGAGCTGCTGACTGAAAGGTCAGCAATTCAAACCCACCAGCCTCTTCGAGGGAGAAAGATGCAGCAGTCCGTTTCCATAAAGATTACAGCTCTAAGGAGCAGTCCTATTCTGTGTTATAGGCTTACTATGAGTCAGAATTGACTCGATGGCGGCAGGTAGTTTGGTGTTTTGGTTTAATCTTGAAAGAAGCAGATCACCAGGACTTTTTTCCATAGTGCCACTAGTGGTGGTGGTGTGCCATGGAATCTGTTCCGACTCATAGCGACCCTGTACAGGGTTTCCGAGACTGTAAATATTCACAGGAGCAGAAAGCCTCATCTTTCTCTTGCAGAACGGCTGGTAGTTTCAAACTGCTACCCTTGAGGTTAGCAGCCCAACTCGTAACCACTATGCTCCCAGAGCTCCTTACAATTCTCTTAGGTGGGCCCAAACCACCAGTCTTTAGGGTAACAGTTGAGTGCAAATCATGTGTGCTACTTTGGGACAATCCTCCATCTTTCAATCAATTCTTTCAGCACTCCACAAATGGGTATTAGATGTCTTCCATGTGAGGCACCTTCCTAGGTGCTGAGAGAGATAAGAACCACTGTCCCCAATGGAGACCTCGGGACAAAGAAAGAACTTCTTCCTATTTATAAAGAACTTGGCAGCATGCCTGGCATGCAATGCCGTTGTTATTAGGTGCCACTGAATTGACTTCGACTTTTACTGATCCCACATGACAGAGAAGTGCCCCATAGGCACTTCTTCACAGAGCAGATTGTTGTTAAGTACCGTGGAGTCGGTTCCGACTCACAGTGACCCTGCACAGGGTTTCCAAGGTTGTAAATCTTTACGAGAGCAGAAAGCCTCCTCTTTCTCCTGGGGAACCGCTGGTAGTTTCGAACTGCTGACCTTGAGGTTGGCAGCCCAATTAGTAACCACTACGCTACCAGAGCTCCTCATAGAAGCAGACAGCCAGGTCTTTTTCCTGTGGAGGTACTGGGTGGGTTTGAACTACCAACCTTATGGTTGGCATCCTAGCAATTAACTGTTTGTGCCACCAGTGTTCTTGGCAGCATGCTGCTGCATACCATGAAGTTGGTTCCAACTCATAGCAACGCTGTATGGGGTTTCCGAAGCTGTAAATATTTACAGGAGCAGAAAGCCTCATCTTTCTCCTATAGAACGCTTGGTAGGTTTGAACTGCTAGCCTTGTGGTTAGCAGCCCAACATATAACCCTTTGTGGTATGCAATT
The DNA here is from genome assembly GCF_000296735.1 of Chrysochloris asiatica. Lineage (NCBI taxonomy): Eukaryota > Metazoa > Chordata > Mammalia > Afrosoricida > Chrysochloridae > Chrysochloris > Chrysochloris asiatica. The sequence continues at coordinate 14,557,246 of NW_006408538.1, read as the reverse complement.
GTTGTTACGTTCACCGAGCTGGTTTGACTTATAGTGACCCTCTAAGGGTTTCCAAGGAATGGCTGGTGGGTTTGAACTGCTGACCTTGTTAGCAGTCCAGTGCTTATCCTATAGAATCACACCAGGTGCTGCTGCTAAAAGTGCTGTTGAGTCAACTCCAACTCACAGCGATCCTGTATAAGGTTTCCAAGAAGCAGCTGGTGAGTTTGAACTGCCAACCTTTCATGTGAAACAGACCTTGCGGTCCAGTGCTCCTACAGCGCCCCACCAGGACGCCACAGCAAGTGCAGTGGGCACTTAATAATGGCAGGCACGAGCACTACCACCGAGAATCCTGGTGTGGCGTTGTAGGACAAACTGGACTCTAACAGTAAGGCCGGCAGTTCAGCCTCACCAGCTGCTCCTTGGAAGCCCTCTACAATAGGGTTGCTGTGAGTTGGAAATGACTTGACGACACGTCACAACAACCATCAATGACATCAGCATTACCCATAGGGCTTCAGGTTTCATCTAAGCTCTAACCTCTTGTTTTCCAGATGTCTTAAGCCACAGCCTCTTATCAAACATCCTCAAAAACTTCCTCAGAGAGTCTGACAAAAGCATAGCTGCCCCTATAGGGAATGATGGGGAAGGGCAACTTCTACCCAGTTTCCCAAGGCATCGCTGAGTAATGAACCCTAGCTCTTTCAGGTACATTTTCAAAGCCAACCCTTTCCCTTTAAAAAAACTTCTCCAAACATCACTGGGTAACTTTACAGATGGGTGGGTGGATGGGTGGGAGAGTGACCATATCACTAGCCCAGTGCTGCACACTCTGGGGTCACAGACATTTGTGGACCAGGAGCCTTAGTGCTTGTGTGAAGTACTGAGTCTCCGGGAAGCCTGAGGGGCCGGTTCTAAAGACTGACATGAGCATATGAGCCCTAATCCTGGGAACAGGGGGTCAGGGTCCTCAGCTCACACCCGGACCCCGAACCCCACATCCCCCAGCTGAGGGAGCAGGAGTGCTGTCTTATCAATTCTGAGCTGACACCCTGCCCAACCCAGCGAGGACAGAGGACACAGCCTGCTGCAGTTCCTTCCTGGCTAGTATCCTCAGCTCTGCCTCTGGGACACAATGGTCACAGGTGGGCCAGTTCAGCAATAGGCTGAGAGGCCTGACCTGGATTTCCTCTCCCAGAATAATGGCGAGGACATGGTTTTATGCTCAAAAGAGCTCGTCTCCACAGGAGGAATCCCCATCAGGGGCTCAAACGCTGGCAGGCAGCTCTGACCGTGGAGGTCTCCGTCTCCATCCCTTCGTCCTCTCCTCCAGGGGCCGGGACAGGGTGCACTCACTCGGGCTGGGCACACGGGTGCTGGTTACAGCGGCGCCGGATGGGCTTGGGCCTCTTCCTGTGGTCACACAGGTGCCGCTGTACCATGTGGTGGTCCCGTCGACGCCGGCAGCCATATTTGGTGAACTGGATCCCTGAGGGAGGGGAGAGGGGTTGAGCAGGCTGCCATGGGCTTGGTTCACCGGTACCACGCTATCCTCCTGGAGCCCCAGGGTCAGGAATCTAGGGAGTCTGAGGGCCAATCCCACCTCTCTGGGTGCCTTTGCACCCCCTTCCTGCCCAGGTCACTTTGTGAAGGAGGCCTTCCTCATCCTTATCTGTGCTCCAGGACAGCTGCCTCCCTGGCACAGCCCATGAGCTCTCATAGCTACCTGGTAGCTGGTGTGTGCCATCAGGTTGGTCCTGACTCACAGTGACCCTATATGGGATTTCTGAGAGCAGCTGGCAGGTTTGAACCATCGTCCTTGCAGTTAGCAGTCCAGTGCTTTTCCTATAGAACCTCACCAGTACTGGATAGCTGCCCTAAGACCTTCCTAACCCTATTCCAGAGACTCTGCCCAGAATGGGCTTTCAAGGAGAAACTGAGGCAAGCACTGCACACTCCAGAAGAGATAGTGAACAAGAGAGAACCTGGTGGGGCAGTACCAGGGACTGTAAGGTGCAGCCAATGTCACCCTGGCCCCCTTGGGTCCTCCTGGATCCCTCCTCCTCTGAGAGGCCCTGAGGCTCCCCCTACCCCCTCCAGGATATACCTCCTCCGCAGGTCTTGGTGCACAGAGCCCAGCTCTTGAGCGCCCACTCGTAGGTGTCTGTCTCTTCCAAGAGCACATTGTTGCTCCCAATGAGGGGCAGTAGGTCCTCATGGATGACATACTTGTAGGCCAGGCTACTCTGGGGACCACTCTCCCCCGGGGGAAGCACCTGAGGAGAGTCAGGGAGGTAGAACCAGAACTGGAGAGCAGAGAAGTGAGCCCAGTGGACTAGGCAGTCCAAGAGAAGGATGCGGGTCAGAGCAGCATGAAAGGAAGCTGGGAAGACGAGGCAAGCAGAGGCTGCTGGTGAGGGCATCCTAGTCAATGGCCATGCAGCACAGTCAGGCTGACGACCTGTGTGGCCAGGGATTAATGCTTCCCCTTCGTCAGACATGCATCCACACTGCCGGACAACTACTGAATGGCTACCAGGTACAGAGAGAATGGGAGTGTGTGGGGGCCAAATTCATATGCCTGCCCTCTAGGACCTGACCCTACTTGGGAGGTGGCATTGGAGCTGAGTCAGAGCTGAGGACACTAAACAGAGCTGCCCTGCTTTCTTCAGCTGGAAAACTTCTCTGCTCCACAAGTTCTGCCCATGGTGTGGAGGTGGGGAGCAGGCCGAGGTGGCTTAGGCAGGTCAGTGGCTCGTCTCCCGCTCAGGAGGTGGGCAGTATCAGCCAGCACCCCTGCTTAGCTGTCCTACTAGCCCAAAGGAGCCCCTCCTGAGCTCATTCACTGATAATGCCATCATGCAGGCGAGCCACCTGTGTCCCCCTGCCCCCATATGCTCCCTCCAGGCCTCACACCTGTGACTCCCTGGGTGTGGCATTTTCTGGTCTGACAGTGAGACAATAGTTTCTGTTTCCCACCTCACTTGCCATTAGTCACTGGGTACAAATGAGGTCCAGCACCAGCCATCCTGCCCTGGCTGCACTTATGACCCAGGATGGACTCACCAGGACAGCGATGGCTTCAGGCAGGGGCCCACTGGTCTTGAGGCTTTCCTTGGAGTCCTCCACCACATACTCCCACTCCAGTCCCAAGGCCATGAAGGTCCGGTGCGTGGCGTCCTTGCCCTTGGGGTTGAGGATGAAGCTGCCTGTGACCTGGTTCTTCACCGCTGGACAGGGGGAGAGGGTCACACAGATTTCTATTCCCTTCAAGGGGCGCATGAGCCAGTCTCTCCTCAGGGAACCGAGAATGTGCCATTCCGGTCATCCCTGCCTACCTGCCACTTCTCCCACTTGAACCCTCAGGTCACACTGTCCCCAAACCCACCATCCCTGCCTCTGGATCCAGGGGTATGTCATCTCTCATATTACATTAATACTCCTCATTTGAACTTTATTGCTTCATTTTGGGGCTCTAATTTTTCATCCATCTTGGTTGTATTGTTATATAGCATTTATAAACATAATGACTTTAACTTAAATCCCTCCCAGTCCTGTATACATGCCCCTTAAACCTTTGACTTTACTGTTTTGCTGCCCCTAAAATCTGGGCTTGGCCATGTGATTTGCTTCAGCTAATGAGACATTAGAAAACATAATATAAACAAAGACTTGAAAAGTGTTTGTACACTGGGTTTGCTAAACACTGTGTAAGTAATCCCAGGCTGACCTGCTGGAGACAAGGTCCTGTCCCCCCAGCTGACAGCCAGTACCATCAGACCTTCAGGGAGCTGGTGAGACCATCCCAGGACAATTTACGAAACAGAACCACCAGCTAGCTGCCTGCATTCTCGTTAAGTCCAGGTGAGACTAGAAGAATCACCGAGCTTAGCTCAGTCCAAACTGCTGACTCACAGAATCATAGCCATAAACAATTATTATATGACATTTTGGAGTGGTGTGATACACAGTTCACTTTAAAATGGTTAATATTATGTGAATTCACCTCAAATAATAAAAAAGTTACCTGATAATAGTCTGTGAAAATGGCTTTCTTTTTAAAAGTACCCACAAGTGCCCCTAGGAAGGACATCGGGGACAGGGTCCAGTGGATTCTTCACTAGATCCCCTCTTGTATCTTTCAAATGTGAACCGTGGCATGGCTGCCTACTCAGCATCAATTTAAAAACAAATTTCAGAAGAGTCTTTGTTCATTATTCAAGTGGGCACCTGAGCCTGTTCTGAGCAATGGCCCTGACCCTCCTTGGACGTCAGTACTCACCAATGTGGTGCGGGACCTTCTCCAACTCCTCTATTTGAATGTGCCTGGCACCCGCTGGGATCTGCACCAGCTTGAGAGCTCCTGCCCGAGGGAAGGATCCAGAAAAGACGAGAGTACCCAGAGCTAGGAGACCCAGTCCCCAGGAACCCAGAGGTTTCAGGGTCATCTCCTGTGACCACCAAACCTCTCTGAACTGCACGGTTTTTAATAAGGTTGGGGCCTTTTCCACAAGGTTACTGTGAGGACCCAATGAGATGTTGTAGTTTAAAGCGCCCTAAAAACTCTAGAGGGCTGTGTGTGAGACTGTTCTGTCGATATTCTTCTATCACTTCCCTTTTTTTCTCTAACTTCTGGTCTTCTATTTCTTCTCACACGTTAAGCCCCCCACGGTAGGACTTGGAGGAAATAAGCCATGGAGCCCCAGCAGCACTGCCCTGGCCCCCACGGCCCTCTCTCTGAAAGGCCTACAGATGAGCTATTCTCACAGTCATCAACCTTGTCTCCCACAAGCAAAGGCAAGGCAAGGCAAGGCGTATTAAAGCGTAAAAGACTCACACCTGCCCCTTTTCCAGATCAAATTTGGCTTGATTGGAGTTGAGAAGGGAATTGAGAGGTACCAGGTATTCAAAGCACGGGTTTTTAAATTTAGTTTAGTTGTGTTGTTGTTGTTTTTTAAGTGAGAAGAAAATAAAATTACCAGCCCAACCTGGCCACAGCTTCAGACTATGACACTTCACACCCACCAATGGCCTCAGGAAGGAAGAGATAGTTGAGCTCCGAGCACAACACATCACTTTAAAAAAACGCTTCTTTGACCTACTGAGTCCCAATTGTGGGTAGCAGCACATTCAGAAGACGAGGTCACTGGCTGCAACTTCTGCTTACTGGGCTCCAGGGCCCCTTCTCTCACCCTGCACCAAGGCCCCGTTCAAAGTGGAGGGTCCTGGCTGGATCAGAGCTGCAGTCCCTCTTCGGGTCATCCCCCAGCTCATGCCTGCAGCCCACTCACCTGCCTGCTTGGAGGCCTTGCCCAGCGTTCCCTTCACAGTCCTGCAGTGGGAGTTGTCACCGCCACACACACCACACTTGTCATCTGCTTTCATGGACCCGACCTCCTTGTCACAGCCGACGGGCTGAGGTCAGAAGTGGTCAGTGGGAAGAGGTTCGCTGCCTACCTTGGCCCTACCTCATGGTCTCCAAGCCCCAGCAACAGAGAAGTCCGGGCACAAGAGGCATTGTGAACAGAGCTCTCTGCTGACTCGCCACAGGACAAGAGGAAGATCTTAAGCCTGATGTGGCAATAGTTCTTACTGTCTCTTTCTCTTCCCAAGAATACGGCCCAAGCAGTAACCCCTTTCCAGCATGCTAGGGTTTTCAGGTTCTGTTGTTGTTGTTGTTGTTAAGTGCCATCGAGTCGGTTCCGACCCATAGCGACCCTGTACAGGGTTTCCGAGGGTGTAAATCTTTACGGGAGTAGAAAGCCTCATCTTTCTCCCGCGGAGCGGCTGGTAGTTTCGAACTGCTGACCTTAAGGTTCGCAGCCCGATTCGTAACCACTACGCTACCAGAGCTCCTTCTAAGGGGTGTCAAATCTTTACGGGAGTAGAAAGCCTCATCTTTCTCCCGCGGAGCGGCTGGTAGTTTCGAACTGCTGACCTTAAGGTTCGCAGCCCGATTCGTAACCACTACGCTACCAGAGCTCCTTCTAAGGGGTGTCATTATGGGGAAGGTGAGATGATGTTTACCTAGCTCAGGAGCAGAGGATGGGTCCCGGGAGTGGGCACCTACCACACACTCGCCACGGGCACAGAGGCTGTAGGGGTCACGGTAGCTGCAGCGTGTCCCATCATGGACTACCTGGTTCATGAACACCACGTCGCCCGTCTCTGCTGATCGGCAGATCAGCTCACACTTCTGGGCATCTGTGGGGAGAGGAGCCACTCTGAGTCACCAACTAGGCACTGAAGTTGCGGGTGGTGCAATGAACACTTGGTCCACACGAGAAGCCCAGGGTCAGCTCTGGGCAGGGAGAGGAGCACAGGTTGTATAGCTGGAAGCTAAAACCCTTGCTTTATAGCATAGTCCAACAAAGACAATATTCCACATTCTACTGTGGTGAGTAGTGACGGAGATCTTAAAAGTTCATGAGAAAACCATTTAAGGTGTGACTATTGGTCTCTCCCAGTGCGGAGGAAAACAGTGATGAAAAGTGAAGATGTTTGGGATGATCCAGTCCACTGTACTAAGGGAACACGTAAACCTCAGGACCCTGAGACCAGAACTCGATGGTGCCCGGCTACCGCCACTCACTGTTCTCAAAGGTCCTGGACAGAGTGGGAGAAAACATGGGACAAACCTCAAAATTATTTAAAAAATTTTAAAAAGACCAGGCTTAATAGTCACAAAATAACCTGGAGGAGCCCGAGACTGTGGCCTTCGGCTACCTTTCAGGTCATGGACCAATTTTCAGGCAAGTGGTAGACAGGTGTACAGACGGACAATACTAGTAAGGTCTGCTCACCATGGAATGGTCAACCAGTCACGATCAGAAAGACAGTTTTACCTAAGGACAAAGTCCAGAAGGGCTGGGAAAGAGAGTGGAATGGAAACACGAATCACAGGGAGGAGGTGGGCTAACGGATATTACATGGAAGGGAATGCAGTCATTGAGATGAAATGAAGTGTATGATTTGCCGATTGTAAAACACAATTCGTAACACTGTTGTTCAGTGCTGTTGAGTTGATTCCAGCAAAGGGTTTCTGAGGAGCTGCCGGTGGGTTTGAACTTCCGAGGTTGCAGTTAGCAGTCCTATAACACCACACCAGGATTCCAAAATAAAAAGCTAAATATATATCCCTGCTAGGCCACTTATTTATTAGTCTAGTGACCCTCAGTAAATTATCTGTCCTCTCTGAGCTTCAGATCTCTGTTTTTAGGATCTTTGATCCACAAAATGTCATAAAAGGTTTTTGAGAAAAATCAAGTCATACAATTACAATAATAATAATTAGCCAGCACTTGGAAACCCTGTACAGGGTCGCTATGGGTCGGAACCGACTCGACGGCACTTAACAACAACAACAGTGATTACTTACAGTGTACAAGATACTTCCAAAACTTCATATTCCCTTGACATTCGAGTTTGAATGCTTTTCCTGAATTAACTCACTTAAACCTCTCAATGCCCTACGAAGTTGGTTCCAGCGTTGTTGTTAAGTGCCATTGAGTCGGATCAGACTCAGAGTGACCCTGTTAAGGGTTTCTGAGGAGCCTTGCAGTTCAAACCAACTATGTGGTCCTATACCTGTCCTACAGTGCTACACCAGCAATCCAGAGGAAGAAAATAAGTCCCAGAGAGGTTAAGGAATTTTTTCAAGGCCACACAGCCACATGGTAAGTGGTGGGGCCAGAATTCTAATCCAGGCAGTTTGCTCTAGTGCTGCTCTGACCCCAGCGTATACGGTGTAGGATGGACAATGTGTCTGAATGTGTCACTAAGCATTAGACAGCCCTAGGAAAGGCGGGGCAGGGGTCTGCATTTGGGTTTGTACAATGGAGCAGCAATGAGGGAGGAAAGAGGGTCATTTTTGGTCTGAACAATGAAATGTTCTTTTCTCTATCTGGAGATTTGATGTCCTAAAAAGGAGATTCCAGAGAATATACAAAATACTTCCTAGAAAACAGGAGGTGGGGACTTAGCTAGCTTCTTCTTGGAATTCGTCTCAAAGTCCTAGGAAAAGTCCAAACAACTGCCCCACTGGCCCCCTAAGCCTTACCATACATACTGGTGCTATGAGTGCTTGTTTGGGTTCTGAATGGGTCGGGAAGGCTTTCAAAGCAAGCCCCTGCCTCAGTGAAATTCCACAGCGGGTCTCAGCTCCTGGTCCCTGAGGCCCTGTGACATAGGGTGACTTCCTGCCTCCAGCAACGCAAAGCCACCTAAACTTCATGCCAGAACTCAGGCCCCTGACCAGTACACCCAGTCTGGCAGCTCTCTGGGTAGCAAAGGAAGCTGTCCAGCGATGGCAAGAAGATGATGAGCTTCCAAGTAGAGGGAAGACGCCTTCTGTCAGGATGCTCCAGAACTTGCGCTCTGGCTAAAATGGACTGGCTTCAGGTCTTTCCATCTTGCAGATTCTGAGATGCTACATGAGAGTGAAGAACTTAGACCCTATGGGTTGATGTTTTGTTGCCAGGGCTCTGCAGAGGCAGGTGGTTCTAACCAGAGCTCTTGGATGTTGAGGACTGCAGGGTAGGTGGGTGAATGCTCATCTGTGAAGGCCTATGAGATACTGGGGCATTGCTCCTCAGGACAGCCTGGCCGTGCAGAACAGAGGTGGGCATTAAAGAGCACTAACACCACTTCCAGTCTGAAGCCCGATGACTCTGTGGACCCCCACACTCCTGCCCTGGCTCATCTCAGCCACTCTGGGAGCCATGTTTGGAGAGGCTTCAAGCCAGGTGGGATGGCAGCAGCATGAACCCAGTGTGAGTCTCAGACCTGTGTCTAGCCCAGGGCAGCCTGCAGGGCTCAGGAGAAGAAATCCTCCAAGCCACCTTTAACAACTCTGCTCCAACTGTAACCCAATGTTACCGGAAGCCATGAAGTCAACCCCGACTCATGAAGACCCCATGTGTCAGAGTACAGCTGTCCTCCATAGGGTTTCAACGGCTGATTTTTTTGGAAGTCAATAACCAGGCCTTTATTCCAAGGCACTTTTGGGAGAACTCAAACCACCAACCTTTTGATTAGCAACTGAATGCATTCATTGTTTGTGCCACCCAGGGAAACCAATTAGTAACACAATTCAATTTGTAATGTCATAGGACAGAATGTTCCATAATGCTAACCAAGTAAAGTGAACCCACACCTGTAGTTACCATGGGCAGGTAAGGACAGAGGTATGAGAGTCACCTAACTCCAACAGCCAGTACTGCTGCCTCCCCTTTCCTCAAGACACCTTACTTGCATCTACTGCCAGGGAAGTGTCATATGAATGACACCAAGGTAAGGATGCCATGGGTGGGGGTGGTGCCCCCAGAGGCAAGCAGTAAACACAAAGGTCCACAGCAACCTACCAACTGCAATGTCCCCTTCATTGTCCCACTGTCCCTTCCCTTATGAGGGAATATATGCTGGTGAGTCCAGGCTGGTGTCCGGCTGTGGTGGGATTCCAGCCTGAGAAGCTGTGGGCTCACTCACCGTCCTCCGGCTCGAAGGGAACCCAGCTATGCTTGGTGTTCTGGTGGGTGTAGTAGGAGTTGCGTTTGGCACACTGCTGGGCTCGGAAGTCCTCAAAGGGTCCTGGGCACTCCTCACTGTTGCAAACCTGGTACTCAAACATGGACCCCGAGCATGGACGACCTCCATAGGCTGGGCTGTGCAGAGAGACCGAGAAAGGGAGATTGAGGTGGGCTGGAAGGCTGGACTTCTTTCTATATGGCCACAGGGAACATTCAGCCCCTTGTTGTTGTTGTTAAGTGCCGTCGAGTCGGAGCCAACCCATAGCGACCCTGTACAGGGTTTCGGAGGGTGTAAATCCTTACGGGAGTAGAAAGCCTCATCTTTCTCCCGCGGAGCGGCTGGTAGTTTCGAACCGCTGACCTTAAGATTCGTAACCACTACGCTACTCAGCCCCTTAGGGTATCCCAAAATAGGGCTTCACTAACTCAAAAGCCAGAGAATGACCCCCAGTGACTACTCCCTGACTCATCTAACCTCCAGGCATTTGTCTCTCTCTCTCTCTCTCTGTGTGTGTGTGCGCGCTCGCGCACGGGAGACAGAGAGAGAGAGGGAGGGAGAGAGAGAGAGAGAGCCAGAGAGAGAGAAGGGAGAGCCAGAGAGAAACAGGAAGATAAACTAATCTCTTCCAACTAGATGAGAATAGAAATTCACCTTTGTGTATTCCTCCAATTAGTTACATAGCACCTCGATAAGCACACAATACCTGACCCAACTACTTCCTCCATTTACTATCTTCGAATACTAAGAAGCAGTCAGAGGAGATTCGGATTTGGAATGAGAAGAGCTGGTGCCAAGTCCTGTTTGGACAAATCACTTAACCTTACTGGGCCTTCCCATCCCCTGTAGAAAAGCGAACACAATACCCTATTTTACCTACTGCCTGGGGTGTCTGTGGAGAATAAAGAAGAGATATTTTAAGGGCATCTTGATTCCCTTCTCCATTAAAGTTTAAAGGACTGGGTATGATTATTTACATATATCCCCAAGTGGCATGAGCTATCAGCTCATAGAGTTGTGAAGAATTATTCAGGCTGCTCCTTGGAAACCCCAGATACAGTCAGCCTGAGTTGGAACTGACTTGACACCACTTAACAACAACAACAACAACAACATACCCCTAAATGACACGGTGGCTAAGCGCTCAGCTGCTAACAGAAAGGGCAGTGGTTAGACTCCACCAGTTACTCTACTGGAAAAAAACATGGCAGCTGCTTCCGTAAAAATTTACAGCTCGGAAGCCCCATGGTCAGTTCGACTCTGCCCTATAGAGTCACTGAGTGCCAGACTGACTTGATGGCAGTGGGACTGATTTGGAGTTTATGCACCTAAGCACTTAGCATCATATCTGGCACCGAGCAAATGCCTGACACATTGTAATCGTAATTATGTACCAGCAGTGGTCACTTTTTAAATACAGCACCTGTGCGGGCATGGTGCTGAGAGTACACGACATTTCCTACTATCAAAGTTACCGCAGACAATGAGTGTAGTAAGCGGTAATTCTGACCAAGAGGACAGCTGTTTGTCCTGGCTGTAAAGACTGGTTTCCTGGAGCAGGCTCTGCTGGGCTCTACTGCATCACTGGCCTTTGTATCCTACACAGCAGCGAGTTAGTCCCCAATTCACTTTGGCTCATATAATGTCTAACGAAGCAACAGCCTAACAGGTGGTGAGCTGCCCACCTCTGCAGGTAAACACGTTGTATAAATGATGGTTCCTGAGGATGCAGGGGAGGGGGAACACTCTATAGCCACTGGGATTCTGTCTGGCAACATTCATCACTCAGCACTGTGAGGGGTTGGGATGGGCAAATCCTGTCTGTGTTGGGGTTCAGAATCCTTCATTTGTGGGGCCTAGGCTAGCCTCCATCACTCTTCTGGTAGTTAGAAGCAGGCTGCTTCTGTTTGGGAGATGGGGCTGAGACGCTCTAAAACATGGAAGGGCTGACAGGAGAGAGTTAAACAGCTCCCTGTAAAGTGGAAATTTGGGAGCGGTGAGACATGGGAGTGGATGTTACAAACAGGCAGGGTAAGAATCATGAAAGAAAGTTTTGCTTCATGGGGTAGAAAACCAATTTGAGGAGTTTATTCTCAAAAGACTTGGCTATTGAGAGTTTGAAAAACAAAACGGCAGCAGCCACAAAGCTTCCTTTGCCACTGAGAGGATTCCGAATTATGGAGAGCCCATGTGTGCAGAGCTGCCTGAAGGGTTTTCCTGACTGTAATTGAGACAGGCGTTTGCCAGGTCCTTCTTCCACGGCATCTCTTGTTGCTGTTGTTGTCAAGTTCCCACCCATAGCGACTCTGTAGAGGGTTTCCGAGGAGCGGCTGGTGAGCTTGAACTGCCGACCTAGCGGTTCAAATCAACTTTGCAGTCCAGGACTCTAGGTGGATTCAAACCTCCAACCTCTAGGTTACTGTGTGTGTGTGGGTGTGTGTGTGTGTTGCGCGCGTGCGTGCCAAGTCAAGCATGAACCACGGCACCACCCAGGAACCTTACTGAGAATTTGGATTGGTGTTTTCTCAACATTTAGCGTGAGCATCGGATCTCAGAAGCTTTGTTTCAATAGGCAGATTCCTGGGCCCACCGGACTCTCTGGGGTATCTTCTGCACATTTATTAACCATTTTTGGGTCCTCCCTCATTGGCATGCATCAGCAACAGCACTCTGCCTGGTCCCGTCTCCCAGTACTTCCCCTCCAGTCCCTCTACCCTTAGATGGGGGGCCCTGGTCTGCCTGCCCCAGCCAAGCACACTCACAGGGGGTTGTCGCAGCTTCGGCTGCGGGATCGAACGCCACCCCCGCATGATCTCGAGCATGATCCAAACTTGGTCCAGGAGCTCCAGCCTCCATCCTGGCCATACATTTGCTCCGGAGACTTCCATATGCAGTAACCTTTGAAGCACCACTGGGGCGGAGAAGAGGGCACGAGGTCATTCTATGGTCACTGCTGCCTGACCCACCATGGAAAGGGCACAGGGGTGAGACAGGGGACGTGGAAAAGGGGAACAACCTTAGAGAGGAGAGATTAAGAGCACATGCTTGGGGTTAGACAGAATTCCAATTCCACCATGAGCTGTGCAAGCTTATGCAAATGTTTGCTTTTCTAAGCCCATTCCTCAATTGTAAAATGTAGACGACGTTTGGAGTTCCGGTTCCTGGCTGCAGCCAGGGGAGCCACGCATAGAAAGCTCCGGTGAGAAGAGAGGGGGATTTCGTGAAGGAAACTTTCATATAGCAAACCCACAGCCTTCGAACTATCATAAGACCTAGTGCTTCAATCTCCCGAACTTGCATTTTTGAAAAATCACACTACTGAGGAAATTACGGGTATCTTAAAACTCTCGCCTGTGGACTGACAGGAGTTCTGGCAACTACCCCGCCCCTGCAGTACTTAGAGGGCGGGGCTAAAGCCAGCCCGTTCAGAAAGCAGCGTTTCCAGAAAAAAAAAAAAAAAAAAAAAAAAACCCCAAAAAAACCCCTAAACAAATAAAACTGCAAGAAGCGACACAACTCCCCCCTCAAAATCTCCCTGCCCCAGCTTAAGATCTCAGAGCAGACATCAGGCAAGACAGTTTACCCACGGCACAGAGAGAGGGAGAGGGGTGGTGACTTTTTGATGTCATCCTCCACTGCCACAAATCTGAAGCCACCCTGCCCTACTCCCAGGTAGCAGCGTGGATCTACCAGCTATTGTTCTGGTGGAACCTCTCTCCTAGGGAACAGATTAAAATCTCCAACTATTAATCTGGTAACCTGCAGCTGGGCAGCTGCCTGAGTTTTCTGGGCAGGACAAACTCAAGGCAATCTATAAAACCCCAACAGAACAGGTCTCAACCATCCCAAGATTGGCTCTGAGCACATGCAGATAACTGACAATCAGAGACAAAAATAGTGGTCAATCTTTCTCCTGCTAAAACTCCCCAATATATATCTTCCCACCTATACAGCAGTGGCTAGAGGAGAGGCCTGAAAGAGGGGTCACCCGAACCCCTGCTGGAGTCTTCTATTTGCACACACACTGCTGGTATAGCACGGAAAAGTTGACCAAAGCCTCATCTCTGCTCCAAAGTGATGATTTCTGCCTATGCATTTATATTACTTCTGCTTTTGGTCCTTTTGATCACACATCTTTTCTGGCGGTGGGAGCTTTTCCTTCCTACCTCACCTAAGAAGCAGCAGCAATTGCGGCCATATAGCCAAGCTATAAGCATACACCATAATACTCCACCACTTAGACAAGACCTAACAACACCTGCTATGCATTACAGACAATAAGGGAAGCCTGTCTCCTGATCATATTAATAATAATTATAATAAAATAATAATAACCATGACCAATAAGAAACAATTAACATTATTGAAACACGTCAAAAACAGAAGAGAGCAGCTGATGCAAATGAGCTGGAGACAGACAAAGGCTTTATAGAGGAGGAGGAGCGGGTTCTGGATACGCCTGAGAGGGAATTCAGAAGAATGATATGGAAACAAATTCAAATACTCTGAAAATGGGTCGTGGAAAATAAGGAAGAATTAAGGAAAGTACTGCAGAAACAATCAAATAGGATTGACACAGCATTGAAAACAATTCAAAACCTGCAAAAAGATGTCCAAGTAATCAATAATAAGATATCAGAAATGGACAATAGGCTGAAAGGGGAAAAGAACAGATTAGAAGAGATGGAAGCCAGAACTAGCGAACTGGAAGACAAATCTCTCAATATTGCCAAGATAGAAGAGCAAGTAGCTAAAAGGATAAAACAATCTGAAGAGAGTCTAAGATTTATGCTGGATAACATGAAGAAGAATAATGTAAGAATTATTGGCATTCCGGAACAAGAAGAATCAGAGAAGTCCACAGAGGAGATAGTTGAAGAGCTTCTGGAAGAAAATTTCCCAAACATCTTGAAAGACGAGAAGATAAACATTCAAGAAGCACAACGTACCCCAGGAAGGGTAGACCCCAAAAGAAAGTCTCCAAGACAGATAATAATCAAGCTCTCCAAAGTCAAAGACGAGGAGAGAATACTAAAAGCAGCCAGGGAGTAGAGAAATATAATTTATAAAGGCAAGCAAATCAGATTAAGCTCTGACTATTCAGAACAAACCATGCAGGCAAGAAGGCAATGGGGAGACATATACAAAACCCTTCAAGAAAAAAAACTGTCAACCAAGAATCATGTATCCAGCAAAATATTAATCAAAAATGATGGTGCGATGAAAACACCCCAACATAAACAGAATCTGAGAGATTTTATGAAAACCAACCCAACACTTCAAAACATCCTAAAGGGAGTTCTGTGGATGGAGAACCAACGAGAACAGACAAAAAAACAGAGATTGACAGGTAATGGCAACACCACCTGGAACACAGCCAACAGAGAGCAGAGTCCAGAACAAAACGACACTACAACAAACTCAAGCGAGCGGAGAGATCAACTGAAGGACATAAACATATCAATGTCAAAGAAGGGACAAACGCAGCAACAGAAGCCCTGGTGGTGGGGATGCCAGGTAAATTACAGGTTACAATGGAGTATCCTAAATGCAGAGAAAAGTTAGTAGACTACAAGATAACCCCAAAGAAAGTTAACACTCCACAGCATATCATAAAAATTAATTCCCAAGCAGAACAAGCGAATAGAGAAACTAGAAAGAAACCGACAAGAAACAACTCAAAGAACGCAAATCCAACACAAGAAGGAAAAGCAGAACCAAAGAACGAACAACACCGCCAAAAAGTTAACATAATGACAGCAATTAATTCATACTCATCGATAATTACATTGAATGTCAATGGATTGAATGCACCAGTGACAAGACACAGAGTGGCAGAATGGATAAGAAAACAAGATCCATCAATATGCTGCCTGCAAGAGACACACCTCACACACAAAGACAAAAACAGACTAAAAGTTAAAGGATGAAAAAAAATTTGCCAAGCCAACTGCAACAAAAAACAAGCAGGAGTGGCAATACTAATCTCCGACAAAGTAGACTTTAAGATAAAAGCCAGCATAAGAGACAAAGAAGGTCACTATCTCATGATCACAGGGTCAACTGAGCAAGATGACATAACCATAATAAACATATACACTCCCAACAAAAGAGCACCAAGATACATGAAGCAAACCTTAATGGAATTGAGGAAAGAAAGAAATAAATCCACAATTATAGTGGGAGATTTCAACATACCACTCTCAAAAAGGGACAGAACAAAAGAAAGAAACTCGACAAAGTTACAGAGGAACTAAACAACACAATCAACCAACTTGACCTCATAGATGTATACAGAGCATTCTATCCAACAATGGCACAATACACATTCTTCTCCAGTGCGCATGGAACATTTTCCAGAATTGACCACGTGTCACAAAGCAAGCCTCCATAAATTCACAACCATCAAAATATAAACAGAGCTTCTTCTCAGACCACAATGCTATAAAACTAGAAATCAACAATTAGAAGACTAAAACAACAAATACATGGAAACTGAACGACATCCTGCTGAAAAGCGACTGGGTAAAAGAAGAAATTAAACGTGAATTCACAAAGTTCCTAGAAACAAATGAGAATGAAAACACAACATACCAAAATCTTTGGGACACAGCGAGAGCAGT
>NW_006408538.1:14537425-14538830 GCF_000296735.1 Chrysochloris asiatica | reverse complement strand
AGGACCACTACTGTAAAAGACTAAGAAAAAGAACCCATACTAATCCACTAAAGTGGATTCTTAGCTGGTTGCTGGGATGTAGGGGTAGGGTTAGGGAAGGGAGGGGAAGTGCACAGGATTGTTTGGGTGTTGGGGAGGGAGGCAATATACAAGAAGGGAAAGGGAATGGAAGCACAAAACAGATGGGAGAACAATTAGGTAGGTTTGAATGGGCTAAATGGGACAGAGGTAAATTATGATGTAGGCACAACCTTGGAACAACAGGGCTCTGGGATACAGAGATTGAGACATGGTTGGAATGGGGGAAAGAGGGGAATAATATTAAGATGCTTGGCTGCGTTTTGAATCTTGGTTTTCCATGCATTCTATTATAAAATAGATACTGGAGAGGGAGAAAAAGGAATAGCCAGAAATATCACCATAGAAAGCTTGTAAGTCCGTCTTCTGCCTATAACTGATTGGAATACCTAAAGTGGGGCTACAATGTGCCCAGTGAAGGAGGTTTCCTGCGGAGCCTCTGCCATACAAGACTATAGGTGGAAGCCTGAACTGCATCCAGATCTCCAGAGATGGGAAATTCCCACTTGAAAGGACAAGCAGACCAGCCTGGAGCAGCTAGAAAAACAGAAGATATTTCTTGAAAGAAAGACCTACAGGAAAAATACAAAACAACAAAGGCGGTCCGACTGTTACTACAAGTACAAGCAAGTTGCTTGTCCAGAAGACATCAAGGCAAGTGGTCGGGTCCCCTCAGTGCAAATCCTCTTCCAAGAATAAGACTCAATGGGCATACACACTCTGATTGGTGACCACGCACGTCACCCATAAGGGGAAGTGAGGAAAAAACAGCAATGAAGCAGTGAGCTAAGCCCTACAACGATCAATAGACTTCTGTGAACCCGGGTGAAGACCTGGTCGGCCAGCAGTGTGGCAAGACCTGGGGTCTCATGGGCTCAGAGTCAGTGACACAGCCACAGAGGACTAGAGTGGAGAGTGAAGCATCCAGCTGATAAGAAGAGAGCAGATAGTCTCAAGGACACCCACACTCGCAGATAATACCCACTTGACCTGGCTTCAATTACTGGATGATCAGAGCTCAACCCGAAGAAAAAAGAAGAGGAAAAAGGTGTCATCTGATACAATTTGATGAACTTGACCTACACCAATAGCTACACCAGTAGCTCAAAAGAGGAAACAAATCCTTACTGCAAGAATCATTCCCACCCCTCCACACACAGAGTAGACAGGGATGGGCAACTTGGACATTGGCTACCCAAAATGGAAGTGGGGAGGGGGGAGGGGACTACAAAGGCAAGAAGTGACTGGCTTACAAGCTTTCAAGAGGGAGCCTAGAGTCCCTTAAACAAATAATAAATAAGGGGGAATCTGATGCAGACCGTGCAGA
>NW_006408538.1:14517616-14536095 GCF_000296735.1 Chrysochloris asiatica | reverse complement strand
TTCTACTCCCGTAAAGATTTACACCCTCGGAAACCCTGTACAGGGTCGCTATGGGTTGGACCCGACTCGATGGCACTTAACAACAACAACAACAACAACGATTTGGTTCAGCATCTTGGGAGAGTGGAA
Organism: Chrysochloris asiatica; assembly: GCF_000296735.1. Taxonomy (NCBI): domain Eukaryota; kingdom Metazoa; phylum Chordata; class Mammalia; order Afrosoricida; family Chrysochloridae; genus Chrysochloris; species Chrysochloris asiatica. The sequence continues at coordinate 14,535,966 of NW_006408538.1, read as the reverse complement.
GGAAGTGCTAATGAGGGAGGAAAGCAATCTTCCTGCATTCACAAGAGTTGGTCTGGGTTCCCTTATCTCTAAATTACCTTCCGAAAGCCACTGGGAGCCAAGTCTATTGTATGGGGAGGGAATGTACATCTCAAGATAGAGTTATATTTGAGTTCCAACTCAGTCCTTGTGGTGTATTTTACTTCACTTTCCTGAGTCTCAGTTTGTTGTTTCTGTTAAGTGCCATCGAGTTGGTTCCAACTCATAGTGACCCTGTATATGATTTCCCAGGAGCGCCTGGTGAGCTTGAACTGCTGGCCTTGCAGCTCAAACCAACCTGACATTAACCAGTACATTAACCCACAGCACCACATCAACACTCTCGTTAAACAGTCGAGTAAATTCAGACTCAGAGCAACCCTGTAGAGGATTTCCGAAACTACAAATCTTTACCGGCGCACTGACGGATTTCAGCTGACGACCTTGCAGTTAGCAGTCCAGTGCTTATTCTACAGCGCCACCAGGGCTCCTTAAATGTGGCTGTTCTAAGAGCTGAAGGCAACAGCACCCACAAAGCGTGTGGCTCAAAGTAGGCCTCAAGCAAAGTCAGCTCCCCTCCCTTTTCCTTCAGGGCAACAGGAAAGACAAAACAGCAGAAACTATCTGGGGCCTTCCAATATTAATTCCGAGGTGCTCAACCTCAGAATCACCTTGGGAGCTTTTAAAACTCCAGATGCCTGGCCTTCACCCCAGACCAATTTAATGCAAATCTCTAGGGGTAGGGATTTTTCCAAAAAGCTTTAAAGAGGTCTAATTTACATACCATAAAATTCACTCATATAAATAAGTGTACAGTTCAAGGATTTTTAGTAAATGTACTCACCACCATCCAAATATAGAATATTTCCATCACCCCCAAAAGATCCCTCACATCCACTGGCAGCCACTCCTTTTCTAGGGGTGGAGACTTCTAAAGCAGTCCAGATGATTCTCATCTGTAGCTAAAACTGAGTCTCTGATGAGCTGTTATGTGAAATTGTGACAGGTGGAGCCTGGAGCTCTGAAAGGGTTGGAGTTGGTGGGGGGGATCTTAAAACGTCTACACAGCTGTGCAGGTGTAACTTGTCTTTTGGCAAGGCCAGGTGAAGGGCTCCCACAGGGAACTCTCATCCAGGTAATCAGGAGAGGAATGTGCCTGTGATGAGGGCAGAGGGCAGGCTAGGAGCAGAATCAACTCCTCCAGTTAGCTGTGGCTGGGCTCACACAGCTTATGCCCAATTATTACCTCGCCTCTGAATAGGAGAGAGATGCAAAGATGCCTGGTCATGCCAGGGCTCCGTGGGGCTGGAGCAGTCCAAGCACTGGCCCAATGTCACCACACAGTGGTCAAGAACAGGACCGGCAATATGGTAGGATTTGGACCCTAGCTCAGGGCTCCCAGCCACGAGGACCTCCTGGTAAATGAAGCCCCGGCACTCACATATTCATGAGTAAGCACTTTCCAGGGAGTAGTGATAGGGCAAATTTGTGTGTGTTTTGGGGTTGGGAGGGTGCACGTGTGTGGGAGAAACCAACACAGCATGAGAATGGGGTGGGGGGGTGGAATTGGCAGGTCACGTGGATTCTTCCCTCCAACCCTTTTCTGCTATTGACTCCCTGTTCCGTGACCTTGGAACTCCTGACCTTCTTTAACTCTTTGGGCCTCATTCTCTCCATTTGTAAAATGGGAGTAGGCATTCCTACCAAAAGGCCTAAAAGAAATGTCAAACTTGGCAAAGGATTGTGGCATTAAGCTAAAGGAGAGCAGGCAGAAGCATATGAGTTCATGTGGAATTCACTCATCTATCCTTCAGCACCGCCCCCACCACCCCACATCCACACACACCCCAGGAAGGCCCCCTGCTGCAGCTGCCACACCACAGGTACCTTGCCTGGTGCACACTCCGTGCCATCCAGCGGAGGCCCCTTCTTGGTCTTGCAGAAGAACGGGTTGTCCGGGTGGCTACACCATAACTGCTTACAAGTCTCAAAGGTCCTGAACTGTGTGACAAGGGAACCGGGGTCACCAGGCTGCACTGGCTCACCAGCTCTAGCCAGGTGCCACTAGGGTAAAGGGTGGTGATGAGAAAGTTTGGGGTGCTGTGAAGCAGGCAGCAAGGGCCCAACAACCAGCGCCCCCCACCCTCAAACTCGACTCTATCCCAAGTGCCTATCATCTAAAGCGACCCTTCCTCCTTTGGATGAGAAGGGATCAGCTATAGCCCAAACTGCCCCATCCCTTCCCCAAGCCCTACCTGTGCAGAAGCCCTTCTACACTGTCACCAAGTGGGGTCCCCTGACCCCTGTGGGGGTGGAGGAGACACTGAGGGACTGGGTTGCCAGTCTCAGCGCTCACAACTGATGGTACATACCTACCTGTCAGACTGTCCAGGACCGCCTCAACCGCCTTAATACTCTCCTCTGATACCACGCCAGCCATGCCAGCATTTGGACGTTTAAACCCAGGCCCAGCTTGTTTCTCCACCCTGAAGCAGTGATTTGTCACACCATGTGTCCCAGCGTGGCCTAGGTGGCAGGCTCCTCACGGAACCCAACGGCCTCCCAGGTTAGGAGTCAAACTGTCACCAAGGCCTGCCTCCTCCCACAGATGTCCCTTCTCTGAGCTCAGCCCGCGAGCCTCAGTCAGGTCTAGCTTATGGTCAGACTCAATGCCTGCCTCCAGAGTGGACACAGGACTGTGTTACCTGGTATCTATGGCCCCAGGCATGGAATGGACCGTGGAGTTGACGCTGACGCCCCAGAGAGAGGCCAATTTAACTGCGGAGGGCAATTAGCCCAAACTTCCTACAGAAACGTCAGGTGGTAGGAATGATTTCTCTACCAGACCAGAGCCCAGCACCTGATCTAAATTCAGATTGCTCCGCAGATAAGTTACCCACCCAGCCAGGCGCCCCTCAGTTAACTCTGTCCTGCCCAGTGCCCATCTTTCCCAGGACAATGGCATTCTCTGAGCATTGTGCATGCTGGTCCATTCCACCCCCTGGTGCACCTGGACAGAGCACAGAAGGGAGCTGGGACCTGCCCACCCTGCATCTCCCCAGGGTGCTTGGCCAGTTCATCATTAGGCCAACAGGCCAACTGGGCAGAAGGTGCTCTGTGGTTGCTCAGCCTGACCACAGGATACCACCTTGGTACTCTGGCCTGGCAGAGACTGGGGGCACTCACCGCTGCACAGGTCTGGTACCCGGTGCCAAAGTCAAATCGGCACTGCTCATCCATTGAGTAGTTGATGCCAGGCAGCTCAGGGGATTGGGGCCAGGCCGGCTTAAAGGGGTCGTCCAGAAGACAGTCATAGGAGCTGCTGGCAGACATAGGGGTGAGCCAGGCACAGGGCAGCTACTCCCAAGGTCTCCCTTCCTGTGAGCTGGGGGTTCTAATGACCAAGGAAGAAGGCCTGAAAGAGCCTGCAGCCATTGGACTGTGTCCAGTAGCTGGCTGTCCTCACACACACTCAGGACCTTGCTTCCCTCAGTCCTGGGTCTGGTGGTGTGCCCAGGAACTAGGGCGACGCTCAGCATGCAACGCCATCTTCTTGTTGTTGCTAAATGCTGTCAAGTCTGTTCTGACTCATAACCACCCCTGTACAGGGCTTCTGAGGAGCAGCTGGTGGGTTTAAACTGCCAACCTTGTGGTTCACAGTCCAGGGCTGATCCTACAGAGCCACACCAGGAGTTCGTGTAGCTGTCCTAGGGGGTCAGTTTTGTCTACATCAGAGCATCCCAATATGGCCAAGATAAAGTGCCACCTCATGGATAATTTGAGGACCTGCTTTGCAGGGAGGGGAGAAGAAAAGTCAGTCCCCACTCAGAAGACACACTGGGCAAGTGCTCTGGTTGCTACCGCCTCCATCCTAGCCTCCTCTCCCACCTCCTCAATCCAGTCTGGTGTTCATTTTCAGGTTCCTGAGTCTAAAACTTGTCCTGTACCTCCACTTCCTTAGAGATCCCAAAGGCAGTTAGAATGGCTGAGAACTGGGTTGTGATGCTGGTATTAAGATAGGGGAGTGGGGTGAGGAGGGACAGGCCTCTTCTCTGGGGTTTTGGGGACACAGTGGTGCCCCACCATCAGCCCAGTGACTCTTCAACTTCAGTGTGCACGAGTATTTTCTGCACAGTTTGATGAATCCAGATTCCCAGGTCCAACCCTGGCTGAGTCTACTTTAGCATCTTGAATTTTTCATAAGAAGTCTATGCCAGCTGAGCACACTTTGAAGCCCTAGGCTAAGCCACCTGGCAAACTACAGGGGTTATTTTAGGCCAGTCTGGTGTTGGGGGTAAGAGGAATCACAGAAGGGTCAGGTCAGGCAGGGGTGGATGGACGGATGTGCAGGTGGGGCATGACCTACGGGAGGTAGCGGCTGAGCTCCAGCTTGCTGCAGCGGGACCAGTGGAAACGGTGGAAGGCTGCCTGAACCAGGGGCGCCATGACACTACCCAGACTGGTCTCGTCAGCACAGCCATTCCCCTGGCCGTCGTGTTCCATGCCAAGCCTGGAAAGGAGGAAGGGTGTCATAGGGGTAGCCTGAGTCTCCACCTGGGTGCCCACCCTAGGAAGACAGGCAAGTGGCCAGCACAGGGAGACCCACCTTGATTGTGGGTTCAGACTGTGCCTCAGGTCCTAGTCCCCAGATCATTCCTCTCTCTTCTGTGAGTAGATACTGAAGGTGCCCTTTGCCCCTGTGGGGTTGGGCTTTTCCTGCCCGCTAAGCCTTTGCACTGGCTGTCTTCCACACCCAGGGGGCCCTTCTTCTCCTCAAACCTTACTCACAGTATCAGAACAGGCAAGGCCAGCACAAGTCCTCCCTGGCTGCCCACTTGTGGGTGGTCCTCAACAGGAACAACTCAATGTGTTATTTTCCCACAAGACCCAAAGGCCTAGTTTCAAGGATGGAGTCTTATTTATCTAACTCAGTGCCACTGACTGAGTGCCTCTGTGGGCCAGCCTCTTAAGCTTCTCCAAGATCCCAAGACAAGCTTTGCATGTGGTCACCTTAAAAATGAAGGTTTAAACAGGCGCTGAACTGGTTTGAACTCAGTCATGGTTGATGAAGTGAAATCAGAAGAGACTTCAAGTTTTAAAATTTGGGTGAGCCAGTGTGAGAACCAAAATGGGAAGAACTGTGAGTCAAAGTCCTGAAAGGAGAGACTCCGAAAATGTGGTGGCAGCTTGATTCAGGAGATACGATTATTGCCAGGACTGTGGAGAAAAACACAACTCAAAGTGGTACAGCCAGCCACCATCTTTGAGTGGGACACTGTTGTTTCTGCTCGGCTGATTAAGAGATTTGGTTGTTATACAGGGAGTCCACAGTCCTGCTTCCTGAGAGAGAGTCCATTTCTAACAGGACATCAACCCCTCACTTTTCCTATTTTAGTTATCATCCCAGTGTACCTACATTTTACAAATTCGGATCCAATCCGGTTTTGTTTTGTCGGCCAATGACTGAATTGGGAAGAACTGGTCAGAGGCCCTTGATTTAAAGGACAAGGTTTGGTCTTCCACTGAACTGTTCATGTAAATATGACTGAAATGGTAAATATTTTGTTATACATATTTTACCACAATACAAATAAAGAAAAAATATTTAGGTACAAGGACATTCATCATGGCAACACTGTTTCTAATAGGGAGCAATTGTAGTTAAGTGCCATTGAGTCCGTTTACTCCTAGTGACCCTGGACTCCTGGGAGATACTAGAAAACTAAATAAACCACTAAATAAATGAAATTAAATTAAAAACTAAAAAGTCAGAGGGCTCGATAACTTAGTGATGCAGTAACTGAAGCAGTTACTTTAAGCAGTCACATTAAGCAGTAAACTGCAACCATTAAAATGACGCTCATGTGGGAAAAGATGTATACCACATAGGTGAGTGAATGTAGGTGACAATCAAAATTTTTGTTCAAAACCATCAATGTATAGATATTATATATTTATATTGTTGTTAATCAACTCAGTTCCAATTCATGGTGATCTTGTATAGGGTTTCCAAGGAGAGGCTGGTGGGTCTGAACTACTGACCTTGCGGTTGTAAGGTCAGTATGAGGGTATGTAAGGTCAATATGAGGGTATGTAAGGAGCTCTGATAGCATAGTAGTTATGAATCGGGCTGCAAACCTTAAGGTCAGCAGTTCGAAACTACCAGCTGTTCCGCGGGAGAAAGATGAGGCGTTCTGCTCCTGTAAAGATTTCCAGCCTCGGAAACCCTGTACAGGATCGCTATGGGTCAAAACCAACTCAACGGCACTTAATAACAACAACGATGTAAATATACTTATTTTCTCCTGTGTTGAGAAAGGCATAAAAGACAAAAATGTTAACTTTTGCCTAGAGAAGAGGGGGTGGGTTGCTTTTCATATTTCATATATGACAATGTAGAACCAATACTGAAAGGTTCTAAATCCTTAAATTCTCCCAGGTGACTGCAGCTGGTCTGGGGCTTGACCACTAAGAGGGCAGTGGCAAAATTCACAGCTTCCTGGAGGAGCCCCAGGTTTGAGTTCCAGCCAAGGCACCTCCTATGCAGCCCCCACTCATCTCTGAGAGGCGCCAGCACGGTGCTCCGAGGCTGAACAAGCTTCAGTGGAGCTTCCAGACTAAGACTAGGGAGAAAGGTCTGGCATTCTACTTCCTGGCTCTCCACTCCCTGGTGATTACTTTCAGCCAATGGAACCCCATGGATCCTAATGGTCCAGTCCGTAACCAATCATGGGGATGGTGCAGGACCAGGCTGTGTTTCATTAATAATAAAACTTCTAGAGGGGCCTCAGTGAAGAGTGGACTCCTCCCCATCAGAATTGGCAAGCTCCTGGTACCAGGAATCTGCGGAAACATAGAGTTCTACTACAGTAAGGGACCTCAGAGGGTTCCTGGTGCTAGCCTCCATATCATGAATGAGGGACCTGAGGCCCAGGACAAAAAGATGCCCACTGCCCTTGAGGGCCAGGCTGAGGTCAAGTCCGAAGGGCCTTATGCTGACAGAGCTAAAATGAGGCAGACAGCAGACCACCATCTCAGTTCTCCTTCTCCCCTCCTTTCCTCAGCTCCTTCCAGCTGGTGGGCTTGGACAGGGGGCTGGAGGGGTATGTCCTTTAGCCTTGCCCCTGGTGACAGACAGGACCTGGAAGCAACATGTAGTACTGATATTGTTGTTGTTAGGTGCCCTCAAGTTGGGTCCAACTCATAGTGACCCTGTGTACAACAGACCAAAACACTGCCCTGTCCTGCTCTGTGCTCAATCATTCCTGTATTTGAGTCCATGGTTTTAGATACTGCGTCAATCTGTCTCTTTGATGGTCTTACTCTTTTTTGCTGACCGTCCACTTTACCAAGCACGGTGTCCTTCTCCAGGGACTGGTCCCTCCTGATAACATGTCCAAAGTACATGAGACACTAGGGGGCTTTATTATTTGTTTACCCCCATCCTCCCCACTGAGGCATAGCTTCTGGAAGACAAGGGCTCTGTTCTGTCCTCCAGTGAAGCCCAAGGCCTAGCCCAGGGCCTGGCACACGGTGCTCCATAAATATGTACTGAATGAATGGATAAGTGTGCTATAAACAAAACCCAAGCCTGGGATGGGCCCAGCCAGCCTTTGCCTGGCTGCTGCCTGAACGCAAAGTGCGCATGTTTGGGATGGGCTCTGGCCAGCATCCCCCACAGGGCATGCTGAGTGCTGATGTGGGCTGGAACGAGGCTCAGAAGGGCCTTGAGATGTGGACAGGATGGACAGGGTGAAGGGAGGCCAGGAATGGGAACCACCCAGAGAGAACAGACACATGCCTATGATGGGGGCAAGGCGTTGGGACACTGTGCCCAAGGAGAACCCAGAATTACCGTCCCACATTCCCGACTCCCTCCCCGTCAGGGCAGTACTGGGCAAAGCCTTCCTAGTGGGTAGCAGGCCAGACCCTCTGGCATCTCCCGGGACACGGGACCAGAGCCTAGTCTGAAGTAAATCCCTTCCACACCTATAGGTTTCCTCAGAGCTCATGGCACAGCCCAAAGTCACAAGGCCATCAGCCCTGCCCACTTCCTGGTGCCACTTACACATGGCCAGTCTCATGGGCCACTACGAAGGCAGAGGAGAAGCCATCTTCATGGTTGAGGGCACAGCTTCTCAGGGGGTGGCACATGCCAGTGATGGGGGCATACCCTGTGGGAAGAAGGTAAAAACACACAGAGATCATGGGAAGTGAGGGAAGACTCCTGGAGGCTGTGCTCAGCTGGACCACTGCAGGCACATTTGAGCTTGGATGCTGCTGGGAGATCCAGGGAGGAGAAAGGGCACTTACAAAGTCCCAGGTGGACATATAGCAAACCTGGGTCAAGCCGCCCCCACCTCCTAAAACTCATGGCTTCCTCTGGGCCAGCGGCTTCCCAGTGTCTCCCGGCCCCTGTCTCATGGCAGCAGTGCATTGAGTCTGCACGTAGCACTTCCCACCATGTCCCTCAGCCAGCCAGACCCTCCGTCAGTCAGTCCGTCAGTCCGTCAGTCAGTCAGTCAGTCAGTCAACAACCAAGCTCTATCCTAGGGGAGGGCAGTGCTGTGTCCGGTAATAGAGGGACAGCGCCTCTAAGTCAACACTCCTGTAGAAAGGGTGAGCATGGCTTAGCCAGGGTTAGGTGTCAGCCAGAAAGGCTGGAATTCCAGGAGGAAAATGGAGCATATGGGAGGGACGTGGAGGAGGGAATGATTCCTACTGAAGCAGTTGCGGGGGATCAGAGAGTGACTTATTGGGGGCATGGAAGCTGGGCTTTGAGTGCAGGTGAGACAACTCTCTAGGATTAGGGCATGAGCATGTGGGTCTTTGGGGGCAGAGCTGTGGGGTTGAGCAGATATGGTGAGCTAGGCAGTTCCAAGGGGCCTGCTCCCCTTCTGGGCTAGGAGATGGGGATGTACTCAGGAGGGTCCTGCAGATATCACCTCTGAGGTGACAGTAGAGAGCATTCCCTGCCTTCAGAGTTGCTGAAATGTTCTATGCTTTGAGATGGCTTGGGGTTATATGATGAGGAGCCTCTATTATCCTAGAGATCTGGGATCTGCTGTACTTTTGAAGCGAGTGCATGCACAGATCTCTGTGTGGGGGCATATATATGTCTGCGTGTACTACAGTTTCAGTGATTTAAACAAGGAACCCTTGGAGAGAGGCATGACTGCCCATCATCAGACCAGAATAAAGCAGAAAACCCTCAGCTTGGGATCCTAGCTATCTGAGTTTGAGCCTCAAACCTGTCTCTACTCTGTTATAGGGCATGAACAAGCCACTGTACCACTCGGTGCCTCAGTTTCTCCAGTTGGAAAGCTGGGGGTGATCACAGCATCATAGGGACTGAGAGCTATCAACACTCTGTCACAGACACCTCATGCAGTCCTTGGCCTCCCAGTGGCCTTGGAATGGAGGAGGCAACCATTATTTGCTTGCTCACTCAACAGCTGGGAGAATTGGGAGTCCAGGGGATTCCAGGGGATCCTGGCAGACTGGGTTGATGGGGTCTGCTAGAGCTGGAGACAGCCCACACAAGCCTCATCCTAGTTACACCATGGGCTGCGACGAGGACAGATGGACACGCTGTGAAAAGGAGTAATCCTGAAGACTGCTTAGGGCTCGGGACCCAAGGCTTGACCATTCACAGCTGTCTCCAGGCTTGGCCAAGCCAGCAAAGGCCAGAGTGGGGGCCTCTTCATTCCCCTTGGTCCCCAAGAAGGCATTTCAAAGCCCACCCACCTGTCCATCCATGTCCTGTCCCCAAAGTTCCCACCCTCAAACCTCCCTAAGTGGACTCCAGAGAGAGGTCACCATGCCCATGCCCAGGCCCAGTCCCAAGCCTCCACCCTGGCCTGGCAGGTGACCGGCACTTGGTCCTGGCTAATATACTACCTTGCATACCTGAGGGCCCAAAGTCCTGCCGAGTGAGGAAGACGACATGGTCATGGTGCTCGGCATGGTCCGGGTCCTGGCGCTGCTGGGAGTGTGCCCAGCGACAGACCTGCTCCAGGCTACGTGAGGGATTCCCATGCTCGATCAGGCTCAGGGACTGCAGGGACCAGGGAGCGATCAGCACTGGGGAGGAGCAGTCAGAGACCCCATTGATGGCAGGGGGCACCCAAGGCCCACTCCGCTCACTTACAGATGAGCACACCAAGGCCGCTGTGGTCTCCCGCCTGTCCTGACCCCTGACCCTGGCTGCTGCCACACAGTCCTCCCTACTTTAGAGAACAAGTATTGAACATTCATGCACCAAGCACATGTGTCTGCCTGGAACTCCACAGGTGTTATTTCAAATCCCCTGGACTAACATTCAAGGCAGGTGTTGTTACAGACAAAACACTTTTGTGAATAACAAGAGAACATTGGGCATTTCCTCTGTGCTGATACTTGACCTTCACTGTCTGAGTGGATCTTCGAAAGTGCCCTTAGAGGAAAGTTCTGTTGTCACTCCCATCTGGGAGACAATAAGTAACTGGTCTAAGTTTGCAGACCCCAGGGGCCAGGGCTGAACCAAAACAGGGCTTGTCTCCTGGGTGCCCCTCCATCTCTCAAGGAGAGGGCACTTCCAGCTTTAAGGGCATAGACCATCACTTCCTCAGATTAGAGGGCACCCATGGCCCCCACTTACCAACCCCCAGTGGTCTCCTCCACTGAAGCCTCGAAGGTCCAGGGGATCTGATCCCTAGTGATGCCCTGGCCCCACACCCGTCTGCCACCTGTTGTAAAGGTGTAGTAGTACCTGGCGGTAGCCGACCATAATCAAACGAACAAGAGCAATGTTGATGTGGACCCCCAGGGATTCATCGTGGTATATCTCATCTACCTGGAAAGAGAGAGAGAACACAGTTTAAGGGGAAACAGGCGCTTAATAAGGACCTTCCATGTGCCACATACTGCGCTGGCCAAACCCACCGCTGTCAAATCAATCTGTTATTTCATCTTTACTATGACTTTATCAGACCAGCATTCTTAGTCCCACTTTACAGATGGAGAAACTGAGACCAAGACAGGCAATGTCTGGTTCAAACCCTAAGTTCTTTCCATGAAGCCAGAATCTGGGGGAGTCTGACCATGACTTGCATCTTTCTATTTCCTGAAAAGTTTCTTCCAGGAACATCACCCAGCCCTGTGAACCCTGGTTCAAGTCACGTACCCTAACATCCCTGTGTACCTTTCTAATGATTACTGGAAGAATCTGTCTGCCCTAGGATGTTCAGGCATGGGGCCAGTATCAGGGCAAATTCCAGTGTGTGTGTGTGTGGGGGGGGCATTGCTCTTGGACCTTGACCCAACAGCATCACCTGGGAACCTGTTAGGCATGCGTGATCTTAGGCCTCACCTCAGACGTGAAGAAGCAGAACCTACATTTGAACAAATCCCCAGGTGACTTCAGGAGCAATGCTCTGATTCATTTCTTTCCCCTGCAGGTCCCATGGTTCCTTGGACAATTCAAATAATCCAGTCCTACCCACTCCCTGCTCCTGAACAGCATCCACGGCAGATGGTACTCCACTAACCCACTTCCAAGAACCTGAGGATGCCCACCCCATTACCAAACAACTCTACAGTTCTTTGTTTACATTTCACTATAAAAAAAATGCTGAAAAGTACAAAAAAAAAAAAAGTCAATGTAGAAAATCAGATCAATTTTCATCAGATATATAACCACAGTTAACGTGCTTCTGTCTGTCCATATGTGTGTGTGTTTGCGTAGGTTATTTTTTAAAAACAAATACTGTTTATATTTTGCTTGTTTCATGTAACATTATTCTGTATATTTAAAAGTACGGTCTTTAATGTCCACATATGGATGAACAAACAGTTATGCAACCATTATGTTGTTGTATATGGAATCCTGGTGTGGTGCTGCAGGTTAATGTGCTGAACTGCAAGGTCGGTTTAAACCACAAGGTCAGCAGTTCAAGCTCACCAGCCCCTCCACAGAAACCTTGTACAGGGTCGCTATGAGGCGGAGCCCACTTGACAGCATTTAGCAACAACAGATAGGAGAAGCGAATTTCGAGAGGAGAAAACATTAAGCAGTAAGCCACTGTTAGTGCATTATGTTGCTGTAGTGCGGCAACACTGCTACTGAGAACCAGAGATGTGGGTTCAAAGCCCAGCTCTTGCTCCTTTTGAGCTAAGTGGCTTAGGGCAGCAAGTCAAGTAACCCCTTGCTGTTGCTAAGTGCCGTCAAGTTGATGGCAACTCATAGCAACCCTATATAGGTGGTTTTGAACCACTAACCTTGCAGTTAGCAGTCTAGTACTTATCCTACAGCGCCACACCAGAACTTAAAACCTGTTTCTTTTTCAGTACAATGGGCATAGTAGTGGTCTGGAGTTAGGCTGGCATGTATAAACAAACATCTAGGGACCAAGAGTTAGCCACACAAGGCAGAGAGAGGCCTTGGGGAAGTAGGGAATGGGTACAGAAACCGTAAACCAGCCTCTGGCTCCTCCCTGCACTGCTTCCCAGCAGCTGGGATAGAGTTTCATTCAGGCTCCAGTTTTCATCACTTCAGCCTCTCCATGCCCTTCAGCCACCAATTCTTTTTTGCTCAGAAGCAGAATAGCCAACCTACAACCCACAAAGGAGCTGTTGTCAAAGGAATATAGAGGAACAGTGCTTCCCACACTCATTTGTGACCACCCCTGGAGGTGGAGAGGCACTGCCGTCTCCTTCCTGGGCCCTACAAGCCCTCCAGCCAGTCGGCGGTAGAGAGCCAGGCTGCACAGAGCCACGGTAGCAAAGGATGCATACGCCCCAGAGACTCTGTCCAGCTCCTCTCCCTCAAGCCCAGGCTTGGCGCCTGCTTCCATTCATCAGACTTAAGAGAAGCCAGCATCAGGCTCCCATGCTGGGCCTGCCTGGCGCCCATGTCTGGACCCCATTGGTTAGTGAGACCAGAGACCAGCACTGTTGTGGAAAACCAGGCACCCCCAACTCCTACCACAAGAGATGATGGAAAGTCCAACTGGCAAAGGAGCCAGCCCTCCTGCCCTCTCCCAGCAGGAACAAAGATGCCACAGGAGGAAAATCATCCTATACATCAAGAGGGTACGTTCTCCTGAAACTGTTAAACTCCAAGTGGCTCTAGGGGGATCAGCAGAACAGGGTAAGGGGGTAGGGAGCAGGTTTTCAATCTGCCACACATACTTTTCTCCCTACTGGAGTTCACACCTGAGGATTCCTTGCAATCAATTGTGATAATAACTGTGTAAGAGAGTGACTCTGAAACCACCCGGTTCTCACCCCTTCAGCCTGTGTGGATGACTGGGTCTCCAGGCTGCACTGTGTAGCCGTGCAGACCAAGGAAGGTTTCACAGTCAGCACAGACTCTAGCAGCCACTTCCGTGCCTCATGTATTGACACATAAACCGACCAGTCACCCAGGGGCAGAGGAGGGGAGTCACTGAAGCATTTGGGAAGGGGTCTTTGGGCATTGAAGGTCCTTTCAAGTACCCCCAAGGAGTCCTTAAATAGTGCAAATTATTAATACCCTTACCTGCTACTCAAAGGGTTAGAGATTCAAGTCCACCTAGAGACACCTCAGAAGAATGGTCTGGCAATCTACTTCCAAAAAGTCAGCCCCTGAAATCCACATGGATCACAGTTCTACTCTAACATGCGCAGTTGCCTTGAGTCAGAGATAACTCCACAGCAACTCATTTCAAGTATCCCAGACCATTGCCTTCCTGCCCCTGTGTCTCTCCATGGATGGACCAGGCAGATTTCTGCCAGAATCCTGTCCCTGTATACACATTTCTGTTCCTTACTCAGCAGACCAAATCCACACACCAAGGTCTCCAATAAACTGCTCTGATGGCCAGCATCTCCAACAGCAGGACACTGGGAGGTCCTCACAGTGGGACTGGTAGACAGGGCTGTTGCTACTCTGAGTAGGAAGTAGAATCAGGAAACTGGAAAAACTGAGCTGGCAGGAAATAACATCTCATTTGGAAAGACCACTCAACTCTCTGGAATACAAGCTAGAAACCCAGGGCTTCAGATGGCTGCTGTACTGAACTCTGTAGACCCACATGGAAAAAAAGAGGGAGACCTCAAATCAACAATATCAGCAACTAGAAAGAAAAGAGCAAACTAAATTTAAATCTACCAGAATCAAGGAAATAACAAAATTCAGAGCAGAAATAAATAAAATAGAAAACAGAAAAACAATAAAGTGAATCAACAAAGCCAAAAGTTGGTTCTTTGAAAAGATAAAGAAAATGGACAAACCTTTAGCTAAACTGACACAGAAAAAAGAAAAAAAGATGCAAATCACCTAAATAAGAAATTAAAGAGGAGACACTGCAACTGACCCAATAAAACTAAAGAGAGTTATGACAAAATGTTATCGATAACTGGTATGGTGGAACACTGGCTAGCCTAGGTAAAATGGACAAATTCTTAGAGGTGCACAACCTAACCAAACTGACTTGAGAGGAAATAGAAAGTCTCAGCAGCCTCATAACAAGTACAGAGAATGAATCAGGGATCAAAAATCTCCTAATAGCCACACTAACAACAACAAAGTCCAGGGCAAGATGGCTTTCCTGGGGAATTGTACCAAACGTTTTAGAGAATTGACACCAATCCTATTTAAACTCTTGCAAAAGATATTGAAGAAAGGAATATTTCTTAAATCATTCCATGAAGCAAATATAATATAACCCAAACTAGGTAAAGATGTCACAAGGAAATAAAACTACAGGTCATCTCTCTTATGAATATAGATGCAAAAATCCTCAGCAAAATACTGGTGGACAGAACCCAAAAGCATAGTAAGAGATGCATCACCATGATTAGGCAGGATTTATTCCAGGAATGCAGGGATGGTTCAACATTAGATATTCACTCAACGTAATCCACCACATAAATAAAACAACGGAAAAGAATCACATGAGCATCTCTAAGGGTTCAGAGAAAGCATTTGATGAAATTCAACACCATTTCATGATGAAAATCCTCAAGAAGACTGGAATAGAATGGAAATCCCTCAATATAATTGATGGTATATTTGAAAAAGCCAATAGCCAGTATTATAATTAATGGAGAAAGATGGAGAGCTTTCCCCATGGAACTAGGAACAAGACAAGGAAGCCTGCTCTTACCACTTCTATTCAGTATTGTATTTGAAGTCCTAGACAGATTAATAAGACAAGAAAAAGAATAAAGTTATCCAGAATGGAAAATAAGAAGTAAAACCATCTATATTCATAGATGGTATGATCTTATATACAGAAAATTTCAAGTCTACAAGAAAACTTCCAGAGCTAAAAAATTTTAAACAAAATTGCAGAGTACAAGATCAACAAAAATCAGTTGGATTTCTTTATATCAGGAATGGCAAATCTGAAGGGAACTTAGGGAAATGATTCCGTTTATAGTTGTTGTTATGTGCCGTGGAGTCGGTTCTGACTCATAGCGACCCTGTACAGGGTTTCTGAGGCTGTAAATCTTTATGGGAGCAGAAAGCCTCTTCATTCTCCTGTGGAACAGCTGGTAGTTTCGAACTGCTGACCTCGCGGTTCACAGCCCGATTCGTAACCACTATGCTACCAGAGCTCCTTCTGTTTATATTAGCAAGAATAAAACATTTAGGAATAAATTTAACCAGGGATAGGAAGAACTCATACAGTGAAAATTATAGACACTAGAAAAAGAAAATTATAAAGCACTGCTGAAAGAAATTGATTGGTTAACTGGTTATGTGCAGTGGGGTCAGTTCTGACTCATAGTGACCCTGTATAGAGTTCCTGAGGCTGAAAATCTTTACGGGAGCAGAAAGCCTCATCTTTCTCCCACAGAATGTTTGGTAGTTTCAAACTGCTGACCTTGAAGTTAGCAGCCTGACTCATAAACACTCTATGTTTATGGATTGGAAGACTTAATATTTTTAACCAATCAGTGCTACCCAAAAGGATTTACAGATTCAACACAATCTGATAAAAATTCCCAAAACCTTCTTTACAGAAAAGGAAAAACCAATCCTTGACTTGATCTGAAATGACAAGAAGCACCAAATAGCTAAAGCAGTGTTGAAAGAAAACAAGATAGACGGATTCACAGTTCCCAGTTTTAGAACAAGAACATATTATACAGCTTCAGTAATCAAAACAGCCTGGTACACGTACTCCTCACTTATTGACTGTCTTGTTAACTGGCATTTCACATTATAACATTAGTAAAATCTCTACTATCTGACTATTGTGCACAGTAATACATAACTCATAGTGATGAATGCCGAGGTGAAGGCAGGAGTAACTGTGATAGTTACAGTTAGTTATACGGAGTCCTGGTGTGGCCCTGTGGGTTAATGTGCTCACTGCAAAGCCGGTTTGAACCACAAGGTCGGCGGTTCAAGCTCACCAGCCACTCCTAGAAAACCCTATACAGGGTCACTATGGGTCGGAACCGACTCAACAGCACTTAATAACAACAATATGTCATCTTGGCTGGGCTGTGATTCTCAGTGGGTTAGTAGTTATATAATGATGTCATTTAGCAGCTAGGTAATGATGTGGTCATCTTCCATCATTTTGATGTATATGGTCATCCCATTTTCTCACCATGCTAGCGTTTGCGCAACGACATGGTCTTTGTAATTTAACCATGTAAGCCAAGTGAGGAAGGCATGTACTTATGTAACAATAGGTACATATGCCAAGGAAATAGAATCAAGAGTCCAGAAATAAAACCACGCACCTATGGTTAACTGCTTTTTGACAAGGATGCTAAGTTCATTCCATGAAGAATGAAGAGCCTCAATCATGTTGGGAAAATTGGATTTCCACATGCAGGAGAATGAAAAAGCATCCATGCCTCACAACACACACACACACAAATTCAAAATGGATTAAGGTCTGAATTGTGCAAATTGAAACTATACAATTTTTAGGAGAAATTGCAGGGGCAACACTGTTGGGCTTAGTTTTTAACAACGAATCAACAAATACAATAAGAATAGTAAAAACAGCAAAAGACAAAGTGAAAAATGGAACCTCATAAAAATTTTTAAATTTTCCTCATCAAAAGACTATCAACAAAGTGAAACGACAAGTTGCCAACTAGGAGAATATCTTTGAAACAAAACAAAACAAAACACACATATATCCAATAAGAATCTAATCATCAATATATATAAAACTTCAACTTAGCAACAAAATCACAAATAACCCAACCATAAAATGGGCAAAGGACTTGAATAGACATTTCACCAAACAGAACATTCAAATGGCCACTAAATACATGAAAATGTGCCCATTGTCATTACATGTTGTTGTTGTTGTTAGTGATCTTGAGTCAGTTCTGACTCATAGCAACCCTGTGTAGGGTTTCTGAGGAGCATCAGACATTAGCGAGATCTCGCAAATCAAAACCACAGTGAGATGCCATTTCCTAGCATGGCACTGTAGTATAAGTACTGGACTGCTAACCACAAGGTCAGTAGTTTAAACTCACCAGGCATGCCTCGGAAACCCCATACGGGGTTGCTATGAGTCAGAACTGACTCAAGATCACTTAACAACTGCAACAAGGCTAGTTAAGATTTTAAAAAACTGAACACCCCAAATGTTGAAAAGGACGTGGGGAAACGAAACCTCTTATCCATTGCTGTTAGAAATGACAAACTGTGAAATACACTGTGAAAACCAGTATGGTGGCGCCTCAAAAAACTGAAAAAATGAAACTACCATAAAACAAGCCAAACCCACTTCCACTGAGTCAATTCTAACTCACAGTGATGCTATTGGAGATAGCAGAACTGCCCCCAGAGGGTTTCCAAAGCTGTAAATCTTTACAGAAGCAGATTGCTCCTTCCTTCTCCGGCTGGGTTTGAACCACTGACCTTTCAGTTAGCAGCTGAACACTTTAACCACTGTGTCACCAGGGCTCCAAAGATCTACTACACTACCCAGCAATTCTACTCCTCGGTATATACCCAAAAGTTGTTAAAGCAAAGACTCAACAAAGTATTGTATATAATATTCATGGCAGCACTTTCATAATAGTTAAAAGGTGGAAATAACCTAAATGCCCATCAACAGATGAAGGGATAAACAAAATGTAATACATTCATCAGAGGGGGGCTTCAAAAAGTTCATGGAAAAATTCCACTATCTTTTGATTCCATTGTCCCATGAACTTTTTGAAGCCCCCTTGTACAATGGAATACTACTCAGTCAGTAAAAGAAAAAGAAGTCTTGAATATGGGTGGAGCTTGAAGACATTGTATTGAATGAAGTGAAGTCAATTACAAAAAGACAAATAATATATGAACTACTCTGGTAGCGTAGTGGTTACGAATTGGGCTG
>NW_006408538.1:14513903-14516166 GCF_000296735.1 Chrysochloris asiatica | reverse complement strand
AAAACAACCCTGTGTAGGGTTTCTGAGGAGTGGTTGGTGGGTTTGAACTGCCAACCTTGCAGTTAGCAGTTCAGTGTTTATCCTACAGCGCCACACCAGGACTCCTGTGCTCTTTTTTTTGTTTGTTTTCTCATTAAACTTTGTTTTAATGGGTCTCAAAATTCTGTGACAAATTTTTGGTCATGTTGTTTCCATTTAAAAAGTTCTGATTTTAAAAACTAATAACTTAAAACTGTCACACACCAAACAAACAAATGGTTCCTATAACATTCCTTTCCTTCTGGAGGTTTTACGATGCATTGTTATCATTAACCAGTCTTTTACTATTAAACTTACATGGCCAACTGAGACAAACAGTTCTGAGATGTTCTTCCACCACTGATTAAAGCTGGAGTGGCAGGTGTTAAAGGTAATATTCATTTAACCTCTGAGCTTTCTGAGCAGACTTGGTGACTGCCAGCTCCAGCAGTCTTTTTGTCCATGACCTTGATGACACTCATGGCAACAGTCTGTCTCATGTCACCAACAGCAAAATGACCCAATGTAGGATAATCTGAGAAGCTCTCAACACACATAGGCCTGCCAGGAACAATGTCAACAAAGGCAGCATCACGAGACTTCAAGAATTTGGGGCCATCGTCTAGCTGCTTACCAGACTGGAGATCAATCTTCTCCTTGAGCTCAGCAAACTTGCAAGCAATATGAACTGGGTTACAGTCCAGCACAGGTGCATATCCAGTACTGATTTGGCCTGGATGGTTCAGGATGATTACCTGTGCAGTAAAGCCAGCAGCTTCCATTGGTGGGTCATTTTGGCTGTCACCAGCCATATTGCCATGGTGAACATCTTTGACAGAGACGTTCTTTACATTGACGCTTACACTGTCCCCAGGGAGAGATTCACTCAAAGCCTCATGGTGCATTTCAACAGATTTCACTTCAGTGGTTGCATTGACAGAAGCAAAGGTGACCACCATGCCTGGTTTGAGAACACCAGTCTCCACCCTGCTCACAGGGACAGTGCCAATCCCACCAATTTTGTAGACATCCTGGAGAGGCAGACTCAGGGGCTTGTCAGCTGGATGAGTTGGTGGCAGGATGCAATCCAGAGCTTCAAGCAATGTGGTTCCACTGGCATTGCCATCCTTATGGGTGACTTTCCATCTCTTGAACCAAGGCATGTTAGCACTTGGCTCCAGCATATTGTCACCATTCCAACCAGAAATTGGCACAAATGCTACTATGTTAGGGTTGTAGCCAATTTTCTTAATGTAGGTGCTGACTTCCTTAACAATTTCCTCATATCTCTTCTGGCTGTAGGGTAGCTCAGTGGAATCCATTTTATTAACACCAACAATTAGCTGTTTCACACCCAGTGTGTAAGCCAGAAGGGCATGCTCATGGGTCTGCTCATTCTTAGAGATATCAGCTTCAAATTCTCCACCACCAGCAGCAACAATCAGGGCAGCACTGTCAGCCTGTGAGGTTCCTGTAATCACGTTTTTGATAAAGTCTCTGTGTCCTGGGGCATCAATGATGGTCACATAGGACTTGCTGGTCTCAAATTTCCACAGGGTGATATCCATGGTGATGCCTCGCTCATGTTCAGCCTTCAGTTTATCTAAGACCCAGGCATACTTGAAGGAACCCTTCCCCATCTCAGCAGCTTCCTTCTCAAATTTTTTGATGGTTCTTTTGTCGATTCACCAAATTGTAGACCAGTAGTGGTTGACTTGCCAGAATTGACGTGTTCAATAATGACAATGTTTCCCATTCTGGCTTAGGTTTTGTGATAATTTTCACCAACACCTGTATTCTGATGGCAAACCAACTGCAAAAAAGCTCCTGGTTTGTTTTTTTTTTAATGTTTTATTGTAAATTATGTGATAGTTTACATGGGAGAACATTAGTTTTACATTCATCCTATTGTATATCGTTTCATTGCCATGGTTACAATCCACTCCACGCATCATCAAAAAACCTAAGAGTATACCCTGCAAGCCTGCCCCCTGGTCGTCAGCAGAGAGCCCTTCTCCCTCTCTGGGTCTAAAGTCCCCAGTTGCTCCATCTCTCCACGTCATTGTCTCTGCCTCCATCTCTGGCATCACTGCTTCTCTGGATACGGTCCCGCTCTCCGCCCTTCTCCCTTGATGGTCCCAGAGACCTCTACTCCTAGACTGCAAAGTTAATCACTCCCATCCTTGCCATAAAACATCTACTATTACATTTCCAATCCTCACAATCAGTCCTGATAACAATTATT
>NW_006408538.1:14506743-14513803 GCF_000296735.1 Chrysochloris asiatica | reverse complement strand
CAACCCTCACAATCAGTCCTGATAACAATTATTCACTATTGTATCACAAGAGACCTATTCACATTTCCTTTCATCAGCCCCACCTAGACAGATTGGATATTACTCACTGGAGATTCTACCTTCCTTCACGCCCTCTGGATCTAGGTTCCCTCTTGAAAGCTTGTATGCCAGTCACTTCTTGCCTTTGTAGCCCTCCCCCCACCCCATTTTGGGTAGCCAATGTCCAAGTTGCCCATCCCTGTCTTCTCTGTGTGTGGAGGGATGGGAATGATCCTTGCTGTAAAGATTTGTTTCTTCTTTTGAGCTACTGCATCCATAGGTGTAGGTCAAGTTCATCAAATTGTATCAGATTACTCTATTTTCCCCTCTTCTTTCTTCTTCTGGTTGAGCTCTGATCATCCAGTCACTGAAGCCAGGTCAAGTGGGTATTATCTGCAAGTGTGGGTTCCTGTGTTCTTTTAAGATCTGCCTATATAGGATCAAACTTACAAAAGCAACTAGAAAGATTAGCTAGGAACCAAGGTGGCAGTGAGTTTATGGAAAAGTTTCAGAAAAGGAGGGTGAGAATGGTTGCAAACTCAAAAGAATGTAGTCAATGTCTGTACATGTAGAAACTGTTGAGCATGTGTATTTTCTGCTACTTATATTCTCAACCACATAAAAAAATCATTTTTTAAAAAAGAAAAAAAAAAAACCCCATTGGATTGGCTGTAGATTTCAACAATAACAAGAGAAGCCAAAAGACACTGAATTAATACCATTAAAATGCCAAAATAAAGAAAGCACCTATCTAGGAACCTAGATCCAGCAAAACTGTACTTTAAGAATCAAGATAAGGAACTTTCGGCAAGATGGCAGACTAGGCAGATGCACTACATGGACCATCTATCACAAAGACAACAGTGATGGAATGAAACAGACACAGATGAAAATTCTGAAATGCTGAAGTTCAGAGGAAAGGTTAGAGAAGTGGATGGAGTGCTTGCTGGAAGGAGATGAGCAGGGAAGGTGACAGAGGGAGACTGACTGGTGAACAGCCATCTTGAACTTTTGTGAGCAGCTTTGGCAGCAGAATGTGGCCTGGTAGAGCAGATTTACACAGGCAAGAGGAAAAGAGCAAGTTCTTCTTTTCCCCCATGCTCCCCTGGTGACCAGAGATGTATCCAGCTCCCACCCTCATCCACCCCTAGCACAGACCCTGGTCTCTGGAAGATACATGTTTGGAAGTCACGTTAGTGTGAGGCAGGAGCCACTGTACTGCTTTGGTGCCTAGATTCAGGCAGATTCAGCTCCAGGCCTACAGAACCTGCAGAGTCACCAGACCAACATTTTACTAGTTACCCTGTTCCCAGCTTACCTTTGGTCCTAAAAGATACTGAAACTAGCTCCATCAAGGACTCCCATAAGGTACTTCAGGATTGAATGCTCTGACCACAAACAACACCAAGTCAGAAAGGAACTCCATCTAGGGCCAGAAACCCCACTGTCACATCCCTCCCACAACCACCTTGTGATCTCTTAGACTGAAAGGAGATCCCCAGAGTTTTCGCCTCTGGTTTTTTGTTTGTTTTTAGGGGTTTTTTTTCTCCTTTTGTCATTTCATTGTTTTTGTTTGTTTATTCTCTCTTTCTTCTTCTTCTCTTTCTATTCCCTTAAATATTATCCTTTCTATCTCTGCTTTTGTTTTTCCTTCTGATTCTCATTCCCCCTCTCCCTTTCCCCCCTTTTGATCTTTCTTTACTACTCTCTACTCTCTCTTTTCATCTTCCCTTTCACTGGTTTGTCTAATTATTGGTGTGTTTTTTTAAATTTCTTCTTTTTATTTCAGCTCTTATTTTTCTCTTCTATAGCTCCATTTCCCAGTCCCTCTTTTGTCAGAAACAAACAAAATGTGTTGCCAAAATAACAAATCAATTTGTATTAGAAGAAGTGTAGCATCCATGCTTTTTAATAGAAACCAGGATGGCAAGACTTTGTTTCTCGTGTTTCAGACATAGTATCAGGATCAGTCCTAGAGAAGGATGCCATGCTTGGTAAAGTGGAGGGTCAGAGAAAAAGGGGAAGACCCTCAACAAGGTGGATTGGCTTAATGACGGCAGCAGTGAGCTCAGGTGTAGCACCAATTGTGAGGTTAGTGCAGGACCAGGCGGTGTTTCATTCTGTTGTGCTCAGGGTCACTATGAGTGGTACAAACTCGATGACACCTAATAACAACATTTGTCTTTATAGTTATTATCTTCTTTTTCTCTGGTTGCTGCCTGCTTTGGCTTCTTTTTACCATTTGTTATTTTGTCTTTTCATTGTTAGTTCCTTGTTTGTCTATTTATTCTGTTTTTTTTCCCCTTGTATGTGTGAGGGGAAGGGTTTTCTCTTTCCCACCTGACAGGAGACAGCAACCATGCCTATAAAGTCCAGTCACAACTATACCCTTTGCAACTCCACCCACTTGGAAAGAGCCAAGACCAGCTCCTGTATCACCTGATTAATGATAGACAGCAGCCAACACTAACCAAACCTGCCCGACACTGACGTGTACACATGGCAAAAGAGAATGGAGTGCATGCGTCCATTCTCTAAGTACACCCACAAGAGACAGGTGGTGAGAGCCTAAGAACACATCAACATACAATCATCAATTTAAATACAAATACAACCACCCAACACTGCCCTGGAAACACCAGATAATTTAAGCTCACATGAAGAAACAAGAGAGATGACCAAGATGCAGAGCCAGACACCTTTTCTGAGGAAGAAAAGGTAATGGAACTAACTGAAAAAAAAATTCAAAAGAATTATTTTAGGTACCTGCAAAGGATTGACAGGAAGATCAAGGAAAGCAAGGAGAATATAGAAAAAACTTTAGAAGAATTCAGGAAAATACTACAAGAATAAACATACAAAATAAATGCAACTTTTGAAGCACTAGAATACCTGCAGTTAGAAATCCAGAAGCTTAATAGTAAGATTTCAAAAATGGACAAAATATTGAAAAGGCAAAGGAGTCGATTTGAAGCACCATAAGCCAGAATTAGAGAGCTTGAAGATAAATGTCTCAATACTAGTATGCTAGAAGAACAATCAGAAAAAAGAATTAAAATATTCAAAGAAAGTCTAACCATTATATGGGACACCATGAAGACAAACAACTTTCCTCTTACCAATTCTGGATAACCAGAATTCCAGAACAGGAAGAGACAATAAAAAGCACAGAGAAAGCTGTCAGAGTTGTTGGAAGAAAATTTCCCTACCAGCATGAAAGGTGAGAAGACAAACATGCAAGAAGTTGAATGAATCCCAAACAGGATAGATCAAAAAGAGAAAGAAAGAAAGAAAAAGAAAAACCAACAACACCAAGACATATCATAATCAAACTTTCCAAACCCAAAGACAAGGAAAGAATCCTGAGAGCAGCTCAGGAAAAATTAAACATTATCTACAAAGGCGAACCAATACGACT
Source organism: Chrysochloris asiatica (assembly GCF_000296735.1). Lineage (NCBI taxonomy): Eukaryota > Metazoa > Chordata > Mammalia > Afrosoricida > Chrysochloridae > Chrysochloris > Chrysochloris asiatica. The sequence continues at coordinate 14,510,346 of NW_006408538.1, read as the reverse complement.
AAGCTCTGATTTATTAACAGAAACACCATGGCAGGCAAGAAAGTAATGAATGACATACATGAAACTCTGAAAGAAAAAAAGTTGCCAGCCAAGAATCATATACCCAGCAAAGCTGTCCCTCAAATTCAAGGGCAAAATAAGGACATTTCCTGATACAGAAATTAAAGTAATGTGGGAGAAAGACAAGGCTTTCTACTTCCAAAAAGAAACCTCTCAGAAACCCTATACAGGGTCGCTATGAGTCAGAACCAGCTCTATGGTACATTACCACCAACAACCACCAGACCAACTTGGCAAAAATGCTAAAGGGTGTTCTTTGGAAAAACAGACAGCAACCTGAGATTAACATATATGACAACACCATTCAGAACAAAATCCAGGTATAGAAGTATTTAAGGTAAAACAAACCTAAAAGACTGAAAATAGGGAACCAGAGATATCAATGTACAACGAAGTCAACTGCAAAGCAAAAAGTCAACTGCAATGCAGATACAGAACTTCCAAATGGGGAGTAAGTCAAGTAGATTTCAAGATAAACTGTTTTAAGCAGGGGAAAAAAAACAAAACAAAACTACAAGGTAACCTCAAAGAAAAATAATATACCTGCACATCAAAATTAAGAAAGAGGAAAATCAGAAAGATTTAGTAAACATTAACACAACAGAAATGAAAATTAAAAGAAAACTCAAAAACAAAATTAACTCAGAGCAGAAAATTACGTGGAACCAAGAAACCAGCAGCACCACAAAAAAACACACAGAGGAAAATGACAGCAATCACTTCAGATCTGTTGATAATTACACTGAATGTAAATGGATTAAATGTACCAGTCAAGAGACAGAGAGAGCAAAATGGATAAGAAAATAGGATCCTTCAACATGCTGTCTACAAGAGACACATCAAAAACACGGAGACAACCTAAATGCCCTTCAACAGAAGAATGGTTAAACAAACTTTAATACAGACACACAACGGAATACTACAAGACGGTGAAGAATAGCCATGAAGCTACAAACCACCTCAGAACATGGATGAATCTGGAGGACATTATGCTGAGTGAAATTAGTCAATCATGAGAGGTCAAGTATTGTATGAGACCACTGTTTTAAAAAGTTATGAAAAGGTTTTCTAGGTAAGAGAAATATTGTATGATAGTTACCAGGAGTGAGGGGCAGGAGGAAAATTATTCATGGGCTAGAGAGTAGACACATGTTAACATGGGTGACGGAGCAAGCAATATACAACAAGAGGGACGTTGACAGAGGAAACCTGAAGGTAGCAGCAGACAGAGGTAGGAATGCAAGTTAAAGTGAATAGAAGTAAATGCTGTTGGTACATGGAAAGGATTGCAACCATGCAATGAAGCAAAGTAGGTAATTTGTTGAATGCAAAACTAATGATCTGCTCTGTAAACCTTCACTCAATTCACAATAAAAAGTTAAAAAAAAATCAAGAGGAAAGAAAGATACCATCAGACAAACAAAAACCAAGCTACACAGGCCCCACTCAAGCGAGCCGACTACAATTTCTACATTTTGATGCTATGATGAGAGCAAAGTACAAAATAAGCAGTAGTCTACCCTTTCTTATACTATATAAAGATGATGGAAAATAAAGGGTTTCTATCCTACTCGCTTTTTCCTGTATCTATTTATTTATTTATTCCCTTTTAGTATGGTATCTTTTCTTAAGCTTTTACAATAACAGTCTGATGCAATATTTGTGCTTTTGTGACTAAGTAATCACTCAGCATAATGTCCTCAAGGTTCATCCATGTTATGCGGTGGTTTACAGCTTCCCTGTTATTCTTCAAGGTAGCATAATACTCCATTGTGTGTATATACCACAGTTTATCCATTCTTCCACTGATGGGCACTTAGTTTGTATCCATCTGTTTGCTATTGTGAACATGAACATTGGTGTGTACATATCTACTCGTGTCATGGTTCTTATTTCTTGTGGATATATACCAAGTAGAGGAATTGCTGGATCATATCGTACGTATTTCAATTTCCAACTTTCTGAGGAAGCGCCATACTGTTTTCCAGACTGATTGGACCATTTTGCAGTCCCACCAGCAAAGTAGGAGGATCCCAGTCTCTCCACATCCTTGCCAGCATTTCTTATCCTCTGCAGTTTTTGAACTTCACTGTTACTGCTGGTGTGAGATGGTATCTCACTGTTGTTTTGATTTGCATATCTCTACGGCTCCATGGCACATAACCACCACCACCACCAATGGCTAATGATAGTGAACATTTATTCATATGTTTGTTGGCTGCCTGAATATCTTCTTTGGTGAAGTGTGTGTTCATGTCCTGTGCCTATTTTTTAACTGGGTTACTTGTCTTTTTCTTATAGAGGTGTTGTAATTTCCTATATATTTTAGAAATTAGTCCCTTGTCTGATAAATCATTGCAGAAGATTTTTTCCCATTCTGCGGGCTCCCTTTTTACTCTTTCAGTGAAATCCTTTGATGCACATAAGTTTCTAATTTTTAGAATGTCCCAATAATCTATTTTATCTTCTTTTGTTTTTGTAATTTTTGCAATGCTTGGTAGTCTGTGTGTGTCCTGGATTAGAAGCCTTAATAATTCTAAGATTCACATTTAGGTTTTCAATCCATGCTGAGTTGGTCTTTGTATATAGCATAAGGCAAAGGTCTTGTTTCAATCTTTTTCATATCAAGTTCCAGTTCTGCCAGCACCATCTGTTGAAGAGCCTATGTCTTCCCCAATCAATGTACTTTGGCCCTTTGTCAAAGATCAGTTGGTTGAATGTGGATGGGTTAATTTCTGGATTCTCAATTCTGTTCCATTGATCTATGTATTTTTCATTGTACCAGTACCAAGCTGTTTTGACCACTGTAGCCATATAATAAAATTTGAAATCAGGGAATGAGAGGAGGCCTCCAATTTTGTTCTTCTACTTAAGCAGTGCTTTGCTTATTTTGGGACTCTTTCCTTTCCATATAAAGTTTGTAATTGTTTTTTCCATCTCTCTAAAACATGTCATTGGAATCTGGATTGGGATTGCATTATATGTGTAGATTGCCTTGAGTAGTGTTGACATTTTCACAATGTTAAGTCTTCTTATCCAGGAGCATGGTATATTCTTCCATTTTTGTAAGTGTCTTTTGGTTTCTTGTAGTAGTGTTTTGTAGTTTTCTTTATCCATCTATCTATTTATTTAATTTATTTTTTTGTTAAGGTTTTTACTGTGGATTGACTGCAAGTTTACAGGGCAGATCATCAGTTTTATATTCAATAAGTCATACACCTTGTTTCATTACAATGATTATAATTCCCGCCATGTACCATCAGTTAACAGTATTTCTGATCAACCACTCCGTTTTTGTTACAAAACTTCTACGTTTACAATTGTGACAATCTCAATTAGTCATGATAACAATTATTCACTATTGAATCATACGAATCTTATCCCCATCTCTTTTCACCAGACCCATCTAAGACAAGATAAAACTATTCAGTGAGGACTCTTTCTTTTCCCCCATACTCTTAAACTAAACTCCCTCTTGAAACCTTGTAAGCCAGTTACTTCGTGCCTTTATCACCCCCTCATTTTAGGTAGCCAATGTCTAAG
>NW_006408538.1:14502523-14504168 GCF_000296735.1 Chrysochloris asiatica | reverse complement strand
TCTCGTTTCTGGACATGTGCTGATATGGTTATCTGTTTCTGTTTTTTGGGAATATTCAGGAGTTATCTGCGGCCTTAATACTTAGATGGGTGTGTATTTTGGTATTTTTTATGCTTTCTGATTGCCTCCAGGTAGATGTGATCAGGAGATGGGTTTTCCTTTTCACTCTTCTTCCTCAGAAATTTCAAGATGCCACTGTTGGTCATTGTGACATAACTCAGGATTTAATTTTCGGCCTATTTCCTTTTTAGTCTGTCCTGTCCTGCTCCACAATCCCCATTCAGGCCTTTTTCCTAGTGATAAACAGTTCAGGGCCAGCTGTGGCCGTTTGGTTTTCAGTGGAAACTGTCACTTAAACTGTCACTGTGTGCATACGTAGTAGAACCCTTCGAGGGTGGGATGGGGTGTCCACTCACTCAGGCAACCCCTCTAGTCACCAGAATGGAGGTACACAGACAGTGAGAGACCAATGAACAGATACCAAAAAAAAAGAATGTCCACACTTTATCTCCGCGGTTCTGTCAGGCATCTGTGGCCGCTCTGATCCTTCTCCCGCTTGATCTCACCCAAGATGATGGCTCCAGGAGCAGCTGAGCATCTTGAATTAGAAAATACTGGATTTCTTGCTTCTGCTACAAATTCCCCTAGCTGTAAGCCTTCCAGTCTTCTAAATATTCCTTTTTATGTGGTTCAGCGTTCTGAGGACCATCTCCTGCACCTGCTTGGTTTGGTATTCTGTGTTGTTGCCGATGGAGCTCCTTACTGCACTTTCACCCTCTCCACCATCTTGTTTGTTCTCCTTTATCTATTTATTTTTAAGTGGCCATTCCAAGTCCCCTTTAGAACCCTAGCATGTTGATCTGCACACATACCCCATCATCTCCAGCCCTTGCATAGGGACCTCAGTGGCTTTGATTTGGCTGGAGTTGTCCTAAGCCTTTGCACAAGTCAAGAAGGCAGATGGACAAGACTGACATGGCCAGACAGAGCTGCACAGGCCACCTGATATGAGGATCTCCACACACAGCCTGAGATGGTGCTAGAGCCGGAACCAGAAAGTGTGGTTACCTGGGAGGACCTGGACCCCTTCTGGAGCACACCCAGGCTCCCTGAGGGCCCTACACCAGCTGTGTATCCAAGGTCTGGCTCTGTCAGCCTCTGCCAGAGGTGGCGCCAGTGAGCCAGTTCAGGGAAGATCAAGACTTGCTTCCCCAGCCTGGATCATGGGAGCAACAAAGCACATCACAGGACAGAAAAGAATAATGTGTACCATCTATTCACTTCCTCTGAGCCAAGTGTAAGGCTACCTCTGCCAAGATCTCCTTGTTAAGGTTCAGCATCACATATTGGCCAGGGATTGTACCAGAAAAACAGACAAAAGTCAGGGTTCTAGTTGAAACCACTGGTGAAATGTTAACGCACTCGGCTACTAACCCAGAGGCTAAATTCACCTACAGGTGCCTTGTGGTCTACTGAAAAGCCAGCCATTGAAAAGCTCATGGTATACAGCTCTGCTCTGGCACACACGGGGTTACCATGAGTTGAACCAGTGTGACAAATGGAAGACATTTTAGAATACCTAATTTCTCATAGTTTCATATTTATATTGTTGTTAAGTGCCATCAAGTTGGTTCTGACTCATAGC
>NW_006408538.1:14493763-14501948 GCF_000296735.1 Chrysochloris asiatica | reverse complement strand
TTGATCCAAGTAAAATGAAGTCTTTGATAACTTCAATCTTTTTTCCATTTATACGTATGCTATTTATTGGTCCAGTGATGAGGATTTTTGCTTTCTTTACAATGAGATGCAATCCATACCGAAGGCTGTGGTCTTTGATCTTCATTAGTATTTTAAGTCCTCTTGGCTTTCAACAAGCAAGGTTATATCATCTGCATATCACAGGTTGTTAATGAGTCTTCTACCAAGCCTGATGCCACATTTTTCTTCATATAATCCAGCTTCTCAGATTATTTGCTCAGCATACAGACTGAATAACTACAGTGAAAGAATACAACCCTGGCGCACATTTTTCCTAGTTCTAAACCGTTCAGTGCTCCCTTGTTTTGTTTGAGCAACTGCATCTTTTTGGTTTATATATAGGCTCCTCATGAACACAAGTAAATGTTCCAGAAAACACATTCTCCACAATGTTGTCCATAGTTTGCTATAATCCACACAATTAAGGGTGTTTGCATAGTTAATAAAGCGCAGAAAAACATCTTTCTGGTGTTCTCTGCTTTCAGCCAAGACCCATCTGAGATCAGCAATGATATCCCTTGCTCCACATCTTCTGAATCCAGCTTGAACCTCTGTAAGCTCTCTGTCAATGTATGACTGCAGTCATTTTTGAATTATCTTTAGCAAAATTTTCCTTGCATGGGACATTAATGATATTGTCCAATGATTTCCACATTCTGTTGGGTCACCTCTCTTTGAAATGGGCAAAAATTTGGATCTCTTCTAGTCAGCGGCTGAAGTGTGTTCCCAGATATGAGTAAACTTGTCTGAGTGCACACTAGATTTGATGCTGTATATGTGGGTATTACACACAGGGGTAACTACAGGTGTGCAAAGTATGAGTATGGGCACTATACATACACATACATGCACGTGGATATATATCAGCAATATACTTGCTTCCTGCAGCCTGAGATCCCTGCCATTCCCAGGCCCCCAGGGACTGACCCACGCAACAGCTAGAGACTGGCACTGGTTTCTTCTGGGTAGGGATACTGAGACCCCTCCAGGGTGCCATGCACACTCACTTGTATGTTATATCAGCAGGTCCCCATGAGCTCCTGAAGGCTGAGATGCTCTGAGCATCTCAGTAGGAAGCAGATACTGAGAGTAATGACTATTTTCTCAGCTGCTACAGGTTTGGCTGCTCCACGGCTTCCCTACAAGTTCATGTTCAGGGCCCTGTATTTCAAAGGGCTAGTGTGGAATATTCGAGTACTTTAAACTGCTTTTTAACCAGCACACTTCTTAAAGTTGTAGCTGCCTGGGGGCTCTCTGGAGCCTGCAAGCTGGCCTGAGAGATTCACCTGGGGCCCAGCCTCTCCCTTATCTCACGTCCAGGCTGTGCAGGGTGGCTCTTGGGTTCACAGGGATGAACCACCCAACCTAAGAGTCCTTTCACAAGCCACAATGCTTAACACTGATGCCTGTTGTGAAGTGCTGCCAAGTTGATTCCAACTTACAGCAACCCCATATAGGGTTTCCAAGGAGCAGCTGTTGGGTTTGAACCACCGACCTTGTGGTTAGCTGTGCAGTGCTTATCCTACAGCACTGCATCTATTTGGGAAGTTCAGCAGCCTTTATATCCCAGGCCTGGTGCTGGTGTGGAAAAGGGAGAGGCCTGGGTTTGGCTGCGTCATAGTGGCTCTCACTTCTCTGGGCCCCAACCCTCTTCTCTGTGTGTGGAGGACACACTCAAACTCATGAGGATTCAAAGTGCTGGCATTTGGAATGGGTCTGGTAAGCAATATGTGCTCATCAATGGCGCCTGTTAGTTGAACACATCTAATTTCAATCACTTTGGACTCACCCAAGAAATAGGACCTCCGGAGTGCAGTCTCTAATTTATCAAGTGGGCTGTTGTATATGGAATCACTTTGTAAACTGTACAGCCATCTTCACATTCAGCGGAACTTACTCTTTCTCTCCTGCCAGGAATTCTACCGTTCTTCCTTTTGTGTTAAGCACTGCCCTCTACCCAAGGGCTTGCTATTAAATGAAAGACTCCATGTGGGGCTGAGGCTTAAGACTTCAGGGCAGAGTCTCAGCCAGGGTAGAGTGGTCATCTGGATATTGATATCAACTCTTCTTGTTGTTGGGGATGCCTGTGTGTTCTAGGATGTTGAGTAGCATCCCTGCCTCCAGTTGTGACAACCAAAAATGTCTCCAGACATTCCTTCCAGAAGAATACCCAACGGCAGCTCCAAAAGTACATTTCATGACCAAAATGTATCACCCTAATTAGACAAGTTGGGAAGAATGTGTTTAGATATTTTAAAAGCTAAGTGGTCCCCATAACTGCAGAGCGCACAGCTCTGCTACCCATCCAGGCTTTGTTAATTGCTTCCAATCCAGGTGATCCATTAACAAATGATGTAGTGGAGCAGTGGAAGACCAAAGAAGCCCAAGTCATAGAGACAGCTAAAGCATGGACTAGGCTCTCTGCCAGGAATAACGTTTAAATCAATTTGATCATCAAGTGTGCATCACTTCTCCTGTTCTGCCAAGACCCTTTCCTTTTTGTTTGCATTTAATGGACACAGTCTAAGAAACATTGCAGAATAAAAGCCCAGACATGTTGAGTCCTTTGGTGATTAAATGCACATTAGCAAATCTGTCTTGTCCTGATTCACTGTTGTAAAGCATGAGCAGAGACTAGAAGTATCATCTGGATTGTTGTTAAATGTTTAAAAGCAGTGGTTCCTCTCTGCTTTTGTGCATTCTCCCCCATCATGGTTTAAGTATAAAGCACTGTGAATGAAGGTACTTGTCAGGGTTAGCTGCAGGGGTGTGGGTGTTTTCTTTTACTTTTTTGTTTGAAGAGGGAGGTTGTTTAATTTTAAATTTATGGGCTCCTTTCCCCCTTTTTGTTGTTGTTGTTGTTAAGTGCCATTGAGTCCCTTTTTTTATGGTGATCTAATTGCATTGGTTAAAAGCAGCTAACCAATTGTTCTCTAGAATATACCCTCTAGCTAAGCCTAACTTTATTTAGAGGCTGTAGATGGACAAGCTTGACTGTTTCAACCAAAATGGGAACAATAAACAAACAACATCAAAGCCCTCATTAATAACATTGTGACTTTGCTGTTATGTATAGAATCCTTCCTTCAAGAAAAAGCTTGTGACCATTCTGTATGGCTTGTCTGGAAACTTCTGTAAATCTTATGTTTTAGTAATATATTTTTTGTTATTCTAAAAAAAAAATGTTACCAAATGGTAATGGTTAGGGGTATCGCCCCTCCCACTTGAGAACTGCTGCTGAGAGGAATTTTTTGCTTTTAGTTCTTAGAGTCTCTGAACCCTCTAAAACCAGTATGAGGTTGCTTGGCAGGGAGAGAAGACAAAAGAAAAAGACTAAACAGAGAGGGAAGAGGGCAATTTGAATCCCTCCAAGCAGCAGGGAGAATCGCTGCCTTGGAGGCTCACACATCCCCAAAAGGAAAAGTTCTGGTAAAAACAAAACCACACTCCATCAGCATGAAAGCAGTTTCTATGGTTTCAAAACCAGCCCTTAGGATGAATATTTAACACATATCAAGTGCCAACAAAATACCACCCTCCCCGACAAGTCCACACGGTGCTGGTCTGACAGCTGTCAGTGCCCAGGTCTCCTGGGCCTAGAAGGGGCGCCAAGCTCTCTTGAGCAAGGCTTCTGAGCGGCGCCGGACTCTGAGAGGGACTCGGAGGCAGGCAGAACTGCTATGACCCTGGCAGAAGCGGGGCCCAATTTGGCCGGCAATTGCTCCCAACACCTTTGTACTGTCAGCCTGGCTGGATCAGAGGGGTGCAGGGTGGGCCAGGAGCCTACCGCCCAGACAGGTGGGCTGCCAAGAGGGGTCCTGAAGAAAACAGAAACCTGAAGATGCAGACAGGCTCAGCAAGGCCCCATGAAAGGGCCTCTTTGTCTCTCTTCTCATTGCCTCCCTCTGCTCCAGCTATGGGCTCTGCAGAGGAGGTAGGAACCCCAATCCCCACGTCCAGAAAGTTCTTACTCCAGTGTCTCAGTGCATCATCCTCAGGCTGAGGAGAGACCCCTGGCGGCTGATTCCCCCTGTGGTGGGACCAGCTATAGCTGGGGTCAACCTCTGGAACGATATCCAGGTGAAGCTTCAGATCTCAACTCTCCTAGGGAGAGTTTTCTAGGAGTGAGATTATGTTTCTAGCAGGGTGTTGACCCATAATTTTGCCGATTCTGGTATCATTCTGGATCACCCATATTTTACAAAGTTGGGTCCATCCAGACGTCACCTCGTAAGCCATGACAGAACCGGCAAGAATCAGTTCAAAGTCCTGGTGGAGTTTCAGCCAGTCACTCAGCTTCTCAGCGCCTCAGGAAAAAGGAAAGTTCAATGCCTATGCTGTGGAGAGGATTCCATGAGGCCAACCTTGAATTAGCCAGCCCCCTGCCTGACAAAGGGCACATTCCGGAACACTATTGTGATGGTTCGAGACACCACCAAGAGACCTCATATCCTGTCTTTTCAGTGGTCCATCACAGCCTCCGCTGGTCTCTGTTCTCCATCCCCTCCCCCTCTTCAAACAGACCTTGGGGACCCCTTCAGGAATTCTCCTCCTTCCCCTTCTCCATCAGAACCTATGCTTATGCCTCCTGGACCATCCCACCCCCGCCAAACTCCCCAGAGTTCCCTGCAGGCCTCTACCCTTTCCCCTGTCCCAACCCACCCCCCAACACACACACAGGTCAACTTCCTCCCTCCAGCTCCACCACACTCTGCAGGCCCTCCAGTCTCCTCGGAGGCTGGCCTCTATGCTCACCTTCTCCAAAAGGCCTTCCTCCTCAGCACTGTCTGAGCTCCCTCAGCACTGCCATCAATGGGACTGAGCTAATAACCTGACCCAAGGCTTTTAAACAGTCACGAAATGCTGAAAACAACTGCCCCTTTGGTTTCAAACAGTTCCCTACTGCTGAGAGCTGAAAAAGGAACGTGACCTGGCACAGATGGATAAACCAAGGCACACAGACAAGTTCATCCAGGGCCCACCAGTATGACAGGGATAATGAGGGAATCCTTATCAGTCATCTGAAGCTACATGAATATTTATAACACATCCCAGGTTAATGCAAAAGACAAACAATAGGTAGAACATGCCTGACTCATTCTCACAGCTGCCTGAGAACCCCAGGGCTCATCAAATAACTCCCTCAGTTAACACAATGGGGCCATCCATCCTGGGAACCGGATCTTCTCTCTGATCACAGCAGGACAGCTCTGGCCCCGGAAACCAGGGTCAGGCACGGTCAGAGGCAGGTAGGTTCTACAAGGGGAGAGCCAACTGATAGCCTTTGTACTGACTCTGCAAAATCTCCAAGGGGCATCAGGGCTTCAAGAACCAAGTAGAAGCCCCTGAACAATGGACAGGATGAGCTGCTGGCCCCTTGGGAGAGACTGCTGGTCTACCATCTGCTCCCCTCCCCAAGCTGAAGCCGTGCCAGCACCCGCTCTGTCGGCCTCAGCCAGTCTATGACCTCTCCACCAGCCCACAGCACTGAGGAAGATGCTCTCAAAGGACCTGGGGCTCAGGCAGCAGCTCAGGCCCTTGCCCACCCCAACGCCTTTTCCTTTCCCTCATCCACCAGGGAAACAAAGGATGAGCGGAAGAATCAGCCTCACAGGACCTTCAAGTAACCACTGAGGAGACAGTTACTCTCCTCTTCATCCAGTTTCTGGCAAATTGTTAAAAGAAGGAACATGGGCCTGTGGCTGGAAGTATGGTCTTAGGTGGAGGCTGAGGATGCTCCTTAGCCAAGGCAATGAGTCATGGGTCAGATGTCAAGGGTCAGAAGTCAGAACAGGTCATGAGCTTATCTTCCTCCAAGAGTGATATTCTGGTGACCTGGGGAGGGCACCAGGGAAGGAGGTTTGGGGGTGAGTGATTGCTTGACCTCCACATCATGAACCTCAAAAACGTAGAAAGGCATTTCCACCTGCCACCACCCACAAAGCGCCTTATAGGTCCAGGTCTTAGGGATTTAACTAGGCCTTTTCTGAACTAATCATGTTCCAGGCTGGCAAACCCATGAGATAACAAGTTTTAAAAGTACATCTTGCTCTAGGGAAAGACATAGCTCCTTCATGAGGCATCAAAAGACCTCTTCTATTTTCCAAGGACGTACCCAAATTCTGCCCAGGGAACATGCTCCTATCACCCCTCAAGTCCTAACTTCAGTGCCTTCAATGATGCACCTCAGAGATGGGTTTCATCTTTTGTCATAGTCCCAAAGAGCCTCCATCTCCACCCCTATCATCTAAACGGATCCACTCAGAGCCTCCTCAGAAGGTCTTGGACCAGATCAGCCAGTGGGTCTAATAGGGGCCTTGCTAAGGGAACACAGTAGCTTAGAACCCCTATCTGGGTTCCCACCCTTGTACAAAGTTCCCTCCTGGCCTGGATACCCACCATGGACGGGACTCTCCAGCACAAGATTGGAGACCATCCGTGCTGAGGGTATGGTGGGACACAGCATCACTCAGACCCCAGTCTGGCCCAGCAGCCAGAAGACCAGCTCACTGAGCCTGAGTTCCTAGGTACAAACATTGGAGACATTCAGACTTCTCTGTGAGAGTTACTGTGGCACTGAGTAAGCGAGGTCACCTTTTTAAAGAGTCTGGTTCCCACGGTGTTCTCAAAACTGATTGAAGTTACTACTCCACGTGTCTGGGGACCCACACCAGTGCAAAGCAGAGGGCAGGAAGAAGCTGTGCTTGGTGTCTTCATGCTCAGCTACCTGCTGTCCAGAAATAGCTCCAGATGCATCTTACCCCGAAATGCAACCTAAGACAACCTGCCAGCCACAGCAACTTATCCAGGGATGGCAATATACTCTGCCCAGGCCAATTTCCCTGGGATTTAATCTAGGAGAGAGCACTTTTGTCTTCAGTCCTAAGAGCAGGAAGAGTAGGAATCTGGGCTTGCCTCATTTCCTGCCATGCAGAGAAAGCATATCTCCTGTCAGTTTATATTGCCTCAAGTGGACAAGCAGAGATAGAGAGGGGGGAGCATGTTCTAACAGTCCCTGGAATTGCCCTGCCCCACAATTCTTGCACAGACTCTGTGGACACTGCAAACAGGTTCCTTCCAACAAATCCTCTCTGGCTTAAGCTAGTGTGAATTGGGTATCTGTCACTTATAACCTTAAGATCCCTAGCTAATATTCCACCGTGATGATGCCCAGTGCCTGCGGAAGCAGCTCAGTATATAGCTCTTAAATGAATGGATAACAACACAGATTTGGGGTTTCAGGAAGCTGGTTACAGCCTCTCAGAGCCTGCTGACCTAATGATATTCCCATCCAACCAAAGATATTGAAGGAGAAGAGGAGCAATAGAACTCTTAGGGAGGTACCCTAAGAATTGGAGATTTCTCTGAAAGATGACATAAAGAAAGGATATGATCCAACAAAGAGTCTTGTGATTTTCCTTAGATTATTCCACCACTCATCTGTCACTGTCGTACTGTGGGGGGTTGCATGTTGATGTGATGCTGAAAGCTATGCCACCAATATTTGACATATCATCAGGGTCACCCATACTGGACAGGTTTCAGCAAAGCTTCCAGACTAACACAGACTAGGAAGAAGAGACAGACCACTTCAGAATGGTTCGCCACTGAGACCATTATGAACAGCATTAGTACACTGTCCCGTTTAGTACCTGAAGATAAACACCTCAGGTTGGAAGGTACTCAAAATACAACTGGGGAAGAATTACCTCCACAAAGTAATTGTTGTTGCTAAGCGCCATTGAGCCGGTTCCGACTCATAGCCACCCTGTATAAGGTTTCCAAGGAGTGGCTGGTGAATATGAACCACCAACTTTGCAGTTCAAACTGGCCTTGTAGTCCAGTGCTAGTCCTACAGCATCACATCAGGATTCCTCCACCAAGTAGAGTTGATCACAATGATGTGAACGGAACAAAGCTCTACAACCTTCACTTGCTAATGTGGCTCAGCTCAAAATGAGAAGAAACAACTGTAAAATCCATTAATAACCGCAACATGCAATGCATGAAGTATGAGTCTAGGAAAATTGGAAGTCATCAAAAATGAAATGCAAGAGAACAAACAAGATGGCGGATCGGGTGGACGTATAGCAGAGAGCTCCGCCAACAACAACACAGAATACCC
>NW_006408538.1:14488837-14490533 GCF_000296735.1 Chrysochloris asiatica | reverse complement strand
GACCATATGTTTCACTAGCTGAGAAGACCTCATTGAAAAGGAATGGTGTCACATTCACTGTCAAAGAGAACATTTTAAGATCCATCTTGAAGTACAATGCTGCCGGTGACAGTATCATATCCTACCTGCAAGGAAGGAATCAGTACCTGACTGCAAACCACAAGGTTGGCAGTTTAAACCCATCAGCTGCTCTTTGGAAACCCTATACAGGTAGCTAGGAGTAGGAACCTACTCACAGCAACAAACAAGGAATACAGTTACTAACACTGTATTCAAATTTATGCATCAACCACAAAAGCTAGTGATAATGAAATTGAATAATTCTACCAACTTCTTCAGTGTGAAATTGATTAAACATGCAATGAAGATAACTGGAATGAAAACACTGGAAAAGAAGACACAAAGGATCAGTAGTTGGAAACTATGGTCTTGGTGATAGGAATGATATTGGAGATCACATGATAGAATTTTGCAAGACTAATAACTTACTCACAGCAAATATATTTTTTAAAAACAACATAAACTGTGCATACACATCAATCATATTGACTACATCAGTGGGAAGAAAGAGTGGAAACAAGGCTGGTGGCTCACTGTGGAATACACCACACCATTAGTTCCTCATATGCAATTCAGGCCAAAGCTGATGAAAATTAAAGCAAGTCCACGAGAGCCAAAATATGACGTTGAATATATCCCACCTGAATTTGACACCATTTCAAGAACAGATTTGCTCCAGGAGACAGTTGTTGTTGTTTTGTTGTTAAGTGCCTTCGAGTCGCTTCCGACCCATAGCGACCCTGTATAGGGTTTCCAAGGGTGTAAATCCTTACGGGAGTAGAAAGCCTCATCTTTCTCCCGTGGAGCGGCTGGTAGTTTCGAACCGCTGACCTTAAGGTTCGCAGCCAGGAGACAGTAATAACCACAAAAGTTGTGAGATGAAATTGAGAACATCATCCTCTACGATCCTCATTAAACACTGTCCAACTTTCATATGCATGTGAGGCAACTGAAAATACCATGGCTTGAGTCAGGAACACCTTAGTCCTCTTTAACACTTTGAAAAGGTCTTTTGAAGGGATTCTAGAACTTGCCCAGTGAAATAGGCCTCTTGCGGAGCCTTTGCAGTGTATAGGACCTTAGGTGGAATCCTGAGTCCTATCCAGAACCTTCTTCAGTGGGACATTCCCACTAACAAGGACAAGAAGACCAGCCTGGAACAGCTACGGCAACAGAAGATACATCTTCAAAGAAAGATCATCAGGAAAAACCCCAAACAAAAATGGCAGTATGACTGGCTACTACAAGAATAAGCAAGCTGTTCGCTGGGAAGCCATCAAGGCAAGCAATCAAGTTCCTTCAGGACAAACCCCCATCTAGGACTGAAACTCAAAGGGAACACAAGAATAGCTATGTAAGCTTGCTAATGACCACATTGGTCTACTGGTGAGTGAAAGAGGGGGAAAGGTAGCAATGAAGAAATGGGCTGAGTTCACCACATTCCATAGACTTACGTTGACCTGGAGATGTGAGAGAGCAGAGGAAGGGCTGGTTGGTCTAAAGTGTCGTGAGACATGGGGGCACCTGAGCCTGTGGTCAAGGACATAGCCACAGAGGGCTAGAGCTGAGAGTGAAGCATCCAGCTGATATGGAGTGAGAGGAGGCACACAAGAACACCCAAAGTTGCAAATAGTAC
>NW_006408538.1:14485701-14487577 GCF_000296735.1 Chrysochloris asiatica | reverse complement strand
AGCATTTCTCAAGCTGAAAGAACTGAAGAAAAGAGTCAAGCCTTGATTTGTAAATACTGAAGGATTCTATAGGCAAAATATTGAATGGTGCAGAAATTATCAAAAGGAGATGGAAGAAATACACCAGGTCACTGCACCAAAAAGAATTGGTCAATGTTCAACCATTTCAAGAGGTAGCACATGACAAATAACCAATGGTATTGAAGGAAGAAGTTCAACTGCACTGAATACACTGGTGAAAAACAAGGCTCCAGGAATTGATGAAATACAAATTGAAATGTTTCAACAAACTGATACGGTGCTAGAACCTCTCACTTGTCTATTCCAAGAAATTCAGAAAGTAGCTACCTAGCCAACTGATTGGAAGAAATCCATTTTTGTGCCCATTCCAAAGAGAGGTGACCCAAGAGAATGCAGAAATCATAGGACAGATCAGTATTACATGCAGGTGAAATTTTGCTTACAATCATTAAAAACAGTATATCAATAGGGAGTTGCCATAAATTCAACTCTAATTCAGAAAAGGATCTATAATGAGGGATATTATTGTTGATTTCAGATGAATCCTGGCCAGAAACAGAGAAAAACAGAAAGATGTTTACTTTTGCTTTATTGACTATGTACAGGCATTAGACTGTGTGAATCATAACAAACTATTGATAACATTTAAAGAATGGGTATTCCTGAACAATTAATTGTGCTCATGAGGTACCTGTACATAGACCAAGAGGAAGTTGTTAGTACAGAATACAGGGATATTGAATGGTTTAAAATCCGGAAAGGTATGCACCAGGGTTATATCCTTTCACCATACTAATTAGATCAGTATGCTGAGCAAATAATCCAAAAACCTGAATTATATGTGGCATCAGGATTGGAGGGAAATTCATTGATAACTTGAGATATGCAGATGACACAACCTTGCTTGCTGGTAGCAAAGAGTACTTAAAATACTTACTGATGAAGATCAAAGACCACACTCTTCAGTATGGATTGCATCTCAATGTAAAGAAAATAAGAATCCTTACAACTAGACCAACAAAATAACATTATGATAAATGGAGAAAAGATTGAAGTTGTCAAAGACTTGATTTTGCTTGGATCCACAATCAACACTCATGGAAGCAGCAGTCAAAAACATATGACATACTGCATTAGGTAAGTATAATGCAAAAGTCTAATGCAAAATTTTCAAGAGCTAAGATGTCAGTTTGAGGATTTAGGTTCACCTGACCCAAGCCATGGCATTTTCAATTGTCTCATATGCAGGCAAAAGTTGGACAATGAATAAGGAAGACTGTAGAAAAACTGATGCATTTGAATGATGGTGTTAGAGAGAATATTGAAAATACCATGGACTGCCAGAAAAACAAACAAATCTGTTTGGGAAAAGTACAATTAGAATGCTCCTTAGAGGCAAGGATGGTGAGAATTGTTTTCTCATACTTTGGATATGTTGTCAGGATGGATCAGTCCCTAGAGAAGGCCATTATGCTTAGAAAAGTGGAAGGTCAACAAAAAGAAGAAGACCTCTACAAGACCGACTTACAGAGTGGCCGCATCCATGGGCTCCAAGATAACAATTGTGAGGTTGTTGTTTTGTTCTGTTGTGCATATGGCCGCTATGAGTTGAAACCAACTGGACGGCACCTAACAACAACATCCCACTTTCAACCATGCTGCACCCTAGGGGTTCTCTTCACACCCGTACTTCCCACTCAGAATCCAGAAAGTCAGAAGGGAACCGGGGCAGGCTTGTTGGAAAGCAGTCTCACCACAGTGCTGTTCAGAGTTCTCTCCTGGAGCCCACCAGTTTACTCCAGGAGCTGAGAATTCATTTTTTGTCTCTGAGGAGACCTCAGTAGTCTCCATGGCA
>NW_006408538.1:14479956-14484472 GCF_000296735.1 Chrysochloris asiatica | reverse complement strand
GTTTGCCATCCCTTCCTATGCTCTGGACTAGTTTGAGTAAAACTGATGTCAGGTCTTCTCTGAATGTTTGGTAGAATTCACCAGTAAAGTCATCTGGACCTGGACTTTGTTGTTACTGGAAGTTTTTTTTAATGACCTGATCAGCTTTTTCTTTTGTTGTAAGTCTGTTCCAGTTTTCTACTGTGAGACTGTAAATCTTTACAGCAGCAGACAGCCTCATCTTTCCTAAGGAGCTTGTGGTTAGCAGCCAACCACCATTTCCTCCAGTGGAGATTAAATTATCTTCCCTGCCACTCAAAGGGAAACAAAATTTTCTTGCCTTAATTTATACATTCATTTCAATATTCCTGATCTAGAAATGTTTCCAGGAGCCCCTGGATGGTGCAAATGGTTATGGGATTGGTTGTGAATGGCCAAAGGACGAATGGACCATTGAAACCTCAGCTTCCATAATTATGACATCAGAAGAATTAGATGCTGTCCAGCTGCTACCATTACCAACTGCTCTGAACAGGATCACACTGGAAGATCCAGGATAGGATGGGAGGAAAATGTGGAACAAAACTCACAATCATATGGGGGCACGGAGAGGGGGAGTGGCTGAGGACTCTAGATTCATGGACTAAGACGAGAGGGAGGGACTAAGAGCTGGTGGCCAGGAGGCAGACTTGCAGAATGTGCCCTTTGGAGATGTAAATTATTATATATGCCTGAGTGGCTTTGTTTGTGTGTTTGTTTTTAAAAAAGCTAAAGTGGATAGAGAGAAATACTGATAACTGATGGTTCATGGAGAGGATTATAATCATTGTAATAAAACAAGGTGTATGATTTGTTGAATGTAAAACTTATGATATGCCCTGTAAACTTTCACTCATCCACAATAAAAACCTTAAATAATAAAAAAAAACAAAAAACACCTCACAATCATATAAAAAAAGCTAGGTGTACTGGTTGGACAGAGACTGGTGGAACCCGAGACTATAGCCCTTCACCCCACTTCACGTCTGGAACTGAACTCACTCCTATGGGTCAATATTCAGCTAAACAACAGACAAGTCAGTAAGGGGAAGAGTAACACTAGGAAGGCACGCATTCCTTAGAATAATCAACCACACAAGATCAAAAGGGTAGCAACTGCCCAATGACAAAGTTCAGAAGGCAGGAAGAGATCGGGAAGGAGGAAGAATGGAAATGAGAAACCCAAGGAAGGAAGTAGAATGAGTGATGTCGCATTGTGGAAAATTGTAATCAATGGCATATACAAAAATGTGTGTGAATTGTTGGATGTAAACTGATTTGTTCTATAAAACTGCACCCAAATCACAACAAAAAATAATAACAACAATGCTATGAAGCACAGTTCTACTCTGACACACATGGGGGCATCCTGAGTCAGGTCAACTCAATGGCAATAGGTAATCGTAATAAATGTTTCCATCCTTTCAACTGTCCTTTGAACTGGCTAGAACATCTGCTAAGGAGCTCTGGTAGCGTAGTGGTTATGAGTTGGGCTGCTAATCTTATAGTCAACAGTTCTGTGGGGGTAAGATGAGGCTTTCTGCTCCTGTAAAGATTTATAGCCTCACTCAGGGAGAGAGAGGCGCTGTGTGCTGGCAGCTGGGGAGCAGGCTTTCGGGGTATGCCCTTTGGTTGTTTGAATAGTTATATATTCCTGAATGCTTTGATGCACATCCAAAAGAAAACAAAAAAAGGGAATGGAAGCAAATGCTGTTGAATGATAATGCATGGAGGGGATTGCAATCATTGCAATGAGATGAAATATGATAGGATGAATATATAGCTGACATTCTCCCATGCAAACGATCACTTAATTCACAATAAAAACTTTTAAAAAATGTACAGCCTCAGAAACCCTATACAGGGCAGCTAAGAGTCAGAACCAACTCCATGGCACATAACCAACCAACCAGCAATAACTTCTGCTTAGTTCCCTCTTTGATTGGTGAATAGAATATATTCTTTAGCAGTTGTATTTATTTCTTAAGTGAGAGACATGATCTTACATTTTTCGGAAAATTATCTTTGAACAATTTGAAGGGCTCTAGCATTGTGACTGGAGTGCTGATGTGGCTCTGTGGGTTAATGCATTGAACTGCAAAGTCAGTTTGAACCACAAGGTTGAAGATTCAAGCTCATCAGCTATTCCTTGGAAACTTAACAGCAACAACAACAGGGCTGTGACTAGGGTCTGCTCATGCTGGATTCTTCTTCTCTAGCTTCAGGGGCCGTAGGACCCAGGCTCCCACCACCTTGGGGTCTTCCTTGCTCCCCCTCCTCTCCTGCTCCTGAGCTTAGCCGCTCACTAACGTGATTAATGTTCAGCTGGGTGATCTTAGGTTAAGCCCGGGTTTTCTAGAGCATCTGGGTGGGTGGTCAATGGGATGGGTGTGTTGATATTTCATATTCATTCTCCCAGTCTCTTCACCACTCCCTCTAACACCTCCAAGCTGTAGCCTTTGCCTTTTGTGTCCCAAATCACATGCCAGGATTAAGGGGCAGAAGCATAACCAATTCCAAACAAGGAGACTTTCTGGCACCTGCCCTTCTTTGGCGTTCCAATAATTGGAGCTGACTTCCACCCCCACCCCCACCCCCTCTTGTATAGATCCATTGTATAGCCTTGCCAGCTAAAATTCCCTGCTTTCTCCTGTTCCCTGCTGACTGCCTACTAGTCTCTTAGACGCCACTCACTTCCACACACGCTGGTCACCTACCAGGTGTGTGATGGGCTGCCAGATGCCATGGAATCGATCTCTATTCATGATGAGTCCATGTGTGTCAGAGTAGAACTGTGCTCCTGAGGGTTTCAGGGGCTGATTTTGGCCGGGGTTCAAAATAGTATGAGACAAAGTTCCTAACCTCAAAGAACTCACATTTAGATAAAGAGACAAAGGACAACGTATATGTGGACAAAGATCGATAACATAGCTAATGATGGCACTATAGACCACATTCCTTCAGTGCGCCATGCATAAAATACTTTACAGCTGTGATTTAATTTCATCTTAACAACAAACCCAACAGCAAATGGTGGAGGTGGTTATGTGCTGTGGAGTCGGAACCAACTCCTAGCGACCCTGTACAGGGTTTCCAAGGCTGTAAATCTTTACATGAGCAGAAAGCCTCATCTTTCTCCCACGGAACAGCTGATAGTTTCGAACTGCTGACCTTAAGGTTCGCAGCCTGATTCGTAACCACTATGCTACCAGAGCTCCTTAACAGCAGACAGTAGTATGAAAAAACCAAACAGTGGCCCTGAGAGGTCCCAGGATTCCCCCTTCCCAGATAGACAGCCCCTTGGGGATTAAACATGCTGTCCAGATGGGGAGCCTCAGGGATGTCATGTCAAATCTAAGGCAAGCGAGGCCCGAAGCCAGGACTAAGCACTCCCTGAATTTGTCCGTGAGCTCCAACTCACCAAGGGCTGGAGCTCATGGTCTGGGGGCCACCTCAGCACAGGTTTCTATAGCTACAGGCCCAGGACTGACTTGGCAGCCAGTTCTCCAATCCAGGCCCCTTTCACCAGGGAACTAGCTGCCAAAAACATGCCAGTTGGGTCCAAGAGCAGGCAGTGCCTCCCCAACTCCATCCCAGGAAACACCAGGCATAAGACAAGTCTTCCAGTCAGATGGATCCTGTCTGCCCAGTCACCCCTTCATGTCCCAGGGACCCCAACACTCACGATGTTCATAAGGGTGAGGATGTAGTTCTGCACATGCTCCTTGCCGTGGAAACGCACCACCGAGTCATCCACTGCCAACAGCACCTCGATGTTATAGCTGCCCGGCTTGGCATGACGCCGTTTCCGCTCTGGATCACCCAGCTGGTCCCCTACCAGGCCCAGCAAGTTGGGAAGGTCTCCCAGGCCAAAGGCTAGAAGCAGGAAAGAGAGGGAGGTCAGACCCCATGTGACGATGCCTGCCAATGCACCCCACTCTCTACCACAGCCCACCCTGTCACAAGTGCCGCTCCCCTGCCTCTGTTGGCCAGTACAGTGAGTGTGGGCTTCGTACCAGTGAGGGCATGAGCCCTTTCCCAGAGCGAGGGCACAGCGGAGTCTTTGAGTCAGGACCTGCAGAACAGTCAGAACCAGCCCAGAGGCCAGGAAGCCTGGGTCCTATCTTAACATTGGGTCCTCAGGCAAGTCCCTTCATTTGTTCAAGCCTCAATCTCCTCTCCTGTTACATTGGTTGTTAAGTGTCTTGGCATCGGTAACGACTCATAGCAACCTTGCATAGGGTTTCCAAGGAGTGGATGGTAGGTTTGAACTGCCAACCTGTGGTTCTTAATTAAGTACTGATCCTACAGCATCAAACTAGGAGTCCCTCGTGCTACATAGGGGTGAGTAAACTTTGATCCCACATGACTACTCTAAAACTCAAAGGTAGCTGTTGTTGTTGTTGTTAAGTGCAGTTGAGTCAGTTCTGACTCATAGCAACCCTGTATGGGGTTTCTAAGGAGTGGCTAGTGAGCTTGAACCACCAACTTTATGGTT
>NW_006408538.1:14476758-14478676 GCF_000296735.1 Chrysochloris asiatica | reverse complement strand
GACAGTGAATAGGAAGACCGTAGAAGAATTGATGCCTTTGAGTTACGGCATTGGAGGAGAATATTGACAGTGCCATGGGCTGTCAAAAGAACCAACAGATCCATTTTGGAAGAAGTGCTCCTTAGAGGCCAAGATTGCCAAACTTTGTCTCTCATACTTTGGACATATTGTCAGGAGGGCACAGTCACTGGAGAAGGATATCATGTTTGGTAAGGTGGAAGTTCAGAGAAAAAAGAGGAAGACCCCCAACAAGACTGACCGGCCAAGTGGCAGCATCGATGGACTCAAGCATGGCAACAGTAGTGAGGTTGGCCCAGGATCGGACAGTGTTTCATTCTGCCGTGTATAAAGTCACTATGGGTCGGTACCAACTTGATGGCACCTAACAACAACAACAACATGCAGAGCAGTCTGAGGAACCCGAGTTATGCCTTTTAAATCCATCTCTCACTGACAGGGGCCCGCCATTTCACCATCACAGTTCTGCCTTTTGGCTAAAAGCAAAACACTTATTACTAACATTTGTTAAGTCTCTGGTAGCGTAGTGGTTACAAATCGGGTTGCTAATCTCACGGTCAGCAGTTCAAAACTATTAGCTGTTCTGCAAGAGAAAGATGAGGCTTTGTGCTCCCGTAAAGGTTTACAGCCTCAGAAACCCTGTACAGGTTTGCTATGAGTCGGAACCAACTCCATGGCACATAACAACAACAACAACAATCCAAGGAGCTCTGGTAGCGTAGTGGTTACGAGTCAGGCTGCTAAACTCAAGGTCAGCAGTTAGAAACTACCAGTTGTTCTTCAAGAGAGAGATGAGGCTTTCTGCTCCTGATTTACAGCCTCAGAAATCCCATGCAGGGTCGCTATGAGTCGGAACTGACTCCACAGCACACCACCATGTCATCTTGGGGGAGTACAGTGGTTCCATAGGATAAGCATGGACTATGAACAACAAGGTTCTGCAGAAGAAAGATGAGACTTTCTGTTCCTGCAAGGATTTCAAGCCTCGGAAACCCCATGCAGGGTCGCTATGAGTTGGAACGAACTCCACGGCACTTAACAACAACATGTAATCCAGAAGTTGACACACTTTTTTCTGGAAAGGACCAGATAGCAACTATTTTAGACTTTAGAGCCCGTATGGTTTCTTCTGTGACTTCTCCGCTCTGCCACTGAAGCACAAAGTCAGCCATAAAAGGGAACAAAACAAACCCAATGTCGGGGAGTCAGTTCTAACTCAGACCTGCCCCAGAGGGTCCCCAAGGCTCTGAACATTAACAGAAGCAAACGCCTATGCCTCTCACCCACAGAACAGCTGGGGGCTCCAAACAGCTGATCTTTCAGTTAACAGCCAAGCCCTTAACCACTGTGCCACCAGAGCTCTTTAAAAGCAGCTACGCTGTTGCTGCTGTTAGGTGCCATCGAATCACTTCCAACTGATAGTAACTCTATGCACACAGAACAAAACACCGCCCAGTCCTGCGCCATGCTCAGTCATTGCGACATTTGATTCCATAGCTGCTGCTCCATCTCCTTTAGGCCTCCCTTTCTTTCACTGGCCCTCTACTTTACCAAGCATGATGTCCTTCTGCAGGGACTGGTCACTCCTAATAGTATATCTGAAGTATGTGAGGTCAAGCCTTACCATCTGGCTTCTAAGGAGCATTCTGGCTGTACTTTTCCTAAACAGATTTGTTTGTCCTGCTAGCAGTCCATGGTACTTTTAATACTCTTCTCCAACTCCATAATTCAAGTGCATCAATTCTTCTACAGTCTTCCTTTCAACTTTCATACACACTGAAAAATACCATGGCTTTAACAGTTATCAGGACTGATTGTGAGGGTTGGAAATGTAAAGGTAGACGTTTTGTAGCAAGGAGGGGAGTGATTAACTTTTCAGTCTAGGAGCAGTGATGCCTGA
>NW_006408538.1:14439506-14476505 GCF_000296735.1 Chrysochloris asiatica | reverse complement strand
AAAAATACCATGGCCTGGCTCAGGAGCACCTTAGTTCTCAAACTGATATCTTTGCTCTTGGACACTTTAAAGAGCTCTTGTGCAGCAGATACGTTTAATGAAATACGTCGTTTGGTTTCTTGACTGCTAAGCTTCCTTGAGTACTGGTGTGAAAGCAAGAAAAATGAAGTCTTAACAACTTCAATTCTTTCTCTATTTATCATGATGTCATTTACTGGTCCAGCAGTAAGGAATTTTGTTTTCTTCACATTTAGGTGCAACCCCACACTGCAGGCTGTAATCTCTGACCTTCATCATCTCAGCTTCCAGCAAGTAAGGGTGTATCATCTGTACATCAAAGGTGGTTAATGAGTCTTCTTCCAATCCTGATGCCATTTGTCTGTCAGTTTGTCATACAAACTGTGGTTTGCATGCCACTGTGATGCTGGAAGCTATGCCACCCATGGTGGACAGCTTTCAGCTGAGCTTCCAGACTAAGAAACTAGGAAGACGTTGAGGCAGCTTTCTGACTGCTTAGCCACTGAAAACCTTATGACTAGTAGGAGAACCTTGTCAGATTTTGTACTGGAAACTGAAATCATTATGAATAACAGCAGAATACTGTCAGATGTAGTGTTGGAAGATGAGCCTATAAGTTAGAAGGCACTCAAAATATAACTGGTGACGTGCTGCCTTCTCAAGGTAGAGTTGATCATAATGATATGAACGAACCTTCATTTGCTGATGGGGCACAACTCAAAATAAGGCGAAATAGCCACAAAATATCCACCAATAATCAGAACATAGATTGCACAAAATATGATGCTAGGCAAAATAGAAGTTGCAAAAAATGAAACAGAATGCATAAAGATCAATATCCTAGGTATTAATGAGCTGAAACAGACTAGTATTGGTCATTGTAAATCAGACACTCATATGATGTAGTATGCTAGGAACAAGAGGAATGGTGTTGCATTCATTGTCAAAAAGAACATTTCAAGATCTTTCTTGAAGTACAATGCTGTCTTGTACTTCCATACACCTACAAGAAAGGCCAGTTAATACCACTGCTATTTAAATTCATGTACCAACCAGTTTTGATACTTGGATCACTAATTTCTAAGAACATTCATTTACCCATAAATATTTGCGAGCACACCACATAGTGGGCCAGAGGTGAGACTATATCCCCAGCGTGTATCAAAGAATGGTGTAGCTTCAGGAAGGCTTCCATATTTATTAAGTGGAGAGACGGTGGGTGGGTGATGTGAAAATGGGACCCCCTGTCCTTGTACAACCCATAGTCTAGTGGAGTTGGCAGATAAAAAGTGAGAAACGCCAAGGGTTATGAGAGGACTGTCTTCCACACCAGAGACCTAAACCAGGCCTAGAGAGCCAGGGGAAGCTTCTAGAATAAGTAGGCAGAACCATGAACAGACACACCCTGCTGGGGAACAGAGGGAACGGGTGTCCAAGAAATCCAGTGTTCTTTTGAGTGTACTAAACATGGAGCAAGGAACCCTGGTGGCGTACACAGTGAGGTGCATGTTGGACTGCTAATCAAAAGTCAGCAGTTCGAACCCACCAGAACCTCCACGGGAGAAAGGTAAGGCATTCTACTTCTGTAAAGACTCACAGCTTCTAAAACCTATCGAGCAGTTCTAGTCTGTCCTTGTAAGTCCAAATCAACTCATTGGCAGTGGGCTGGGTTAAACATGGACGCACGTACGCAGTAACATCATCCTTGTTGCAGGTGACCCTGGTGGATGAGTCAGTGGGCACCTTTGCAGAGACCTGTGTTCTACTTCTAAGCTCTCTATAAGCATGGGTACTGCAGGAACTGAAATCTGACGGCAGAGAAACAAAGAACTACGGGGCTGTTTCCTTCTTATTTTCCCTTTGGTTAGTGGCACTAAAGGGGTTCCTGGGTAATGCAAATGGTTAACATTCAATGCTGCTGACAGCCTTTAGGTCGAGTCCACCCAGAGATACCTCAGAAGAAAGGACTGGTGACTGACTTCCAAAAAAATCAGTCAATGGAAACCCCTGAGGCGCACAATTCTACTCTGTTGCACACGGGGGCAGCATGAGTCAGAATCAACTCAATGGCAATTGGTTTGGTGGCACTAAGGAGCTCTGGTAGCGTAGTTGTTACGAATCGGGCTGCGAATCGTGAGGTCAGCAGTTCGAAACTACCAGCTGTTCCGTGGGAGAAAGATGAGGCGTTCTGCTCCTGTAAAGATATACAGCCCCGGAAACCCTGTACAGGGTCGCTATGAGTCGGAACTGTACAGGGTCACTATGAGTCGGAACCGACTCTATGGCACTTAGCAACAACAACAAATAGTGCAAAGAAGAAACATTACATTTAAGATTGGAAAACAGTGTGGCCAGTAATTGGACATCAGAGATGGCCAGGCCTCTGGCGGGGTGCACAGCCTGGTGAGCAGGGCTCAGGCTGGGTTCCGGGCCTCACTCGTCCCAGTCTGTACACAGCATTCAGTGGTCTGATGTCTGAGTCCACAGAGTGTACGGAGTTCCATAGACAAATTCCTGAGCAGGACGAGGACCCTCGGGGGCAGGAGTGACAACAGCTTGCTCCAAGGAGTAGGAAGAATACTTAAGTCACCCAATAAATACGTAAGTAATCAGTGCTGGAAGTTTAAGTGCAAATGAAATACTGTATGTGATCCCTCACAGCTCTCCCCACCAGGCCTGCCAAAAAGGAGTCTCAGAAATTATGAGTGAAATTGGAATCCTAACCCTGATACCTGGTGTGGCTCTGTGGGTTAATGTGCTGGACTGCAAGGTCAGCTTGAACCTTAAGGTTGGCGGTTCAAGCTCATCAGAGCTCCTCCGAAACCTTGTACAGGTTTGCTATGAGTCAGAACTGACTCAATAGCACTTAGCAACAACACTTATTAAATCTGTGGCTGTGATTCCCAGTAGGAGCAGGGTTATTACTATGTTAATGAGGTCCCACCCATGGAGGGTGTGTCCTAAAACTAATCATTTCCAGAGTTAAAATTTAAAAAGGCAGATTAGACATAGAGGGAGCACAAGCAGGCAGGAAGAGAGATGCCACACACACTGACCCCTGAGAAACTGAGGGACCCCAGGGGTTACAGAGAGAGACTCCTCCCCAATTCTGACAGACAGCCAGTGGTCTAAGCTTTTGACTTCTAGCCTTCTAAACTATGAGAAAATAGGTTTTTGCTCTGGTAGCATAGTGGTTATGACTTGGGCTGCTAACCTCAAGGTCGGCAGTTTGAAACTACCAGCTGTTCCATGGGAGAAAGATGCGGCTTTCTGCTCCCATAAAGATTTACAGCCTCAGAAACCCTGTACAGGGTCGCTATGAGTCGGAACCGACTCCACGGTACTTAACAACAACAACTTGTGGCATAACACTTTCTGTTACAGCAGACTTGACTTTTTAGATACTAGGTCACACAAGAGGTGTGAGATGGGGTCATTGGTGGAATGATGACTCCTACAGTGTAGGACTCCTGCTTGTGTTGGGAGTTTTGCTGCTTGAAGTAGTTGTAAGATTAGGGGACCATTGTTTATAGGGGAGCCTTTTGGGAAGTTGTGTTAAAGGGAAGAGACATGGATTGATACAATGGCATAGCTGGCCTGGCCTTGGCCTTTAGGTGAGGTGATGGAACTGCCATCGATGAACCATATATGATGGGGTGGGGGGACCTGCAGCGGGGTGGAGGAGATGTGGGGTAGTGGACGGAGGAGATGATCTAGCGTTTCCGTACATGAGTGAGACAGCTCTCTCATGGTTATAGGGAGGAGGGAGGCAGGGTTGAGAGGGAGGCAAGATTATAATTTAAAGTTGGGATTTTCAATGAAAATCATATGGAATAATTGAAGGCGTGAAGGGGAGAGGTTTGAGACTGTTTTGTGGGTGAGTAGATGTTGAGGTGGTGTGGAGACCTAAGAGAAGTAGGTCACCCACATATTGAAGGAGGGTACGGGGTGAGAGATTGAGGTTAGAGAGGTCTTTAGCCAGGGCTTGATATCTGGTGCAGCATACAGCAAGAACAAGCCAGCCAGTGAGGGAGGTGTGGCAGTTTTAATAGGATATAATATGAGGGCGGCTTTGAACTTGGCTAGTGTCTTGTTCTAGGATTGGTGTAGGGCACTTGGGTAGGAATAGAAAGGTATGTGTGAATGGTGTGTCATGAAGTGAGCATGCTAGGGGTTCTGTGATGATGGGTTGCGTAAGGACTCAGTCAACCCCAACTATGAATGTAGGGGTAGGGTGTGTCCGCCCTGAGTATTCTGGTAGAGCTAAGTAAGTGGCCCCAGTGTCTAAAAGAAAAGAGACTGGCTTACCTGAATCATGGACCGTTACCCTGGGTTCGCTGTGAGTTATTTCCGTGGGGGCCAGCGATCCCGGGCACCTTCAGTCCTCTGAAGCCAGTCCTAGAAGCTCTGATAGAGCAAACCCCTTCATTTGGTGGGACTGAGGGGCTATTGATCCCTTCCCTCTCTGGAGAAAGGCGCAATCAACCCTCCAATGTCCCTCCTGTTTGCAGGCAGGGCATGGGCCAGGGGGAGGATGAGGGCTAGGGCAGTTTTTTTGCCCAATGACCCTCTCGGTCACACTTGAAGCAGGACCCGGGTGATGCCCCAAAGGGTATTATACCCTTTCTTTGGTCTGGAACCCTGAAGAGCATTGGCCAGTAACAGGTATTTTGCCTTGTCTATGTCCAGGGCTGACTGAGAGATAAAATGAGTGTTAATAACTGTTATGACTACTGGGGATGTTGAATCTAGTTTGGTGTATTTCTGTAGGGCCTCCGTTAAGACGTGATAGAAATTGGGCTGGATTTTCGTCTGAATTTTGGGTGATATCTCTAATCTCGTCATAATTGACAGCTTTATCAGCAGTTTTCTTTAAGCCTTCTGCAAGGCAAAGAATCATATGATCTCTAAGTCCACGTGGCCTGGTTGATAATCCCAAGAGGGGTCTTCTGGGGGTGGGGTGGTGGTGGGGAACTGCCTGAGTTCCCACTGGCTTTTCGTTGCTCATAGCATGCACCTCATCAGCAAAAGCCTGAGTCACCGTCCAGACCCTTTCCCTTTCATCAGGAGAGAGTGTAGAAGTGAGAGTGACGTAGAGGTCATGTCAGGTGAGGTAATAGGATTGAGTGAGGTATTTGAATTCTTTGATGTAGGTGTCTGGATCCGAGGAGAAATTTCCTAGCCTCTTTTCGATTTGCGAGAGGTCAGATAGGGAAAAGGAAACAAGGACACGGACAATGCCCTCTGCCCCAGTTACCTCATGTAAAAGCATCAGGGATACAGGCAGTGATGGGCATTGGGATCAATGAGAGTGGTCTCCAGACAGAGTATGTGGTGGAGAGAGAAGGTGTGTGCTGAGGAGTAGGTGAGGCCAGTTGGCAGAGAAGGAGAGCGGGAAGAGGAGGCGGATGGCCCAGAGGGGGAGGATGGGTTGTATAAAGGGGGGAGTGCAAGTGGGGGATGGGCATGGTCTGATGGGTCAAAAGAGGAAGCATGGGGAGCGAGCTTAGGTCTTGGGTGGGGAGTGGTTTCTCATGGGCTAGCAGGATTTGAGAAGGGGCACAAGTCAGATAGAAAGAAAGATGAGAACAGACAGAAAGGAAAGCCTGTACGTAGGGGACCTCAGGCCACTTGCCGCTGCGCTGACAGAAGTTATCATGGTCACAAAGGATGTTGAAATTGAAGGTGCTATTCTCTGGCCATTTGGAACCATTATCAAGTTTGTATTGAGGCCACTCTTGATTACAGAAAAAGAATAAGCATTGTAGCTTGATATCAGATTGTAGCCCTAGAGGCTTAAGATTGCGCAGGAGACAACCCAAGGGTGTGGAGTGAGGCGGTTTAGATGGTGAGGTTCCCATGATAATTGTGGGCTGGAAAGTTAGGGTGAGAATCAGGAAGCCTCCGAGAAGGGCAAAAGAGAGGTGCGTCCTCTTCTCTATTGCCAGACCCCTGAGAGAAGACGAAGGAATTGAGCTGATGGGGCATCCCCCGAGAGCAGCAATCCTGGGCCACAGGCCGAGAAGAGTCCATCTGGCCTAGCGCTAGGACTATAATTTGACAGTACAGAGGACCCAAGAGAGGGAGGCATGCCCAAACACTCACCCTGAGACTGTTGACCAGGTGTGTGGTAAAAGTCAGCAACGGCAATGGATGAGGGCCCCTTGGTGGGTGTTTGGTCCGCAGGTTCAGGAGGGACAGCTGGGAGGCAGATCAACCCGAAAGCTGGGGCTTGTCGCAGGTCCCGATAAAGTACCCCCCTTGCCCCCCGTCCACCCCCCCCTCCCCGGGTTTCGGCACCATAAATGTGAGGTGGAATGAGCCTGAACACAGACACCCACATGGGCTTTATTGGAGGTCAGAAGAAAAGAGGCAGAGAGGTATTGCCAGGGGAAGGATTCTTACACTGGGTGAAGAGGAGGGAGGGGTAGAGATTAGAGGAGGTAGGTGATAGGTTGACTAGGGATGACTTGCCGGTAGGGAGAGAGAAAGTGCAGCAAGCAGCCATTTTATTATGCATATGGATGAGGGATTCTATCAAAAGGTTAATGCGGGAACCCACAATCTACTCTCAGGTCTCCCACTCCCAAGTCACCAGACACTGTCAAGGAAGCAATGTGGCCACCCAGATTTCATTCCCAATAAAACCATGGAGGGAACCAGAGGAGGTCTGCTGACATCAGCCACAGACTAGTGACAGCCCAGAAGTAGGTAACCTCAGGGCAGAGCAGGGCCAGTCAGCTGCTGGGAGGCTTGGGATGAGCCCACCCAAGAAGCCCCAAGTGAACGTCAAATGGTACTGCTTTGGAAGACAGTTTGTCAGTTCCTCAAAAAGTTAAACACAGTTACCATATGACCCTAAGTATATGCCCAAAAGAAATAAAAACATATGTCCACACAAAAACGTGTACACAAATGTTTATGCAGCATTATTGATAAGAACCAAAAAGTAGAAGCAACGAAAATGCCCATCAACTGATGACTGAATAAATATAATGTGCTAGGCTCGTATCATGGGATTCTTCCACCACAGAAAGGAATAAAGTACTGATACACTATAAGGAGCTCTGGTAGCATAGTGGTTACGAATCGGGCTGCGAGCTGCAAGGTCAGCAGTTCGAAACTACCAGTGGTTCCACGGGAGAAAGATGAGACAGTCTGCTCCCGTAAAGATTTACAGTCTCAGAAACCCTGTGTAGGGTCGCTATGAGTCGGAACCGACTCC
The DNA here is from genome assembly GCF_000296735.1 of Chrysochloris asiatica. Lineage (NCBI taxonomy): Eukaryota > Metazoa > Chordata > Mammalia > Afrosoricida > Chrysochloridae > Chrysochloris > Chrysochloris asiatica. The sequence goes on along the minus strand of NW_006408538.1, from coordinate 14,469,262 downwards.
ACAGCACATAACAACAACAACAACACTATAAGATGGAAGAATCTTGAGAACACTATGCTCAGTGAACAAAACCATACAAAGGGTCACCTATTATGTGGAATGTTCAAAACAGGAGACTTCATAGAGGCAGAAAGTGGATTAGTGGTTGCCAGGAGGTTGGAGGACGAAGATATGGTAGTGATTGTTCATGCGTGTCTTAGGCTGAGTTCTGCAGAGAAGCAAAACCAGTGAAGCTTATTTGCCTCAGGGAAATGGCTCACACAGTTGTAGAGATTGGCAAGTCCAAAGTTCATGGGTCAGATGTCAGGCTGGAGGCTCTTGCTGACCTGGCCGGTAAAATCGCAGACAAGTCACTGGAGAAGGATATCATGTTTGGTAGGGTGGAGGGTCAGAGAAAAAGAGGAAGACCCCCAACGAGATGGATTGGCCAAGTGGCAGAATCTATGGACTCAAGCGTGGCAACAATAGTGAGGTTGTCCCAGGATCAGGCAGTGTTTCGTTCTGCTGTGCATAAGGTTGCTATGAGTCGGTAATGACTCGATGGCAGCTAAGAACAACAACTGCCTCATACTTCACATTGGCCAACAATCCCAAGATTGGCAGGCAATATGGCAGATTGCTGGTTCAAATGCAAAGAACCAAGGTCAGATGATGATGAGCCAGAGACAGGATCCAGATCAAGCAAAATGCCCAAAAGCATTGTCAGAACGTCCACAGATACTGGAAGCAGACCACACGTGCGACGAAATTCCCTGTCAACTGATTGCTGCTCAGAGCAGATCTCACCAGGGAGGTGAGCACATGATAGGCATCTTACAAGGAGGACGACTACATCAGAGTTGCCAAGCCAAGTTGATAAACACAAGCTTAACCATCACAATGGGTATGGGTTTGCTTGGCTTTGCTTGGGCTTTTTTTTTTGGCAGGGGTGGGGGTATGTGATGGAAACGTTCTGGGATGTTCTTTCTCTGTTTCTGGTAATGGTTACACAACACTGTGAATGTATTACAAAGCACTACAAAATGGTTAAAGTGGTGACGTTTTTGCAATGTAAATTTGGTCTCAGTAATAAAAGAAAGGATAACAGAATGGTTACAAGTCAGGCTGCTAGTCTCAGGGTCAGCAGTTTGAAACTACCAGCTGTTTCAATGCAGGAGAAAGATGAGGCTTTCTGCTCCTATAAAGATTTACAGCCTCAGAAACCCTAAACACGGTCGCTATGAGTCAGAACCAACTCCAGAGTCAACTCAATAAGAGAGAAGCCACCTTAACACAAGCCTGATAGCAGGATCTATAAAGATGAGTTGCTCAGGGGCTCTGAGCCCCCTTCCAGGGCCCTCCTCAGAAGGGATTTAGAGGGCAGAAAGGGGTTAAAAAGAGAGCTGGGCTCTGGAATGAGGGAGAAGGCAGTAACAGTAGGAGCAGGGGAACATCTAGGGCAGAACCTTAGGAGTCAAGGAATTTCCCACAGGGGAGTCCCCAAGGCTGGCGTGAGGGTCAGCTCTCACCAGACAGCCCAACCCAGGGAATCTCTACCTCAGACTCTGAACTTTCTCCAGAGGCTCAAAATTTTCTCCAGAGCCCTTGAGGAAAGAATGTCTTTGTTGTTCTTTGGGGTTCAAGGCTGGGGGGGATATACCTGTACTCACTTCAGGATGCAGCAGCCGTATCCATACTGAATGCCAAGGGAGAACCACCCCTTATATACTCACATACACACACACAAGGGTGTAAGTGGAGCCCAGGTAGCAGGAGACCCTCCAAGGCCCACAGCTCAGTGGGAAACACAGTATAATGGATACCTGACGCACCCTCAACACAGGAGAGATGCCAGAAGAAACACGAAGGTGATTACAATTTGGTAATTGTCCCTGAAGACTCCATGGCTGATTTGGGGGTGGCAGGTGCAGGAAAAACCTGGTTGTTGAAGGGCGTGGTGGCTGCTCATTTCAGCAGATAGACTGATACAGAGATGGGAAGGTCTCAGGCTGAGGGAACTTCCTCACAACCTCTTTACTGGATGCTAGCAGGCTCTGAGCAGCTGGACAAGCCTCCAAAGCCTTTCTCTATTGGCCAAAAAGTAGACCCAAGTAGTCTGTGCCTTAATCGCAATGATATGTTGATGGAGATGGACATACCCAGAATCGCTTCTCCACAGATTAGACTCACACCAGTTTCTGGTCTTAAAATAGTGTGCAGGTCACAGATTTCCTTCCCCATCACCCTGGGCCTTTCTCAGGAAGGACAAGAGGACCAGATTGGTTCATGGTAAGGCATCGTTCATAGCCCAGGGCAGTTTGAATGTTCTCATGGGCCTGGACTCCCCCTTAGCTGAGCTTGGACCCAGTCTTCCCAGCTGCCCACTGTGGTGGTAGGTGATATGAGCACCATCCGGATCACAGCTAGGGAGCTGGACTTTCCCGAAGGTGTCTCCCCAACAAGGGTGACTTATGGTCCTTTGATTCAGAACTGGCCTCAAATAAAGTCAACCAAGGGAGGGAGGTGTGCTATCTTCCCAGAGTGATGCAGAGGTGGACTGGCCTCACATGAAATCATCCGAGGTTCTGCCTGGTCCCCTGTCTCCCCCACTCTCGGACCTGTAAAAGCCGTCCACGGCTCTGAGTGCTGTGACTCCTCCTATGAGTGACACTTGGGAACAGCTGGAGCTTCAAAGGAGGCACTGTATTTGGGGACAATTGGTTTCCAGGCATTCCTTCACGCTGTGCCCAATCCTACCAGGGCCCAACACCAGGGTGTGGTCCACTCCCCACCAGATTCCACCAGGGGCCTTCTTGTCTGTTCTTGGCTGAAGGGGCTTCAAGTTCAACTATGAAGTTGGCCACAGGCCCAAGCCCAGCGCCATGTCACCGCCATTCCAGCGTTCACTCAGCAGAGTCGAGGTCTTGGCTCTGCAGGCTCTTGTGCTAGTCACCGAGGTGCAGGGACTCCCTGCCTCAGGGGACTCCCTGCAACTTGTCCAGTCAGCCCCTGACTCATGGCGGTCCAGTGCACAGTGGGGTTGTGATCCATAGGGTTTCACCAGATGATTTTCAGCAGTAGATTGCCAGACCTTTCTTCCTTGTCCATCTTAGTCTGAAAGTTCCACTGAAACTTGTTCAACATCTACTGCCAGATAGGTGATGGCTGGGAATCTTGATTCCCAGGTCTCCTACACAGACGGTGAGGATTCTGCAACTAAACCGCCACTGCCCCCAATATGTCAGTGTTGTTGTTATAAAGTGACATCGAGTCAGTTCCAACTCATAACGACCCTATGTAGGGTTTCCAAGGAGTAGCTGGTGGGTTTGAACTGCTGACCTTGTGGTTCACAGTCCAGAGCAACCACTTATGTACAATGTGCCAAGTTCAACGCTGATCCTACAGCGCCTCACCAGAAGTCCAATATGTCAGTGGTGGTGATATGTCATGCAGTCAGTTCCGGCTCATAGCGACCTAGCTTAGGGCTTCCAAAGGTTTCTGCTCCTGTAACGATTTCATTCCCTGAAATGAATCTCTCTGTAGAAATGGCTGGTAATTTTAAACTGCTATGCTAAGGAGCTCTGGTAGCGTAGTGGTTATGAATTGGGCTGCTAACCTTAAGGTCAGCGGTTCGAAACTACCAGCTGCTCCGTGGGAGAAAGATGAGGCTTTCTACTCCCGTAAAGATTTACACCCTCGGAAACCCTATACAGGGTCGCTATGGGTCGGAACTGACTCGATGGCACACAACAACAACAACAAATGCTGACCTTGGCGTTAGCAGCCTGACTCGTAACCACTACACTACAAAAGCTCCTTAACATGTCTGTTGTTGTTGTTGTTGTTAAGTGCCATCGAGTCGGTTCTGACCCATAGCGACCCTGTATAGGGTTTCTCAGGAGGAGCTGCCGAGCTTGAACCACTGACCTTGCAGTTCAAACAGCTTGTCAGTCTGGTGCATTAACCCACAGAGCCACACCAGGACTCCTAATATGTCAGTGACTGTGTGCCATGGAGTCAGTTCCGACTCTTAGCAACCCTGTACAGGGTTTCTGAGGCTGTAAATCTTTACGGGAGCAGAAAGCCTCATCATTCACCCGCGAAACAGCTGGTAGTTTCGAACTGCTGACCTTGCGGTTTGCAGCCCAATTTGTAACCATTATGCTACCAGAGCTCCTAATATGTCAATAGTTTCCCTTAATAACAGTGCTACAGTGAGAGCAACCACTTATGTAGAATGTGCCAAGTTCAATGCTGGGATCTTAATGTACACTCTCACCAATGCATATAACCATAGTTGTGAAGGTTTAGGTTGTATGTTAACTTGCCTGGCTATGAATGATTCTCAGTGGCTTAGCAGTTACAATGCAGCCATTCCCCAAGATGAGATGCTACAGAATGTAATCATCTTCATGACAAGACGAACTATGAGTAGTCAGGTGTGGACTTGAGCCAGGAATCCTTGTCTGCCCATCTTAGAAATCACCAGCAGCCTGCCATTCGACCTCCCGGTGTTGGTGTATCAGCCCCTGCAGCTACGTGTGTCAGGAGCAGCCTCTAGCCTGCCATCTAATCCACTACTTGGAACTTGGCTGCCTCTACAACCGATGTGAGCCATTTCCCTGAAATGAATCTCTCTGTATACACACATATGTAAGTATTACCAGGTTTGTTTCTCTAGAGAACCAAGCCTAAGACCCAGGTAGACAATGCTTATCACTTCTTTACTAATTAGGAAAAAGAGGCTCAGAGAAATTCAGTAAGGGCCATACAGTAATCAGTGTTGGAGCCAGGATTTTAAAATGTTCTCTTGGCCACAAAGTTGACTCTGATGCCCTGACACTTCGTCTTTCTATGATACCATAAGATGGCCCTTCCTGTGCTTTACAACTAACTGTGGCCATTCCCCCTTCTTCCCTGCCTCAGAAATAGCCTCACAAAGGACTGATGAGACCCTCAGAGATCTCTGGAGTCCCAAGGACCAGAGTTCTGGGGACACAAGTGGCTCAATTCCAGGCAATTGTGTTGTTGTTATTGTTGTTGTGTGCCATCCAGCGATCCTGTCTAGTGTTTCCAAGAGCAACTGGTGGGTTTGAACTACTGACATTGTGGTTAGCAGTCCAGTGCTTATCCTACAGTACCACACCAGGGTCCAATCAGTTATGTTGCTGTTGTTAAATGCTGTTGAATCGGTTCTGACTCATAGCGACCCTTTATAGGGTTTCCAAGGAGCGGCTGGTGGGTTTGAATCAGTGATCTTGTGGTTAACAGCCCAGTGCTTGTCCAACAGCACTAGCTCATAAAACCCACTGAGTTCCTCTGCTAGTACCAGAGACCCAATTCCGTTCCATGGCCCAATTCCATTTAGAGATGAAGAGACTGCGATTAGGAGCTACAAACCCCCATCCCCACGGAGGTGTGGACAGAGGCAGACTTGGGGCCCCTCCCCGGCCTACCTTCATTATGAAGGTCTCCGTGAGGCTCTGCCCAGTTCTGTCGTCCGACCTCCCGGCGGTACACCACGTGTGTCCTTCCGATGGCCTCTTTCTCTTGCTGCCCCCATTCCAGAGGCTCAATGAAGTAGTCGGTGCTGTCTGTGCGGATCAGGCCAGCCTAACCAAGGATATAGTAGGGGGAGAGAGAGGAGAGGCATGAGTACACGGCAGACCCCCAGGTGAGAACTTGTGAATGTGGAGAGCCCTGGGATTCTAGGGGGAAAGTAAGGAGCCCTGGTGGTGCTGTGGATTAAGCATTAGGCTGCTAAACCACAAGGTCAGCAGTTCAAACCCACCAGCCGCTCCACAGGAGAAAGATGAGCTCTCTGCCACCACGATGGTTTAGAGTCTCAGAAGCCCTATACAGGGTACTTATGAGTCGGCATTCACTTGATGGCAGTAGGTTTGGTTTGGATTGGGATAGGGAAGTTGGGGGTGGTAGTAGGGAGACTAAGCAAGCAAAGCCAATCCACTTTTACTGTGTAATGCAATCATGAAATTCCACCTAAAGTTTCATTTAAACAAAGGGTTACACTGCTTTAAAAAGGAGGAAGACAAACACCACACAAGAGAACCACATTTCAGCCACAAGCTCTAGTACATGCTTTCTCCTTACCTACAGGTCAAGGAGGGAAATCCTAGCAGCAAAGGTTAATTATTCCTGATGTGGGTGCTGGTGTCTCACTGCAACACACAGTGCTATTAATTTGGCAGTGAACACTCTTACGTGTGTGTGTGTCTGCATGTGCACGTGGACACACGCACATGAACGTTGCATTCACAAGTACTCACCCCACGGAGAGGCATAAAACGTTCCCCAACAATCAACCAGCCAAAGATCACAGCAGGACTGCGTGTTGTTGTTAAGACCCGTTGAGTCAGTTTCAACTCACAGTGACCCTGATTAGGGTTTCCAAGGTTATAAATCTTTGTGAAAGTAAAAAGCCTCATCATTCTCCTGTTTTTAATCTAATTTTTTGTCAACATCAATATATTTCCTTTTTTATTTTGGAAAAAAAAAAAAAAAAGCAGGTTTTGGCTTTGAAAAACAAATATTAAAAGTATAACCCTGGTCAAGCCGGCATGTGTGTAATCAGCGCCCAGTGAGGGAAGCAATCACAGGGGTCAATTAAGTACGAACATAACTAGATGTGTGGGAACCTACGCATAGCTGCACACACAAACACACAGGCCATCATCCATCTCTGTAAGCTAGTAAAACTCGCCCACCCACCACAGTGTCTGCAAAACAGCAGGCACTCAATAAATGCATGTTTGCTGCATTTGCTTACTCATTCAGCAAATATCTACTGAATGCTTGCTAAACCAGGCACTGGGAACGCAGCTGTGAACACAAGACAGGGAAAGAAGGGACCATTTTATACATCAATTGGACCTTCTCCATATGAACAGAAACTGCCTCTTTAATATACCTAATCCCACCCATTTCCCCACCTCTGCCTATTGTGAGATTCCATCTTGAAAAGCAGCCTCCACGGCCTGCTGAACATCCATCACCCTGTGACAGCCAATATTTTTTGTATCCTTTTCCATCAATGTCTGTCAAACTTCAAACACTACTTTGGATCAAAGCCAAGATGAACTGCCTTCTATGCCTCATAAACAGACCCGATCAGGACTCAAAAAACAATGTTCTAGGGGAAAACAGAAGCCTTACTGGAATGAGTTAGCCTTTTGGAGTTAGTTAGGTTTTTCCATGATCTGGGGTGTTTGTTACAGGGTCAGTACTGGTTAAGGATTGAATTGTGTCCCCCCAAGATATGTGTGGGAATTCTAACCCTGTACCTATGGATATAATCCTGTTTGGGAATAGAGTGTTCTTTTGTTAGTTAACAACAGTATAGGGTGTGTCCTAAACGTAATCAGCTTGGGGGTTATAAAAACAAACAGATAAGTGCTGTGTGAGAATCATAAGAATAAACAAGGAACACACAGGGTTACAGTCAAGGGAGAAACTGACAGGGCCAAGACCCTGGTTTGGACTTTTAACCTTAAGAACTGAGAAAAAAAGAAAATTCTGTTCCTTAAAGCCACCCACTGTGGTAGACCATAGAATTGATGCATTTGAGTGATGGTGTTGGAGAAGAATATTAAAAGTACCAGGGACTTGCAGAAAAACAAACAAATCTGTGTTGGAAGAAGTATAATAGTCAGAGTGCTCCTTAGATGTCAAGATGGCCAGACTTCATCTCTCATACTTCAGACCTATTATTAGGAGGCACCAGGAAACGGATATCATGCTTGGTAAAGTGGAGGGTCAGTGCAGAAGAGAAAAACCCCCAATGGATGGGCACAGTGGCAGCAGCAGTGGGCTCAAGCTTAATGATTGTGAGGTTGGTACAGGACTGGGCAGTGTTTTGTTCTGTTGTGCACCAGGTTGCTATGAGTCAGAACCTACTCAAAGACACCTAACAACAACAGCTGTGGTATTTGTTTGACAGTATCACTAAGACATGAAGACATGTCAAAAGTTATATTTAGCACACCTGCCGTCATCCATTTGAAATATTTTTCAAAGGTCCTGATGGCACTGTAGGTTAGGCATTGGGCTGCTAACCATAAGGTGGGTGATTCAAATCCACCAGCCACTCTGTGGGAGAAAGATAAGACTGTCTGTTTCCATAAAGATTTAGAGTTCCAGAAACCCTATTGCTCAATTCTATTCTGTTCTATAGCATTGCTATGAGTCAGAATGACAGTGGGTTTGTTTTGGGGGGTTCATGTGCCCTGAGTTAAGAAAGAGACCGATAAATCAGGCCCAGCCATTGGCTGTGAGTAAGCACACTGTCTGGAGGGTGGGCCAAGAGAGGAGAGGTTAGCCAAACGCATGCTTGGGACAGAGGTGGGGCATGGACAAGGGGCTGAGGGGAGGCAGGATATAGCTTACAGAAAAGGGGGCAGACATGAAGTTTGCAAGGGACAGAAATTCAACTCAAACTACCTTGGCCCAAAGGGATATGAACTGGCCTCAGTTGAAAGTGAGCAATCCAAATCTCCTCAGCTCCCTTTCAGCATTATCTCAGTCTTCCAGGTACACCTCTGCCCCTAGAGATGAGCAGCCTTTCCTTCCCTGGTCCTACCTGCAGAAGCCCCAGCTTAGGACTGGTACCCCTGCTAGACTCCCACAACCAGAGGAAAAGCAATGACTACACTGGAAGAAGTTGGAACACAAAACCACCGGAAATGGGGTGGGCACACCTAGAGGAGGAACAGCCTAGGCCAGAGTTCAGAAGCATGAAGACCAGGGAGGTAGGAGGGTCCATCGGAACCTGGACAATGGGTCACGGCCAAATCCAAGGGCTTCTGCCCCTGAGGAGCAACAAACAGAGCCACCTGCACAAAGCCAGTCTGTCTCCCCAAGTAGATGAGAGACACAGGACAGGCATGGCCAGCTTGTGGCCTCCAGGCTCCGAGCAGAGTCCTACCGCAGCTGCACGCCTGGTTGTGCAGTGTCTCTGCTCTGTTAGCATGAGAGTCTGTGAAGCCCCCCTCAGACAAGCTCCCCCCCGCCCCCCGACAACTCCCTCCATCCTTTTTTCCACACTCCTGCCTGGTATCAGGAGGGCTTCTGTCCTGTTCAAGCATCCTCTGGCAAGCAAAGTGCGAGAGACCCACATAGTCTGAGTCTGAAGACCTCTGCTTCATCCAACCACAGCTATACCAACCCAGGCTTGACAAGGTCCTCCCTCTCTCTGGGACCCAGTTAACCAAATAAATGCACAATGAGGACCCTTCAAAATCTGGTACTCCCAGCTCCACTGCCTGAAATATCAGCATGGCCGCCAAGTCCCAGTGCCTCATATACGCTTCCAAAACTATCTGGATGGGGTTAGGGCTGGACTTCAAGCCAATGCCTTACAGATCACACTCATGGGCCCTTGAATACCATCATGCCTGCCCGAGTCTTGAGCTTTACTGCTTCAGCAACGTCTCCAATTGGGAGTCTTAAAGGTCCTGGTGTGGTGCTGTAGGATAAGCACTGGGCTGTTAACCACAAGATGGGCAGTTCAAACTTACCAGCCGCTCCTCGGAAACAGGAACACTATGAGTCAGAATTGACTCGATGGCACTTAACAACTTTTACTGGCGTGCTTTCAGTTACAGAGAGCCCCATCCCTCAAGCTCTAACCTGTTCTAGAGGATTCAAAGACCATCAAGAAGGAAGAGCATGAGCGGTACGTGGGATCCTAATCACAGAAGCAGAGACACCAGAGACAGAGGCAAAGGTGATGGCATGGAGAGAGAGAGCAGCTGAGGACTGAAAAGAGAAAGGCTGTGTGCTAGTGGGCAGGAGACTGACTTGCAAAATGTGCCCCTTGGCTGTTTAAACAATTATATATTCTTGCATGTTTTTGTGTACATCAAAAAAACAAAGTGGGAATAGAGGCAAATACTGTTAACCGATGGTGCATGGAGGGGATTATAATCATTGTAATGACACAAAATATGATTGGTTGAGTGCAAAACTGATGTCCTGCCCTGTAAACAATCACTCAATTCAAAAAAGCGTTATTAAAAACAGATCTAACCTGTTCTATGTAAACATGTCCTGAACATTTTACTCAGCTGATATCTCACATTCCAATATTCCTTTATAAACAGTGTTATTATTAATAATAGTACCTGCCATTTGTATTTATATATATATATTGTCTTATTTCACCTTTCTAACAACTCTTTGATGTAGGCACAATTTTTAGGCCCATTTCATGGATGAAAAAACAAAGGCTGCGAATGGTTAACTAACTCACCAAAAGACACACTCAGCCATAGATCATAAGCCCAGTTCTGTATGGCTTTTAACCACCCTGCTACATTCACCTTGAGTTACCCATGGGGTCTTCTTCTGCCTTGGGGACCAGGTGGCGGGAGGTCCCTCCATGATCCCATCTTCAAATCCCTCGGTCCCTAGTCTGCTGTGACCACACAGATCAAGCAGGAGGTTCACTCTCTACCATTGTGCAAAACCGTCCCAGAGTGGTTAGCCCACCTCCTACTACGGGAGATGAGAACAGAAGTGACACTTTAGACCATAAAAGGAATTGATGTCTTCCACTCCTTAGATGATGCCCCTTCCCCTACTTTGTCCTGCAGCCTGAAACGATTCTTTCCTCCCACCCTCAGCAATCCTCTACTGGCAGTGAGAGCCCCAGGACTCCTGGGTCTGCGACAGACTCCACACCTTCAGACATCGCCCCAGCAAAGATTAAAAAATTTAGCCTTTTCTCCACCAAGTTCATTATTTAGGACACACGAGCTAGACCCAAACTCTGTAATACACAACCTGGCACTAAGTCTGTGACGATTTTTCCCAGCAGTCCCCAGGGATCAAGAGATTGTTCTTGCATTTCTGCACATGATACCTGGGCCATCACAGCCAGTTTGTGTCCAGATCTTGGCTCCCATGGGTCTCTGAGACCCTCCTTCTAGAGAGAGGAGAGGAAGGCTGGGGTGATCATAAGACTAGGAGACAGGATGAGCCAGGTTCCTGCCTTATCAGACCTCAGTTTCCCCATCTGTGCCATGTGAGGTTTGTCCTCCATCCCCTTCCAGCTCTACCCCTCTGTATTCAGGAAACCAGGCACCACACAGGGCAGACAGACTGGCAACAGGAATTTTCTGGCTCGGTCCCTTCACTAAATTACTCTTGTCTCTCAATTTATGGCATGCTTATATTTCTGAAAAGTAGGGGCTAATTTTAAAACACTCAAATCAAATCCAATTTCTGTGTAAAGAAAAAGAACACTGGATATAGTTCTAGTGAGCAAAAAAAAAAAAAAAGTCAGTCATAGCTGATGTTACTTTGAGGACTAAGGTGAACCTGATCCAAGCCGTGGTTTTTCCAATCGCCTCATATGCGTGTGAAAGCTGCACAGTGAATAAGGAAGACTGGAGAAGAATTATGCATTTGAATTACGGTGTTGATGAAGAATATTGAAAGCACCATGGGTTGCCAGAAGGGCAAACAAATCTGTCTTGAAAGAAATACAGCCAGCATGGTGAACATGCTTCCATACTTTGAACATGTTATCAGGAGGGACCAGTCCCTGAGAAAGACATCATGCTTGGTAAAGTGGAGGGTCAGCACAAAAAGAGGGAGACTCTCAATGAGACTGATTGGCACAAAGGCTGCAACAGTGGGCTTAATCATAGCAATGACTATGGGGGGGATGGCAGGACTGGACAGTGTTTTGTTCTGTGGTGCATGTGTCAGTATGAGTCAGAACCAACTCGGTGGCACCTAACAGCAACAATGTATCTGCCTCTACCCATCTCTTTTTTTTTTTTTGGAAACAGTAAATAAATAGGAAGCATATCTTAGAGACCCCCTTATATCCTGCACGGATCAACATTGAGCAAATTCAGTTGGTCATGTAATAAACGAAAGCTCACTAATTACATTCAATTGAGCTATACACAACACAAGTCCACAACCGACTTCTACAAATGGAAACTCTCCAATAGGCAGTTTCTGTCACTCTTAACTGAACTTTAAAACAAAAACGTACTGCCACTGAGTGAATTCTGACTTATGGTAAACCCGAGTGTTACAGGCAGAACTGCTCCACAGGGTTTTCTTGGCTGTCATCTTGACAGAAGATCACCAGGCCTTTCTTTCGTGGTACTGCTGGGTGGGCTGAAACTGCCAACCATCAGGTTAGTTAGTACTCAAGTAAAAACTGTTCCCGCCACTCAGGAATCTCGGTTGTACTCTAAACTCCATCCTCACATCTGCTTCATGAAAGGTGTGTGGCTGACGGGAATCTCTGGGTTGTGCAAACAGTTAACATGATTGGCTACTAACAGAAAGGTTTTGGTTACCTACTTCTGGAGGGAAAATAGCCATTGAAAACCCTACAGTGCACAGTTATACTCTGATACCCACAAAGTCACCAAGAGTCAGAATTAATCTAATAGCAACTGGGTCTGGGAGTGTAGCTGACGAGAAGAGAAGCCTGTTTGTTTGAATTTTCCAATGTGGCTGGTGACATCCACTTTCGTTGCAAAGATGATACCTCCTGCTGCATCTTCACCCACAGGCCTCCTTGTGCTCATTCAGTCCTGGTTCCTATCAAGTGAAGCCCGCAAATCCAAACTGCAATTCCAGCCCAGCTAGAGACGACAAGGTCATGTGATAACTAAGGAGCTGGATGCTGGCTTGTTGTTGTTGTTGTTGTTGTTGTGTGCTGTGGAGTCAGTTCTGACTCATAGCGACCCTGTACAGGGTTTCCGAGGCTGTAAATCTCTACGGGAGCAGAAAGCCTCATCTTTCTCCCACGGAACAGCTGGTAGTTTCAAACTGCTGACCTTGAGGCTCACAGCCCTATTTGTAACCACTACGCTACCAGAGCTCCTTGGATGCTGGCTTAGAGGCCACCTTTTAACCGGCCACAGATCATCACTGAACAAGTTCAGTTGGTCAACAGATATCTGTTTACAGCTGGGGTGAGGGCCCAGATATGAGTATTTTAGTAAGCCCATTTAAACTGAATTATTTTAAATTAGTATGCATGTGTGCATATATGTATGTTTATTCTAAGTTGCACATGTTTGCCTGTAAACTGAGAGGTAAGGGTACACTAAGCCAAAAAATTCTCTTCAGAAGGTGCTATACAAAGAGATCCAAGAACTGGAGACTGTGCCCATGGACAGTGCAGAATCCAGATTTAGCCAGCTTAGGGTTCCATCTGTGCCAAGTTAGGTGGAGAGAAGATGACACAAGGCTCAGGCCGGAATCTAGGCAGGTGCCAGGGGCTTGGCTGAGAGGACAGCTGCAGGCTCTTTGGGAATGAGGAAGATCCCAAGCCCCCTGGCTACTCCTCTGATTTCCCATCTTTGCCAAATGCTTTGGTTTATCGCTAGATCACAGCTGCCAGGGAAGGGCCCAATTCAAGGAGGCAGCTGCTGTGGACCCAGGTAAGAGGGGTGGCCAGGTCTCCTCTTTCATCTCCTTCTACGCTCAGCTTACCCAGGGCTGCCTCCCCAAGAAGAAAGAAGCAGAGTCAGCTGCCTCCCACCTGACCACCCCACCTCCCAAGGAGAACACATACTTCAGCCTAAACCTCTTCTGGAAATTCCATCAGAAGGCTTTTACTGCCATGGCCAATGCTTGACCACTTGTGCTGTATCAGGGTCTAGGCGTCTAGAAAATCTGGCTCGAAATTGTTCCACCATTAGAAAAGAAACAAAATCCCTGGCAACTGGAGGCTGGGGTGATGTGCATGACAGGAGTAAGGGATTCCTCAAGGAGTGGCTGTTCCAGCCCACCCCAGCCTCTGGCTTCTACACTATCTCCAGGCTGCATCACCTGCTCTAACCTCAGAGACTGTGACCACGGCATCTCCTTCCCTCCCACCTGTGCCATGTTCACATGACTGTTACACTCTGACCCCTGCTACCATCTAACATCATCAAGGCCTCTCACCACCACCACCAATCCTCCTTCAAGTCCCCACTTCACTTGTCTACACGTTGGACCACTTGATCCATAGACATAATCATTCTCTTGCAAAGACCCATAACTCTCCGTCTTTTTTTCTCCATTCTACTATCCCAGAGATGTCCTAGTTCAACCCAGTCACCCTACCTACCACAGATGGAGGAAACACACAGGTGCTGAGTTAGGATACCATGATTCAGAACTCAGCAGAAAATCTCCTGTGGGTGGTCCCTCAGCTACTCCTCCCTGCCATGTCCATGTTGCAGTTCTCCACAACCACTCACAGGAGAACATAAAGGCAGTCAGATGGGTTCTTTATCCCCCTTTCAGCCAGAGAACAGTCCTCCCTCTGGCCCCCAGCAGCTGAACGGTGGGTTCTTGGCTGTGTGCTCAGGACCACCACCCTTTCACCTCTTCAAGGACATAGCTTTGCAATGATATCCTTCTCTCCAGCCTCAGCATCCTCTCCCTCTCTCTGGGACCACTTCCATCCCCATCCAATCACACTTGAGCCTCTCCTAGCTTTAAAACTCCCTCCCTCCTTCTCAGCTGTCCATCTATCGGCCCATTTCTCTGCTTCCCTTCACAGTAGGGTTATATATACACTCACTGCTTTCACCTCCAGGCTCCAGCATTCTCCTCCCACCCCGATGGGCTTTCAAAGCCACACTTCCCTAAAACTGCCCTCCTTAGGGTCGCCCACCATGTAGCCAAAGACTGTGGTCATGTCTTTATCCTGGTCCTACTCATCTGCCCCAGGATAAGCATTAGACTGAGAACCACAAGGTTGGCGGTTCAAGCCCATCAGCCACCCTGAGGGAGAAAGATGAGGCTTTCTGCTCCTACAAAGATTTACAGCCTGAGAAACCCTAGGTCACGTAGGGTCACTATGAGCCAGCACCTACGTGACAGCATTTAACAACAACAACAACAACAACACTCAGCTCCTCTAGCTACAGGCTCTACCCACATGTTCCACTGATTCCGTGGCTGTAAATACCATATACCTGCAGAGAACTCCCACATTACTCCCGAGGCCTTGACCCCATATCCAAAAGGCCATTGCTATTGACTCTAAGCCACGATGACTCCCACATGCGTCCGAGTAGAACTGTGCTCTGTACGGCTTTAATGGATGCTTTTGCTAAAGTCGATTGCCAGGCCGCTTTTCCAAGAAGCCCCTGGATAGACCTGAACCTTTTGTTTAGGAACTGAGCGTGTTAAGTGTTTGTACCACTCAGGAACTTCTGACTTCATGTACAAGTTGTTGTTGTTGTTGTTGTCAGGTGCCATCGAGTCAGAACCGACTCATAGCGACCCCATGCACAGCAGAACTAAACAATGTCCGATCCTGGGCCAACCCCACCACCGCTGCCACACCTGACGCCATCAATGATGCCACCTGGTTGATCCATCTCGTTGGACAAGTATGATTCCACAGTAGTCCCATTAGATTCCATAGCAATATAACACACTATTATCCTTGACAGGAATCCTGATCCTCACAGGGCATCTCAAACTTGAAAAGAGACATCTTGGTTTGGCTCTCAGACTTACTCTCCCCCATTTTCTCCATCACAGCAAATTGCACCACAATTTTCCCAGTTGCTCAAGCCAATTGAAGGAAGAGTGGGGCCCAAGGGTCTAATTTTTTTTTCAAGTCCTCACCTGCTTCAATCCCTATTAGTTCAACTGGAAACCCAGAGCAGCCCCCAACAGGATCTAATTCATCACAAGTGTGAGAGGATCAGCCCCCAACCCACACACCTCTAGACCCTGGGAGCAACCACCTCCCCAGTCAGTTCCCTTCAACGTGCCCATATCCCTCTCTCCCTCAGCCTCACTCAAGACAACTTTATACTTTCAAGAAGCATCTACTGTAGGCTGGCCTGGGTGGGAAAAGGAGGAGGAGTAAAGTCCAACCCTGGCTCTCCAGGAAACTAAGCCAGGAAATCAGACCTGGCAATTGAGAGAGAGTAAATGGAGAGGGAGAAGTACAGACCATGACGGTTCCTAGAGGAAGGAAAGCCATAGGCAGTCCAGGAAGGCTTCCTGGAGGAGGAGGCCTGGGCTGGACCTTAAAACATTAAGGTCATGCTACCCAACTCTAAGGACTCAGAAGTATGTGTGCTCTGAGACACACATGCATGAAGATGGAAAGGTCATGTATATGCATAGGTGACACATACATCGATGTTATACACAGGTGCATGGATGACACCATGTGGAGATGAAACACGTAGATACCACATATGTGCACAGGTGATACACATTCAAGAAAACACACGTGAACAGATAACACATATGTGCACAAGTACCAGGCATGTGCACAGATGACACCCACATGAACGGGTGTCGTGTGTGTGCAGAGATGGCACATGCACATTGACACGTGTGGCCGTGGCACACCGGTGCACAGGTGACATACATGTGGAGATGACACACAGGTGCACAAAGGACACATCTGTGGAGCTAACATGTGGGTGCATATGTGACACCTGTGTGCACAGGTAGCAGGCAGTGGACACAACACACAGAGAACACACAGGTGCACAGATGGCACACACAAGTGGAGATAACACACATGTGCAGGTGTGCATGCACAGATGTAACATATGTGGCAATGATACACGTGTGCACAGATGACAGCACAAGGAGATGACACAGCTGTACACACACACAGGTGGATATATCATACGGTGGAGATGATACAGATGACGCATGGGTAGAGATGGACATACATGCATGGAGACAACACTTGTGCATGGAGATGTCACACATGTGCGGAGATCACACACAGGGATGGAGAAAATGCACATCTGTGGAGATGACACATGGACAGATATGACAGAAGCCCAAGAAATGACACATGTACATGGAGAATGCACACATATGTGGAGCTGACACTCATGCATGAGAGACACCCATACAAATGAGACGCATGTGTGAGAGGACACACATGTACAGAAACAATCTACACACAGGGAATTGACACACACACAGAAGACAGAGAGACGAGAGGTGATGGAAATCACATAAAACATGATGCTGACACACATTCAGAAACAACAGGCAGGCTTGGAGGCAGCACACACACAGGATGACACAAATGCATGGGAATGACATACATTCAGGGAGATGGCACACACCTACAGAGAAAACAGAGATGCAGGGAGATGACACACAAGCATGAGGCACCCAGGCGGCCTGCTTCCACGGAAACATGATTCAGTGTGGCTCAGATTAAGGCTTGTGATGCTGAGGTTCCATGTAATTCAAACCTGATGTGGAAGCTCTGAGCCACAGAAGCTGCACTGAAGGCTGGGGCTGCCAAATCCTTGGCCTCCGTCAAGGAAAGTCTGGAAGCTGATTAACTTGGAGCCACAGCCTTGAGGACAGGCAGAAGGTAGGAGCCCTTGGAGAATGGAAAGGTGCCCTGGTACGCCCCACTTGGGCACCACGAGAATGCTGGACCAGGCCAAAGGCACAGAAGGAAGGCCAGAATGTGGAGCCCCTCCACCAGCTGGGCACAGTTACCTGAGATGGACACTGGGCCACAGTGCCAAGTCATGACCTCTCCAGGCCACACCACTGAGAGATGCTGGAGAAGGCAGCTGAGGTCTTGCCGGGCTCAGTCCATTTGCAGCCAGAATTCTTCTCAGGAGAGGAAAAGCAATATGGTGGTGGGGGTGGGGTGGGGGTGGTTAAACACAGAGACTCCAGAGACCCAGTGGCTGGGTTCAAATCCTGGCTCTGCCACTTGGAAATCATGTGATCACTTAATAACCCTGTGCTCTAAGAAAGTAATGTGCACAGAGCACCAAAGATGACCTGTACCGTGCAGCAAGGATTACTCAAGTGCCACCTTTCACTGCCACACCATCATCCAAATTATTCCCAGCAACTCAGCAGCTTCTGAGGGGAGCCTGTGGTTCAGTGACGGGAGCAGGTAAAATTGCCATGGTGTGGGCATCTGACTTTTAACTTCACAGGGAGAAGAGAGCATCATTATCGGGATCAACAGCCCAAGGCTGAAGCCTGGCAGGCAGAGGTCATATCTGCCAGCCTTCTCATCAATTCTGACACCCACCAATGCATTCTGCTGGGTTTGATCATTTTTTGCAATGTCCACACAGAATTCATACAGAACACTCACAGTTACGGGGTTTGTTATGGAAGTAATAAGTTACAATTCAGGTTTGGGAACACTTTGGATACAGTTCTTTGATCTGTTCAGCCTTTTCTCAGCCAGGCGCACAGATGAACTCTCCATCTGGCTTACAGTCCCTCCCCCTGGTCTCTGCCTTGCTCGGGCAAGTGTCATAAGCTCTTTTTGTCTCGGCTAAGTGCTCCGAGGCACCCAACTCTGCCAGCCAGCCTTCCCAACATCGCTTGGCCTGGGACCTCACCGTGGCATCACTTGCCACTCTCCTGCTTCTGCTGCTCTTTCTCTTCTGTTGCTTACTGTCTCTCCTCTCTCTAGTGTCACAGCTCTGGCTGTCTCCTGGCTCAAGAAGGTTCTCAGCACAAAACCCAAGGATCCAAGGGCTGTGTGTTCCCTTCCTGTCTCTTCTGTCGTGGTGGCCACCTCTGGGGTGGCTCATTTTAAGCTTAGCGGAATGGCACAACTGACCAATCCCCTCGTTAGGATTCCATATTTGCATGATCCCATTCTCACAAGGGTGTCATACGCCTTATTTACATTATTAGTAAGCTATCGAATTCCCTGCAAGGTCACCAGTTGGAATCTACCAGTTGCTCCGTTTGAGAAAGATGAGGTTTTCTGTTCCCATAAAAATTTACAGCCTCAGAAACCCTATACAAGGTCACCATGAGTCAGGACAAACTCCATGGCACACAACCACCATCACCACCACCATCATCCAATTCCCTTTGTGGCCACAAGTACCTCATTTGAATAGTCCTATGTAGTCATTTGTGGAAGTTACAAAGACTAAAGCTAAAAAGTCTAAATTAAGTCATTCACTGTCCTATAGAGAAATCACCTAGGTCCCAGGACTGGTTGACTTCTCCCAAAGTGAGATAGAAGCCTCTGAAAATTTCTGAACAAGAGTATCACAAGATGACGTGGATTTTAACAGAACTATTAAGACAGTGGAAGGAGCTCTGGTAGCGTAGTGGTTAACGAATTGGGCTGCTAACCTCAAGGACAGCAGTTCAAAACTACCAGCCGTTGCACAGGAGAAAAATGAGGCTTTCTGCTCCCGTAAAGATTTACAGCCTCGGAAACCCTGTACAGGGTCACTATGAGTCAGAACCAACTCCACGGTACTTAATAACAACAACATTAAGACAGTGGAGTCCTGATGTGGCACTGTAGGATAAGCACTAGACAGCTAACCACAAGGTCAGTGGTTCAAACCCACCAACCGCTCCTTAGAAACCCTATACAGGGTTGCTATAAGTCAGAACTGCCTCAACAGCACTTAATAGCAACATTAAGACAGTGGAGTTCTGGTGTGGCACTGGTGTGGCACTGTGAGTTAATGCGCTGGACTGCAAAGTCAGTTTGATCGGCAAGGTCAGACGTTCAAGCTCACCAGCTACTTCTTGGAAACCCTATACAGGGTTGCTATGGGTTAGAACCAACTCAATGGCACTTAACAACAACAAATTTAGACAGCGGAATCCTGATGTGGTGCTTTAGGATAAGCACTAGGCTGCTAACCGCAAGGTCTGTGGTTCAAACCCACTAGTCGCTCCTTAGAAACCCCATACAGGGTTGCTGTGAATCAGAACTGCCTCAACAGCACTTTAACAACCTTTGTTGTTGTCATTGTGTGCCGTGGAGTCGATTCCGACTCATAGCAACCCTGTACAGAGTTTCTGAGGCTGTAAATCTTCATGGGAGCAAAAAGTCTCATCTTTCTCCTGCAGAACAGCTGGTAGTTTCGAACTGCTGACCTTGAGATTAGCAGCCCAATTCATAACCACTACAGTACAAGAGCTCCTTAACAACATTAAGACAGTGGAATTCTAGTGTGGCACTATAAGATAAGCACTGGACTACTAACCATAAGGTCTGTGGTTCAAACCCACCAACTGCTCCTTAGAAACCTTATACAGGGTTGGTATGAGTCAGAACTGCCAGGACAACAATGTTAAGATAGTGGAGTCCTGGTGTGATGTTATAGAATAAGCACTGCTGTAGGGTAAGCACTCTGCTAACCGCAGGGTCTGTGGTTCAAACCCACCAGATGCTTCTCAGAAACCCAAGTCAGAACTGACTTGGCAGCGCTTAACAACATGAAGACAGTGGTGGCTCTGTGGTAGAGTCCCAGCATCCCATGCAGGAGCCATGCTAAAGTACCTCACGCACAGCCTGTCAGTGGAGACTTACATGTTGCTAGCCAGCTGAACAAGTCCCAGTAGTACTTCCAAACTAAGACAGACCAGGAAGAAAGACCTGGTGATCAGCTTTCAAAATTAGCCAATGAAAGCCCTACGGATCACAACAGTCTGTTCTCCAACCAATCATGGGGACGGTGCAGGACCGGGAGCTGCTCATTCCCTTGCGCAGGGCGTTGCTATGAGTTCCAAGCTGACAGCAGCTCACAGCAACAGCTCTGACTGCTCTGGGAGAACAGAGTGCAGAGGGCCAGGATGGGAGCAGGGAGATCAGGAATGCCATCACCATAGTCTAGGAGAGAGAAGGGCTCACGCACCCCAACACTTGTTATTGCTGCTAAGCCCTGTTTACAGAATGAATTGTATCCCCAAAAGGTATGCTGAAGTCCCAACCCCTATACCTATGAAAGCGACCCTGTTTGGGGAAATCAAGTCTTTCTTTAACGATATTATTAGTTACATCATACTAGGGTGATGGTGGTGGTGGTAGGGTGCCATCTAGTTGGTTCCTATTCATACCGATCCTGTATAGAATTTCCGAGGCTGTATGTCTGTCTCCCACAAGGCAGCTGGTGGGTCCAATTCATAACCCACTGCACTACCAGGGCTCCTTTAGGGTGGGGCGTAGTCCCAATCCCTTGTGATTGGTGTTTTATTAAAAGGGGAAACAGAGAGGGTGACATCACACAGAAGAGGAGCAAAGGAACGTGGCCTCCTTTAAAGCTGGGGTCTTTGAGGTGTTATGTTAGCATGAGGTCACACTGGAATAGAGTGAGTCCTATTCCTAGGAATCACTTTCGAACAGAGCATGGGAACACTGAATGTTTTAAAATTGGGAAAGGTGTGCGACAGGGTTGTGTTCTTTCACCATTCTTGTTCAATATGTATGCTGAGCAAATAATACGAGAAGCTGGGTTCTATGAAGGAAAACGTGGCGTCAGGATTGGAGGAAGACTTATTAACAACCTGAGATATGCAGATGATACAACCTTGCTTGCTGAAAGTGAAGAGGACTTAAAATATTTACTGATGAAGATCAAAGAGCACAGCCTTACGTATGGATTACAACTCAATGTAAAGAAAACAAAAATCCTCACCACTGGACCAATCAACAGCATTCTTATAAATGGAGAAGAGATTGAAGTTGTCAAGGACTTCATTCTTCTTGGATCAACTATCAACACTCATGGAAACAGCAGTCAAGAGATCAGATGACATATTGCATTGGGCAAATCTGCTGCACAGGAACTTTTTAAAGTATTGAAGAGCAGAGATGCCAGCTTGAGGACTAAGGTGTGCCTGACCCAAGCCATGGTATTTTCAATAGCCTCATATGGATGCGAAAGCTGGACAGTGAATAAGGAAGATCGTAGAAGAATTGATGCCTTTGAGTTGTGGTGTTGGAGGAGAATACTAAAAGTGCCATGGACTGCCAAAAGAACCAATAGATCTGTTTTGGAAGAAGTGCAACCAGAGTGCTCCTTGGAGGCCAAGATGGCTAGGCTTCGTCTCTCATACTTTGGACATATTGTCCGGAGAGAACAGTCGCTGGAGAAGGATGTCATGCTGGGTAAGATGGAGGGTCAGAGAAAAAGAGGAAGACCCCCAACGAGATGGATCAGCCAGGTGACATCATTGATGGCATCAAGGGTTGGCCCAGGATCGGACATTGTTTCGTTCTGCTGTGCATGGGGTTGCTATGAGTCGTTTCCGACTCGATGGCACCTGACAACAACAACAATCCTATCTGAGTGGGGTCTTTGTAACAGACGACACTGACTGATAGAGCCACAGGAGAAGACACCTTGTGAAGGTGCAGCCACACACCAAACTCCCAGTGAGCTGGGAGAGAGGAGGCCAGATGAACTCCTGACCTCAGAGCTGAGAGACAATGTATTTCTGTTCTTTAAAGCCACCTACTTTGTGGTGATTCGTCACACTGCGCTAGGAAACTAAGACAAATAGCAACAAAGCCTGCACCCCTCCATGGTCCCCCCACCCCCACCCAAGAAGCTCTGGTAGCATAGTGGTTATGAGTCTGGCTGCTAACCTCAAGGTCAGCAGTTTGAAACTACCAGCTGTTCTTTGGGAGAAAGATGAGGCTTTCTGCTCCTGTAAATATTTACAGCCTCAGAAACCCTATGCAGGGTCGCCATGAGTTGGAACTGACTCCACAACACACCACCACCACCATCATCCATGCACCCCACATGTTCACTGGCTCCACACCTTTGCTCCCCAATGGGAGCTCCACGGGAGAGCCCTCTGGCTCAGCTCAGACAACCAGCATTGCTCCTTCCTCCTTGCTTCCAGGGACTCCCTGTCCAGATATGTCTGTCTATCCCACTTCTAGACATAAATTTAGGACAAGGACTACTCCTGGCCCAGAGGTTGTCTTCAGAATGAAACCACCTCAAGTCACTATTCTTTGGATTAAATCCCCAGTGCCACTTCCCTTGGGTGTTGCCATTAATGAGAGCTTTGCTTTCCATCACAATGTGGCTACAGATTAGGAGCGGTGTATTTTCCCCAGACTTCCCATCTAGGGAATATGAATTATGAGGTAACAAAGTATCAAAGTCTCAACACCCCCAGGCCAGCAGCTTGCCAGGCTATGAACACAGGCCACTTTGGGCTGGAGAAGCCAATTCAGAACATGAGTTCCTGACAGCCTTGAGGGGCAGAAATGAACCTGGGCTGTGGGTTGTGGTCTGGTGAAGGGGGCAGGCAGGCAGGGGGAGGACTCTTCTAGAGAGATCAAAGATGTAAACATTGAGTTGACTGAAAAGCAAAGCCTGTCAAAGGGCTTCAAGCAACACACGTGGAACAGAATTTCATTGAGGTCTGACCTTGTCCTGGCAAGCCCCCTCACCTTCAGCTTTGCCTCTTAAAGGAACCTCTTCCGTTGCCTTGTCAGCGTGTTACTGAAAGCAGGAGAAAATTAGACTGAAAGCTTGTTGTAGTTTTTATGTTTCATGATAAATCACGTGTACATAGCAGTACCTGACACCCGCTCAAATGTTTTGAAAATGGAAAATAGAGTGAAAATGGTCACCTAGACTAAAACATGCCAAAAGGTTCCCTCTGAGCTGCACACCCCACTACCTGCGCAGTTGTGTTTTTTCTTAGTCCCCTTCCAAGGGTTAGGGATGAGAATGACACACAAACATTGAGCAGTCCACGCCTTCAGCTTCTTCCTTCTAGTCCTTAGAAACGCCATGAGGGCTGTATAAACAGTTCTAGTAAGCATCCTGGCCCAAGAACTCCCATGAGACCCTATGCACACAAATTGTTTCTAGCATCCATTACCTAGCAACCATTGCCATGGCTACCACGTATCATTACCATCACACAGTTTGTCACTTTGAATCCCTATTTCACATATTAAAGCAAACAAGTCAATTCCAACTCATGGCAACCCCATGTAGGTCAAAGTAGAACCTCTGCATCAGTTTTTAAATGGCTGGTTTTTCCAAAGTAGATTCTCAGGTCTTTCTTCTGGGGTGCTGCTGGGTATATTCAAGGCACCAACCTTACAGCTAGCAGCTAAGCACATTCAGCATTTACACTATCTGGGGACTCCCCATTTCACACATGGTGGTGGTGTTTGGTGGTTGTGGTGTGCTGTGGAGTCGGTTCCGACTCACAGCGACCCTACATATGGTTTCTGAGGCTGTAAATCTTTACAGGAGCAGAAAGCCTGATCTTTCTCCCACAGAACCAACCGCAGGGAGTTTCAAACTGTTGACCTTGAGATTGGCAGCCCGACTCATCACCACCATGCTACCAGAAGCCCTTCTGTATATTTCACTATACTCAGCCTTTTACCCTTGACTCAAAAGATGACATGTGGAATTTGGGAGAAGCACTGGTCTAGATGCCAGACCTTGGACCCCACTAGCCATGGTGAAGGTTCTAGGTGATGACATTCACTTGCTGCATGACCTTGGGTATGAATAACTCTCCCTCAGTCTCCGTTTTCTCATCTGAAAAATGAAGAGGGGACCTAGAGGCCCCTAAAGCTTCTTCCAGTCACATCTGTCTACAACTGAGAATTGTTGCAATTCCATTAAACCAAGATTCGAGACAGGAGGCTTTCATAACAAGAGGATGATTTGAAGAGGCTGGATCTGTGTTGACAAGGAGCTCTCTGCACTGCCAGGAATGAGGTGGCCTTTAAATATTACCATCATCATCATCTTCATTTCTTCAGGCTCTGCAGGCAGGGCCAGGCCCACATGCAGAATATAGAACGCTGGGCCTGGTGATGGTTTGGGAACTTTCCACTGCAGAAGCCAGAGAATGCGGAAATTCCCACGCTGTGTCTGTGAGGCAGATGTAAAGGCAAGCAGAGCCCCCACCACACTCACCCCGACTCTGCCCCAGGGCAGCCCAGAAGCCGCCTCCCTCCAGCCACTGCCTGAAGATGCAGAGGAAGAACAACAAAGCCAGCCCCAGGAATGGCTGCTTCAGAGGCAAGGCGGTGAGGTGACGTCTGGCTTTTATTCCATATCATAAATTAGGGCAGACAGGGAAGCAAGGGAGAGACTACAGAGGTAAAACCCTGCAAGACCAGACCGCCTTGGGGACTGGAAAACTACCCAGGCCCCAGGCCCAGGACTCCACTCAGACAGACAGAGGCCCAGACCGGATGGGGCCTTCTAGGAAGCACAAACAGCCCACGAATGATGTTGGAATGGATGTCAGGGTCTGGAAACAAGCCTACGCTGGGCCATGTTCAGTTTCCTTATTAATTTCAAGAGATCAGCGATAATAATAGTAATAGTAAAAGTTACCATAATTGTTCCAGGCACTGCAGCTGCCTTTTATATGCATGATTTCTAATCAGCACAACTAACTGGGCAGACCTACTTTAAATAAGAGGAAACTGAGGCTCCCAGAGGTCCAGTCACTTGCCTAAGGGTCTTTATGGAAGACTATTTGCCAAGGTGACGATGACAAAGTTTACCAAATGTTTGCAACAATTACTCGGGTCCTTGTACCCATGCTATTTTGCACACACTGCCTCCCCTCCCATCAAGAGCTGGAGTCCATCTCCCCACTCCTGAAACACCTAATCTGGCCTCATGGCTTGTGTTGAGCAATAAAATACAGCAGAAGCGATGATGTGTAAGGGGCCTTGCAACTTCCACCTTTGCCCTCTTGAAGAATTACTCTGCGGCTGTAGTAATAAAGCCAGGCTTGCCTATTGAAAGATGAGAAGCCACATGGAGGTAAACTGAGGCTACCCAGCCAACAGCCAGCACCACTGCCAAACACGTGAATAAGACCAACTTGAACCTGCCAGGCCAGTCAAACCTCTTCTGGGGTGAGGAACCTTTTTTCTGCCAAAACTTACATCATTTGTGAGCCATACAGAATTATCAACTCAAAAATTAGCCTGCTGTATTTGGTCAAACATTTAATTAACTCACCCCTAACGTGATGGCTGGAACCGCAGATGCCTTGGCAGGGCCAGACCAAACAATTTCGCAGGCCTCATACAGCCCACGGGCCGGACGTTCCCCACCCCTGTTCTAGCTGAACTGGGCACCGCCTAGCCAAACTACAGGATCACAAGGAAGAATAAACTATACTTGTTCTATGTTCCTAAATTTCAGCCTTGTTTGTTACACAGCAAAAAAGGACTGACTGAGTCATTCAGTTACCAAGCGGGTAATTGGAGAATCCTTTCCCTATCTGTCTGTCTTTCCAGGTAAACCTGGGCTGCCAGTCTCCTGACAAGATGGAGCTGTGGGCTACTTTCCCTACTGAAGACCCATGGTCACCTGGCAGGTCACCTTGGGTCACAGTATCTGCCTTTCTCCTCAAATGGACTATTCCTACAAAGCAGACTCAGAACTGGGTTATGTAAAGAGCTAACATGTGAAACCAGGTCTTACCCATGAAGGAGGTGTAAACACTGGTGAAGGAAGTGCGGAGGGCAGGGAGGCCCATAGGCCGCACCCACAAGCCCCAGGTCACGGCTGATCTGCAAGGCCTGCCCATGTGCATGACCCCATTGCTGGCTCTGGCCTAGAGGCAGATGCACAATCAGCAAGGTGAGTGACAGATGTGGTGTCCCTCCTCCTAGACTGACGTGAAAATGCCTCCAGATGTGTACTGTGCGTGCCCTCCAAGAGTGGGCATCCACATTTCCTCTCCCAGATAATGCACCAAGGGTCACTGAGACCCTGCCCTGTCAGGCCCCACACCAGCGCCTTAGGGACACTACTTTCCAGAACTGTTGGCATGACTGTTTAGGCAAGAATGAAAACCAAGGCAAGAAGCAATCAGTATCCTTACAAAAACTAGCAGGTTGTTGTTTTTAAGCGCCGTCGAGTGGATTCCAATTCAGAGCAACCCTGGATAGGGTGTCCAAGGAGCAACTGGTGGGTTTGAAAGCCGACCCTGTGGTTTGCAGTCCCAGTGCTGATCCTACAACACCACACCAGGAGTCCCTTAAATCAGCCCTCCCTAGGATAGACTGCCTGCCAACTGAAGGCCCTGAGGGAATCTAAGGGTGGCAGTCAGACCAATGGGGTACTGGACTTGCTCTTCTTTCCTGCCACACATCCCCTCAAACTCAACACTACAACCAGTAAATCTACACCATTAATAGCACCGGTTGAAGTATTACGAACAGTGTCAAGTCCATTATATGCATGACATCTCTACGAGATGGGTACTATGATGAGCCCCTTTTAAAGACGAGGAAACTGAGGCACAGTGAGGTCATTGCCCAAGGTCACACAAAATGTAAAAGGCCAGCTGGGATTTCAATCCAAGCAGTCCTGAATTGGCTCTGTAGTTAGCACGTAACTGCCATGTGAGTTTGAGCTGCAAGATTGGTGATTCATCTGCACGAGCTACTCCTCGCAAAGCCTGCACAGGTTCGCTATGAGTCAGAATCGACTTATTAGCACTTAAAAACAATAAATTTACATCCAGGGATCACATTCTCCTCCCCTACACTTAGTGCTAATAGCCCCTCACTGTTTTTAAAACTTAGAGCATTTTACTTACAAATCCCTATTAATGATTTCTCCTTTAAAAAATCTCGAAAGTCAGGCCATTTAGTTAAGCCACACCCAATTTGCCACAACATTCACCTCTATCTGCAATTACTCATGTTATGAGTTTTTATCTCCTAGAAAGCTATGTTGAAGCTCTAATCCCCAGTGCCTTGGAACATGTCCTTGTTTGGAAATAAGGACTTTGCAGATCTGCTTAGTTAAATGAAGTCATACTGGAGTCTAGTAGACCCGATTTACTATGGCTGTGTCCTTCAGGGGAGAGGAAAAGACGCACAGAGAGACAGACACACAGGGAAGATGGTCATGTGAGGGCAGAGGCCAAGATTGTGATGTGGCAAATATGAACCAAGGACCACCTGGATCTACTGGGTGTGCCCCTAGAGACCTCAGAGGGAGCATGGTCCTGCTGACACCAGAACTGATGTTTAAAGTCGTCCAATTTGGGGGTGGGGGTGTTACAGTGCCCCCCAGAACTAATACGCTAGCTCTGCGCTCAATACTCAGAAATACAAAGATCTACAAGCCAGGTGGCGAGCTGGGAGATGTGCCTTGTATAAGTGAGGTGGAAGAAGGCACTGTGCGGGGAAGGGCCAGCAGGAGCAAAGGCTGGAGGGAAAGGAGGGAGTCAATGAGCCTGATGGGGTCAGGGGGTCTGTAATGAAGCCAGAGGGGCTGGTGGGTAAGGTAGTGAGGCCGGCACAGAGTGGGGTCAGAAACTGGGCTCCAGAGCATCCCCTCCTCCCAGATGTGTGAGGATGGGCAGCACCCAGGCCAAGATGTATGTGGACAGACCAGCTGGGTAGCTGGGCAGTAACAGTCACAGTTGAGATCTCTATCCTGCACATCCATAGGTCAGGAGCAGAAAGGGAAACAGAGGCAGAGGCTTTCAAGGGCCACCAGGACAGCCTGCTCCCTCTTCCAGAGCAGATTGTGGACCAAGTATATGCATTTGACACATGGACACCAATAAGAAGCAGGCAAATCTACCCACACCAGCATTGTAGCAGTTATCTCAGCTGGAAGGATTAGTGCCTTGTCCAAATATCCTCATTCCTGCTTACACACTTCCCATGGCTCCCTAGGGCCCCAGGAACAAGTCTAAGTTCCCTGGTGAGGCTGAGATCTTTCAGATCACAGTGTCACTGTCCTCTGTCTCCCATGGAGAACTGGTTTGATGTGTCATTTCTGGAATCCAGTGAAGGCATACAATTTTCCTCCTTGCAAAATGCACCCCATAAAACAAAGGACAGCCACCCAATCAAAAAAATTTTCAAAGGATTCGAACAGGCATTTTTCCAAAGAACACATATCCACCCTCTGCCATCAAGCGAATTTCAACTTTTAGTGAGCCTACAAGACAGACCCTATGGTTTCTGAGTCTGTAGATCTTTATGGGAGCAGAGAGTCTCATCTTTCTTCCACAGAGTGGTGGGTAAGCTTGAACTGCTGACCTTGCAGTTAGCAGCCCAATGCTTACCCCACTGCACCACCAGGACTCCTTACAGAACATATACAAATGGTAAATAAGCACATGAAAAATGCTCAACATCTTTAGCCAATAAGAAAATGTAAGTCAAAACCAGAATGAAACCATTTCACACCACTAGGATGGCTACTGGAGCCCTGATGTGGCACTGCAGGATAAGCACTGGCCTGCAAGGTAGGTTTGAACTGCAAGATCAATGGTTCAAACTCACCAGGCGCTCCTCGGAAATCCTATACAGGATGGCTATGAGTCAGAACCGACTCAAATGGCACTTAACTACAAGAAGGACAGTCATTATTAGAAAAAGGAAAACAGCAGGTGTTGGCAAAGATGTGGAAAATGGGAACTGTTACGCATCGCTGAGGACAGTAATAAATGGAGAAGCCACTGTGGATGGTGCCTCAGAAAGTTAAACCTGGAATTACCATGGTTGTTGTTCAGTATCGTCCAGTTGGTTCCAACTCATAGTGACCCTGTAAAGAATTTCCAAGGAGTGGCTGATGGGTTTGAATCGCTGACCTTGCGGTTAGGAGTCCAGTACTTATCCTACAGCACCACACCAGGACTCCTATGACCTGGCAAATCCACTCCTAGCTATATACCATGAAAGAACTGAATGTGGGGACTCAAACAAACACCTGTGTACCAATGTTCATTGAAGCATTCTTCACAATAACTCAAGTGTCCATAAACAGATGAATAAACAAGAGGCGGTAAATCTCTACAGGGAAGTATTTTTCAGCCATGGAGAGAAACGAAATGCTGATACTTGCTACAATACAGACAAATCTGGAGATGAGTGAAATCAGATACAAAGGGACAATTATTGTATGATCCCACCTATATGAACGACCTCAAATAGGCAAATGCACAGGTCAGAGTCGATTAGTGGTTGCTGGAGCTGGGGAGGGAAGAGTGGAGAGTGACCA
>NW_006408538.1:14416162-14438581 GCF_000296735.1 Chrysochloris asiatica | reverse complement strand
TCAGCAAGCAAGGTTGTATCATCTGCATACCTCAGGTTGTTAATAAGTCTTCCTCCAATCCTGACGCCACGTTTTCCTTCATAGAACCCAGCTTCTCGTATTATTTGCTCAGCATACATATTGAACAAGTATGGTGAAAGAACACAACCCTGTCGCACACCTCTCCCAATTTTAAAACATTCAGTGTTCCCATGCTCTGTTCGAACAACTGTCTCTTGGTCCAGGTACAGATTTCTCAGAGTACAATTAAGTGTTCTGGAATACTCATACTTCTTACTGTTGTCCATATACTTTACCACAATAAAAAGTATTTTTTTTAAATGCCCACAGTTTTATTATTGGACTCCTATTGGTCCTTTGAAGTCCTGGTGTGGCACTGTAGGATAAGCACTGAACTGCTTAGTGAAAGGTCAGCAGTTCAAACCCACCAGCTGCTCCTCAGAAACCATACACAGAGTTGTTATGATTCAGAACTGACTTGACACCACGTAACAAAAGCACCACAGACCCTTTAAAACCCAGCCCAAATGTTCTTTCCCCGAGCACCTCTACTTCCAGGTACCTGGCTCCAGGACCCGAGTTCATTGGGTCTCACCATATTCCCACAAAGCACTGAGGTTTCAGGTCTCTGCTGTTTTATACTGTCTCTGGAGCAAGTCAGCCTTTTCTTTAAACTGCAGCCTTTTGAAGTATAGGCTCAGAGGGGTGAGTTTCAACCCTGGATCCCAGGGCAGGCCCTACAAATGACTAGCAGATTTGCCGACAAGCACTTCACACATTCCCTTGCCCTGGAGGGTGGCAGACCAATGGGAATACTCTCAGTGCATGAGCATTCTACATAAAACCCAACAGGGAAGAGGGAACCGAGGCTTGGCCAACCCAGGAGCCTGACGTTGCCTCGGCTCCTGGACACACAACTCAAAAAAAACTCTTCAGCCAGGCAATGATAACACTGATAGCTATATATCCCTACCCCGGGGACTCTGACAATATTTTTAGTATTTATCACTACTGTTAACTACTAGCAGTAATCACTGAAATAATCCCCATCACACATCAGACCCTGCACGTTATCTCATTTCATCCTAAAAATACCCTAGATGGGTGCTCTTCAGCTTTCCTTACAGATGAGGACTCTAAGCACAGAGAGATTTAGAAACCCCTGAAAGTCACACAGCAAGTCTGCACCAGAGTAGAATAAGCACAGACATTCCACTAGACTGCCTCCTCTGGGTTCCTATTCACAATGCTTTTCCCAGCACCCTGGGGCAGGCCAGGCACGTTTTGTGGGTGATAGCACCCATAGTCCAGTGACCCATGAGGAGGTTATGCAATCCCATATTTTTAAAGCTAATTCATGTGCCATACAATGTACCCATTTAAAGTATACCATTCAAACATAGCCAGGGAGGGCTAGAGCTGAGAGTGAAGCATCCAGCTGATAGGAAGTGAGGGGAGATGCACAAGAACATCCAAACTTGCAGATAGTACCCATCTGACCTCCTAGCCTCGATGGCTTGACAATCAGAACTTGACTGTTGTTGTAGAGGACGATTAAAAAACAAACAAAAAACACTATTTAAAAAAATTTTTTTGATAATGGAAACAAGGGTAAATTGCTACAATTTGATGAACCTGACCTATACTCATGGATGTAGTAGCTCAAAATATCAACAGAGAGGGAAGGAGTCTTCACATCAAATATCAACACTATCCCCTCTGTACACTGGGTAGTAGGGACGGGCAACTTAGACATTGGCTACTTAAAACGAGGGGGCAATAAAGGCACGAAGTGACAGGCTTACAAGTTTTCAAGAGTATGTGGGGGAAGATAGAATCCCCACTGAATAGTTTTCATCTTGTCTAGATAGGTCTGGTGAAAAGAGATAGGGATAAGATTCTTATGATTCAACAGTGAGCAATTGTTACCATGACCAACTGTGACTGTCACAATTGTACAGGTAGAAGTTTTGTAACAATAATGGGGGCGTGGTCAATCTTCCATTCCAGGAACAGAGGACCCTAAGACCATCAAGGGAGAAGAGCACAAGCAGAATGTGGGAGACCCTATCCAGAGAAGCAGCGACATCAGAGATAGAGGCAGAGATGGGGACATGGAAGGAGGGAGCAGCTGAGGACTCTAAATTCATGGAAAGAGAGAGACTGAGAGCTGGCGGCCAGAAGGCAGGCTTGCAGAATGTGCCCTTTGGTGGTTTAAATTATTATATATGCCTGAGTGTTTAAAAAAAAAAAATAGCTAAAATGAATAGAGAGAAATACTGTTAACTGCTAGTTCATGGAGGGGATTGTAATCATTGTAATGAAACAAAGTATATGATTTGTTGAATGTAAAACTGATGATCTGCCCTGTTAACTTTCACTCAAATCACAATAAAAACTTTAATAAATAAATAAAGTGTACCATTCAATGACTTTTAATAGATTTAAAGTTGTATAACCATCACCCCAGAAAAAAAAACCCACCCCCTCTAGCTGTCAGTTCCCAGCCCCTTGGAGGTGACCTGTTTTAGAGCTGAAAGGACGGAGCTTGGCAAATCCCTGGCTTGCTGGAAGAGGCCAGAATAGGAGCCAGAGCCCATCCCCCCACCCCCCACCTACCCCCACACACAATCTTCCAGGGCTTTACTCAGTGTAACCCGTCAAAAATGCGGGATCTGCAGAGAAAGAGGAACCAGATGGTGACAAATCTTACACGTGTGGCTGCTCCCTCGCCAGGCCCGTGACTCAGAAAGCACTGGAGGCCAAGCCCCAACTCGGCAGTGCAGGGCGAGCCAGGCCAGGCCAGGGCACCAGGGGAGGAGGACAGCACAGGAGGCGACCTGCAAAAAGCTGTGCTCTGAGCTCTAGAAGGGTCACACAGTCTCACTGGGAGAGGGGGACCCCACTCTGCTGAATCCTTCAGGACCTACGGAAAACTGGCCTCCACCCCAGCTTCTCATGTTCCTCCCGGGAATCCAGAGCCACAAACAGACAGAGGGTCTGAAGGAAACCCAAGATGACCCAGGCCCTCCTTGCTTGGCTAAAGCCATTACAGAGGTTGAGGGCCAGGGTCTTGGGGAGGACCCATGCATTGATTGGCAGGGCACCCTAAGGAAAATTCTGTGAAGAGATGCTCATTAGATTGTTTCCCAGTCTGGGGACCCTAAGGCCTGACAGCATCTCAAAGTAAAACATATTTTTGTTTTGTTCCTCTCCCACATCCCCTATTGTGTACCCCCAAACATCGTCACGCCTGCCTGGGTCAGCAGTTCTCTGACCGTCTTAAGCCAATGCCACCTCATCCAGGCAACCTCGCTAGATGCCCTAACCAAAATTAGTTAGTCCTGCTGCTTCTGCTGCCCCTTTGTTGTTGTTGTTGTTGTTAGCGCTGTCAAGTCGATTACTTACAGGATTGAAATCTGTCTGCACCCAGGTCTGGGACCCCGCATTCGCCTAGGATTCATCCAGACAGGGACTCTGGTTTTCTCATTCCTGAAATTCACCCCACCACCAGCAGCAACTGTGACACACACAGGCCCTCCAGAAAGTGGGCGGGAAGGGAGATCACCTTTAGGCCTCAATTAACCCCTGAACATACAACCACACCTGTCTCAGGGGTCCAAGGGCAGCGGCTCTACAAGGCAGCAGAAGTGGAGGATGATGGTATCTCCCCAGAACTGCAGGTCCCAGTGGAAATGAGGATAGAGACACCAGTTTAAACACCAAACGTCTCACCAGACTACTGAGAGCCAACCAGCACCCATTCTTGTCCATACAGAAGGGGGTTTGTTCAGACTACTGACTCTCACACTGGGAAATTCTCCACCCTCTCCGCACCTACAGCCCTGTCCGGAACTGACACCAGTATGCACCCAGTATCCACCAGGGGAGGGAGAACTCCATTAATAGGGGTCAAACTTCAAACTACTCCAGCCAGGCAAGCCTCATGATCACAAAGTACCAATGTCAGAGCTGGAAGGAGCTTGACATCATTCATTCCAGATACTAGGGAAGTTTATGGGGATTAGAGAGGGAGAGCAACTTGTCCAGGGTCATACAGCTGTGCAAAAAGTGTCTCCCAACTTCCAGTCCAGTGTCTTTTTTATAACAGGCGAGCCCCTGTTACTCCTGGTATCCCCATCTGGTACTCCTCTCTCCCCTTCCTTCAAGGTCAAGTCAAGGCCCATCTGCCCAGCACATCTTCTGAAATCCATGACCCATGTCCATCTGTCAAGCCATCCATCCTTTGTCCTGTCATCAATTCTTACTCAAGCTTTCTTTTGCCTGAGAGCCGCTCTGCACCGCTGCCCCAACAAACTTCTACTCATCCGATTACGGCCCAATTAAAAAATGATCATCATTCCAATTCACTGAGTGCCCACCATGTTCTGGAAAACCAACCAAGTAGATGTTAAATTACTATATGTTGAGAACCCCCCACCCCTGCTAGAGGGCCAGGAGCCTTTTGGGGGTACTGGTGGTTAAGTGGCAGTTGCTTCAACAGAACAAGGGAACACCGAATGGTTTAAAATTAGGAAAGGTGTGCACTAGGGTTGTATTTTTTCACCATATTTATTCAATTTGTATGCTAAGCAAATAATCCGAGAAGCTGAAGATAAGCATGGCATCAGGCTTGGAAGACTCATTAACAACCCACGGTATGCAGATGACACAACCTTGCTTGATGAAAGCCAAGGTGGTGGTGGTGGTGTGCCGTGAGTCGGTTCCGACTCATAGCAACCCTGTACAGGGTTTCCGGGATTGTAAATCTTTATGGGCGCAGAAAGCCTCTTCTTTCTCCCATGGAGCGATTGGTAGAGTCAAACTGCTGACCTTTTTAGTTGGTAGCTCAGCTCATAATCCACTATGCTACCAGAGCTCCTTTGCGAGTCAAGAAGACTTAAAATACTTACGGATTAAAAAATCAAAATTACAGCCTTCCGTATGGGTTGCATCTCAATGTAAAGAAAACAAAAATCCTCATCACCGGACCAATAAACAGCATTCATATAAATGGAGAAAAGATAGAAATTGTCAAAGACTTGATTTTGCTCAGATCAACCATCAACATTCACACTCAAGAAATCAAACAGCATACTGCATTAGGTAAATCTTTAAAGTGCTAAAGAGCAAAGTAATCAGTTTGAGGACTAAGGTGTGCCTGACCCAAGCCATGGTATTTTCAATATCCTCATATGCATGCGAAAGCTGGACAGTGAATAAGGAAGACCGTAGAAGAATTGATGCCTTTGAGTTATGGTGTCGGAGGGGAATATAACAAGTACCATGAATTGCTAAGAGAACAAAACAATCTGTGTTGAAAGTATATCCAGAATGCTCCTTGGAAGCCAGATGGCCAGACATCGTCTCTCATATTTCACACATATTTTCAGGAGGGACCAGTCATTGGAGAAGCGTATCATGTTTGGTAAAGTAGAGGGTCGGAGGAAAAGAGGAAGACCCCCACAACAAGATGAACTGGTACAGAGACAGCAGCAGTGGACTCAAACGTAGTAATGATTGTGAGGTTGGCAGAGGACCGGGTAGTGTTTTGTTGTGTTTTGCATAAGGCGGGTCACTCTTAATCTATACCAACTCACTCGATGGCACCTAACAACAACAATAACAACAACCCCTAGTACCTGTAAATGTAACACTGTTTGGAAACAGGGTTTTTGGGTTTAGTCAGCATGAAGCTATGCTATAATAGAGTGGGACCTGATCCAATACCATGATGTCCTTATAAAAACAGAAGTGATACACCGAGAGACAGAAGCCGAGGGAAGGCAGCCATGTGAAGAGAGAGGCAGAGACTGGAGTGCTGGTATGGTATTAAATTGCATGCTGAAGGAACGACTAGGGAAAAAATTGTCTAAAGTTTCCTTGTTGTTGTTACTAGCTGCTTAGGGACCCCAGGTATACAGTCCTGTGCCTTTTCCATGATCGGTTTAAGGGACCATTGAGTTTTCATTGCCTGATTGATTTTCAGAAGTAGATCAGCGAGTCCCTCCTTCCAATCTGCCTTAGTCTGGAAGTTTCACTGAAACCTGTCAGCGTCATAGCAACTACGACAGATGGGCAGTGCCTGCCTAAAACCCAAAACCAATCCTGAGTCACAACAGCCCTAAAGGACAGGGTCTCCAGAGCTGTAAATCTTGATGGGAGCAGACTGCCACATCTTTCTCCTGCAGAGCAGCTGGTGGGTTCGAACTTTGGACTTTGTGCTAAGCAGCCCAACACATACCCACTACACCAGAAGCCTCTGGTATGGAATGTAAGAATTCTACCACTATACCACCAACACCCCCAAAGGCTCCTTCTTGTTGATTTGTACCTTCAACCTTACAGCTAGCAGTTCAGGACTGATCCGACAGCTCCCCAACAGGACTCTTTAGGAGGAGGATAACGGGGAAAGGAAAAAAAAAAAAAGTTGAGAAATACCGGCAGCCACCACTTTCAGCAGAATACACCTCTGTTAGGTGAAAGACAGTAAGAAGTCCACTCAGCCCTGTCAGTGAGGGAGCCCCCCCTTGCCCCTTATCAGCCTCTCCATTTGACTCACCCCTAATCAAGTTGAATGGCAGAGGACAAGCAGCTTCTTTCTTGGGATGCATTAATTAACTCATATCTGCTGCCTCTGCCAAAGTAGAGACCAATGAAAGAGCCACCCTCTAGGACTGAGGGGCTGCCACACAGGCTCCCGAGAGACAGACTGACCCCCCTGAGGACAGGCAGCAAGGGGAAGGAGACCTAGAGCGAGCTGAGAGAGGAAAAAGGCCGAGCCCATGACTTTCTGGTTTACCATCTAGAGCCACTTAGCAAGGCATTCCCTGTGCCTGACAGGAGGGGGAGGTGCTAAGAAAGCGAACATCAGAGCAGCAGAAAAAGCCAGCAGGCTTTGGGAAGAGAGATTCCTGGGAGAAGAAGGAGCTAGAATAAGAATAACAGCGACATTAACGCAGAGTGTTGTCCACCTGCCAGGTATGTGCCACCCACGTATTACCTGCCGAGGAGGGTCTTATCATTATCATCACTGGCACAGCGGCTCCTTGAGGGCAGGGCGCAGACACTATCACATCCCCTGTGTCTAAAGCAGTACTGGGTACATAGGACCCATGCAGTACATATATGCGGAGTGAATACATAAATCTTCATTTTGTGCAAAAGGAGAGAACCACAGAAAGGTTAAGTAACTGATCCAAGTCCTTAACAGCTAGCAAGTGGCTCAACAGGACTCAAACTTCAGCACCAGAGCCCACCTTTCCAAGTCCTGGGTTTGTCTGGGTTCAAAGATCCCAGCCAAGTAAGCTGTGGTCCAGATGGGTCCCATGGATGATGAAGGGATGGATGAGAGAAAGGAACCATCCCAACTCAGCCAGTTCGCACTGGAGCCGAGCAGTGTGGTTTTCACTCTGGAAAGCAGCACGGTCCCTGACTTGGCCCTAACTGCCATGTACCCACAGGAATCCCAAGCACATGCAAGCCAAGAAGAAACCATGTCGGCCTGGCTCAGCCTCCAGGGTAGCAGTGGGGGTGTGGCGGGGAGAATGCAACTCAACAAGAGGTTTGTCCCTTACCAATCCATCGCAATTGCTGATAGCCACAGCTGCCCCCGGCATGCCTGTGACACCTCCAGTGTAGACACACTCCTGCCACAAGGGCTGCCGGAAGAGCTCCCGGAAGTCCTCCTGCCACTCCACTGAGGCTCCTGGTACCACCAGCCTCCGATTGGGCCACAGGTGCAAGTGTAGTTCCTTCCCAAAAACAGTGACATTGAAGTAGAGGGAGTGGTTCCCTCGGTCGGGGCGCAGGGGGCTGCGAGGCACCCGGTGGTGCCTGGAGTGTGATGGTGGTGGAGGTGGCCTACCCGGCACTGGACTTCCTGCAGAGACTGCTGCTGGGCCCGACACCACGTGGGAAAGGAAGCGGCCCCGGAAATCTGTGCTGAATGGCACCGTCACACCATAGTCATGGAGTTTTCCAGAGAGGCCACGTTCTGTTGGAAGTAAATGAAGAGTGACTTCAGTTCTGTCTGCATAGGGAGAAGGGGGAAATCACAAAGGGTCAGAGGACTGGGGCCACAACCCTGAATGTCAACTGCATGGATCAAAGTTCATCTGTTTTCCATCCATTGTTTCCTGAGTACCTAGTTCTTCACAGTAGGATGAATAGTGTTTAAATATTTTATGGACAAAAAGTGCTCCCCAGACCCCAAATCCATCGTCATTGATTCTGACTCAGGGGGACCCCATGGGTTGGACAGTAGAACTGCGCCCCACAGGGTTTTCAAGGCTGTGACTGGTCAGAAGCAAATTCTAGGCCCTTTTTCTGAGGTGTTTCTGGTTGGGTTCAAACCATGAACCCTTTGTAACACTCAGGGACTTCTTTTTTAAACTTAAAAGAAGGAATAGGGTGATGTCAAACCCTGTTACTCTAGCAATGGCATTCGAGCTATAAATGCCCCCAATGCCTAGGAAAGGACTAGAATTCCCCGGAAGCCCCCAGGGCAATGAGGTAAAACCAGATTTGTCCCTACTCCCTTAGTGGGCTGAAGTCACCAGCCCAGCCTGGGGTAGGACCTTCCCCAACCATGTTCCCAAGAAGGCAGCTGGCAAAACAAACACACCTAGAAACCCAGGGCACGTGTCTAGGAGACCAGAGAAGCTGCAGAGGGAAGACAGGGGTTCTATGTTTTTCTAAGTTTAGAAAGAAAACTTATTTTAAGACGCACAGGAGCAGTGGAGATTTCTACATGGCCCAGTCCCAACTGGGTAAATATAGATCCTCAAAAATACAAGGATGCACACAGAGCGACCTGCCCACTCAGGCTGAATTAGAGTGAGGTCATGGCCCCATGCGCCAGGCCTCACGCCAGCGGCCCCATCCTCACACAGTTCTCCCTGGGCCCGCCAGCAGAACTCGAATGACAGCTCCCTGGCTTCCAGGCCTGGTGATTCATGGGAGGAATTTTCATTTCCACACAGCCTCCCCCTTTCCAGCACTGATCAAGCCCAGAAGTGAATGTGAACAGAAAATCACCTATGACCGAGGTACTTATGTGTAGAGGGGTTTACTCTCCCCTGCTTATATGCATTACAGCAGAAGATCCCCAAGATGGCTGTAAAAGGAACCCCACTTTGGTGCATGGTCAGAGCTCACAGGCAGTCTTAAGGTACCCTGTCTATAAATGGCTGGAGCCCAGAACCACCAGGAGAACCACCCACCCTAGAAGGTGAGGATGGAGCGTATCTGGTTGGGGGCAGGGAGGAGAGAGGACAAAGAGGAGGAGGAGAAATGTGGGCATACTGGGTGGGGGAGGGCAGAGGTTAAGAGTCGGTTTCTGTACATAAGTGTGGGTGCTCTGTGTTCCCTGAAGTGGGGGACCATGACACCTGCCAGACACACACAAGTACACACAAGTTGGTTGACAGAGAGACACACAAAGAGAGAAAGGAATACGAACAGAGATGTAGAGAGACACAAAGAGACAAACACGCAACTCCTACAAAGACACTCTGTGTTCCCGCCTCCCGCCAGCTTCCCAAGCCCTATACTGGGGTCTCTCCCTCCCTCTGTGTCAGAAAGGGAGAGGAAGTGCAGGACAGTGTCGCTGGCACACGGAGAAAAGTGACTTCCCACCCAGTGTGCACACTGCCTCGCTCCCGCGTGAACCCTCGCTCGCTCGCTCCGGCTCCCTCGATCCACCCTGCCCCGCGCGCACACCGGACCCCGCGCGCCCCCGCGCGCCCGCATGCACGCACGCACCTGGGGTCCGCCTGCCCGCGGCGGCGCAGAGCGCGCAGTGCAGGGAAAGCAGGCAGGACAGCAGGACGCAAAGCGGAGCCATGTGGCCACGCGGGGACATGGACTGGGCCGGCGCCCGAGCCATGCGCCCCCGGCTGCAGACCAAGCTGGGGAGCGCCGTGGGACGCCCGGGAACGGCTGGCTGGCCTCAGCCGCCGCCTCCTCCCGTCCCCGTCGTCTCCCGCCCGCTTGGACCGCTGGCTCCCGGTGCCCGAGGCTGCCGGCGGGAGTGGGAGCCACTGCAGCGCCAGCGCCCTCAGTGCCAACTGCCGCGGACGCTCTGGGACCCGGCGGGAGCCTGGCGAGGGGGCGGTGTGGCGGGCTGGGGGTGGGCACTTCGGGCTAGGCGGGGCCGGGAGCGGGTCGGAACAGGGGGCGCCACGGTCCGGGGCGGGGCTGGGGCGCAGAGTGGCGAGTGGCCCGGCCGGGGATCGGAAGTGCCACGCAGAGCCGGTGAAGGGGCTCTGGGCGCACGGAGCCAGTGTCCCCTGAGACTCTTCTGCCAGAATGACAACCAGAATCTTCTCTCCTTAGCCTCTGCACCCCACTTGCTCTGCCGCAGGGCCCGCTTCGGTCCTGCACTTCTCTTGGTCCCATGCCTCATTGCTGTTCCGCAGTCACTGGCGGAAGGTATGGCCAACTACAATAGGGAGGAAGACCTTGAGTCTCAGGAGAGAGGGTGCCAGCCGCTGTCTCTCATGATGGCCTACATGCCCCACTAACCATTGACCTCTTGTTGTTGTTGTTGTCAGGTGCCATCAAGTCGGAACCGACTCATAGCGACCCCATGCACAGCAGAACGAAACAATGCTCGATCCTGGGCCAACCTCACTACTGCTGCCACACTTGACCCCATCAATGATGCCACCTGACTGATCCATCTCTTTGGGGGTCTTCCTCTTTTTCTCTGTCCTTCCATCTTACCCAGCATGACATCCTTCTCCAGCGACTGTTCCCTACTGACAATATGTCCAAAGTATGAGAGACAGAGCTTAGCCATCCTGGCCTCCAAGGAGCACTCTGGCTGCGCTGTAGGTCTATCCATTTTGCACATTACAGCTCCCCACTGCAACAGGGTGCGGTGAATGCCTAGGGCATCTCTGGTTGAAACCATATCTCTGCTCCTCACTTTCATCTGAAAAAATAGTTTTTAAGTGCCTTCAAGTCAACTCATAGCAACTCAGTATTGGGTTTCTGAGGAGCAGCTGGAGGGTTTGAACCACCGACCTTGCAGTTAGAAATTCAGTGCTTATCCCACAACACCACATTGTTGTGAAGTGCCTTTGAGCAGGTTCTGATTCATAGTGATCCTGAATAGGGTTTCTGAGGAGCGGCTGGTGAGTTTGAACCACCAACCTTGCAGTTCAAACCATCTTTCAGTCCAGTGCTTATCCTGCAGCACCACATCCGCACATAGTAAATCAAACCTGTTGTAGATCGATTCCAACCTCATGTTACATTCCATAGGGTTTTCTTGACTGTTGTTAAGTGCTGTCGAGTCTGTTCCAACCCCATATAGGGTTTCTGAGGAGCGGCTGGTGGGCTTGAACTGCTGGCCTTGGGATTCTAACCAAAGTATCAGGACTCCTTCTAGGTGACGTCAAACTGCCAGCCTTTAGATTAGCACTTGAGTTCTAATCACTTGGGAGCCCCAGGGACTTACTAGCACGTAGGTGGTGGTGGTGGTTTGCCATGGAGTGGGTTTAGACTCATAGCGACCCTGCATAGGGTTTCTGTCTTTATGGAAGCAGAAAGCCTCATCTTTCTCCTGTGGAACAGCTGATAGTTTTGAACTGCTGACCTTGAGGTTAGCAACCCGACTCATAGCCACTCTACTAACCGTTCACTTCCACTCCAGCACCAGACGCACTAGCCACAACTCAAGGTGGGGAAAACCTAAAGGTGTGGCAAGCAGAGTGGATGCTGAGAGGATATGGTGCTGAGACCAGCCCAGTAGTGTGGGCAACCAGCCTATGCCGATAGAAACTGGGTGTGTCTTGCTTTATTCTGTAAATCTTCGCAATCTGCAAGCAAATACTATCTCAAGCAATCCAAAAGAATTGATGCTGTTGGATTATGGTGTTGGAGGAAAGTACCATGTATGGTGTTGTTGAAAGTACCATGGACTGACAAAGGAACCAACAGATCTGTGCTGGAAGAAGTGCAGCCAGAATGCTACTTGGAGACCAGGATGGCCAAACTTCGTCTCTCATACTTCGGACATATTGTCAGGAGGGGCCAGTCACAGGAAAGGGATATCATGTTTGGTAAAGTGGAGGGTCAGAGAAAAAGAGGAAGACCCCCAGTGAGATGAATTGGCAAAGTGGCAGCATCAATGGGCTCAAGCATGGCAACAATTGTGAAGTTAGCCCAGGGCAGTGTTTCGTTCTGTTGTGCATAGAGTCGCTATGAGTCAGTACCAACTTGATGGAACCTAACAACAACAACGTGTGGGTTGAAATTCTCTGAGCAGACTTCCCTTGGGAACTCCTGGCCCATGAGAGAAGACTCAGGTTCCTATATGCTCTGCCCCATGTGAGCTCTTTTAGTCTTACACCCTTGCTGGCTTCCAGGTGTATCCACTGGTCTGCTTTCTCCCTTTGTGAGAAGAGAGGTCATCTCTATGGTCCCAGCACCTGGTTCAAGCAGTGCTTGTAGGATGCAAGAAATGACGCCAAAGTTCTGGAGGGCCTGTGCCTTAAGGAAGCAGGTTCCAAAGCTATTTCCCAGACCACATCACCTTTAGTAGTAAAGCTAGAAGCAGAACCCACTGAGAAGTGCTGAGAAAGTAGAGACAGACAATATTGAGAGTCTAGAGACTGTTCTAGACTGAACGTTGCCAAGGATGGGCCATGTGGCCAAGGGCAAGTATTACCGCTGAGTTTCAGTATCTCCACTGTCAAAGGGGAATCATAATCATAAACATTAAAGCCTGCAGAGATGCAAGGTTTATTATATCCAAGCCACATCAGAGGGTCCAGTTATTTGGAAATGCCTTTTCTCTCCATCTTATCTTCGTGTTTCCAAACTGTCTCATCGTCATCTTCAGGAATGAACCAAGGAAGTAAGTGGGCTGATTCTCTACAAGAGTTGTGCTTCTGAACAAGAGAGCAGGTGCCTTGTAGGTGAAGCCAGCTGTGTGGCCAGAGGCCGGCCCCTTTTCCTCTCCAGATTCAGTTTACCTTACTGTAAAGTCATTGTTGTTAAGTGCCAGAGTCAGTTCCGACTCACATCAATCCTGTAGAGGGTTTCCAAGGAGCGGCTGTTGGGCTTGAACTGCCACCTTGCAGTTCAAGTTGACCTTGTGGTCCAGTGCTTATTATACATCACTACACCAGGACTCCAGTAAAGTGGAGGTAGAGTATTAGATGAGAGACCAACTAACTGCAACCCTCTATGTAGCCTTTTGTTTATACTCAAAGATGCAGAGGCTGGGGGGTCAGCCTTTCTCCGCAGGATGAAATCCTGGAGTTTTGCCTGAGCCCCAACCCACTCAGTCTTCCCTGAATTGTGACCTCACCAGTGTTTGAGCGACAGACACCGCTAGTTCTGTCTATCTGACCTGCCAGACCAGGGTTTCTTCCTGAGTCATTGGTTCTAACAGTGTATCTTTTCTTTCCTGCCTGGGGGCTCACTCAAAGTTGGCCAGGGCTGACCTCCTAGTTTGGTTTCCTGCCCCACTCTCTTCTCACCAGGAATACTTTGTCCTGCCTCTGGGCCCTCTCCTTCCCTGTAGCCAAGTGTCACCACGGGTATCCCTGGCTCCTTCATCCGGAGCACATCTCTCCTTTCAATCTTCCCTAGCCTTGGCTTTCTCATGCATGCGTCTTGGCTTCCCATTGGTTGCTTGGCTTCATGCTCTGCAAACCTGGTGCCTCATGCTCCACACCGGCTCTCAACAACACCTTGGACTGAAGAAAAGGGGCTGGAGACGTGTTCAGGGCTCTGTTTACAAGAGAAATGCTTAAGCCATTTACCCCTCTGAAAACTTCCAAGACAAAAGATTGGAAAGCTCAGAACTTGCCTTCGGAGGAGGGTCCCAAGCTGATGCTTGTGAGTCTTTGCTTTGGCCCTGTTATCTCTAGAAATGGGGGCCCCCCAGCCATTTCCCCACCTTCTGGACCAGACTCTGAGCTGTGCTCCAATGTCACCTGTTCCTAACAAAGGCTTCCTCAGTGGAAAAGGGCTTGGACACACAATCCTTGCCAACAAAAGCAAGCATTGTGCCCCTGGGAAGGGCGTGGGGATAGAGAACTAGGGCGAAGTTTTACTCTCTTCTTGCCAATGGCTGGCTCCATAGAAAGCCCTGGCCCAGGGCTCATGAGTCAGGCCCCTGGTGTCCTGCTGTTATGGGTCCCTCTTGACTTGCCCTGTCTGAGGCAGGAAGGAGGGGAGGGAGAGGTGAGGGAAGCGTTGGCCCCCAGAGTTTTTTCTAGGTGAGCTTTCCTGAGATGTCCCATGTTGTTGTTGTGAAATGCCATGGAGTCAGATCCGAAATCCTGTATGGGGTTTCTGAGGGGTGGCTGGTGAGCTTGAATCGCTGTCCTTGGGTTCAAACCGACCTTGCAGTCCAGCACATTAGCCTATGTGAGCACCATAGCAAGGAGAAAATGTACAATCTTCACGTCATGGCTTTTCCTGTCTGTCCCCACAGGACTGCCACTGCGCTTGGGAAAACTGAAACCCTGAGATGGGAAGCCATTTCATCTTAGATCATTTAAGAGGTTTGAGGAGGAGGGTTAGAACCAGGACTTTGAACCTGGTTCATTCTGGTTTGAGCCCCTGCCAAGAATTTGCATTTCTACCTGAGATATATTGAATCCAAACCCACATTTTAACAAATTCACAAATGGTTCTTATCACCTAGAGATTTATTTAAATGTGGATTCAGATTCAGTATATCTGGGTGGAAATGCAGGTTCTTAGCAGGAAATCTAACCTGAATGAACCAGATTTGAAGTGCTGGCTAGAACCAGACAGCGCCAATCTGGTTAGCCCACATCTTTTCCTGGACACTCAGGAGGAGAAAAAGCAAAGTCCACTCTAATGCAGTGAAACCACCACCATCCCACCATCCGACCAGTTCGGAAGCTAGACAGCTCAAAT
The DNA here is from genome assembly GCF_000296735.1 of Chrysochloris asiatica. Lineage (NCBI taxonomy): Eukaryota > Metazoa > Chordata > Mammalia > Afrosoricida > Chrysochloridae > Chrysochloris > Chrysochloris asiatica. Next base: position 14,423,671 of record NW_006408538.1, on the reverse strand, counting down.
CAGGGCTTTGAACTAACTGGTTTAGCTCAGTCCAGAAATGGCTGCTGCATGGACTGAAATTTGCAAAATGAGAGTGAAACCGAGCACTAGCCAGATGGGGGAAATTACTGATCCAACCCTGCTAGAAACGGAATCTATCTCTTAGAAAACAAAGGCAGCATGCGCATTGCATAGTATCCAATTCTCTTTACCCGATGAGTGGGAAACTGCTCTGCCCAGCTCAAAGATGGCAACCCGCCATCAAACGTGGGTCCACAGTCTTGGCGATCATGTAGTGTCCTGCATCAGATTCCTGAAAGGACTCGCAATACCTCTTCTGAGTCTCACATTCCGGGCTTTCGACCTGCAGTGTTTCCTGTTCTGGTTAGTATTCTGGATCGTCCAAACTTTTTAAAAAATAGGGTCTGTTCTGGTTTCACTTGAAACCAGTTGTGAACCAGTTTAAAAGTCATAAATCTCACCCACTGCATCCAATCCAAGCCCTATGGAGTCTACTCCTAAGGACCTCCCAAATGCAGCTATTTCTTTCCATTTCAGACTCACCCTCCACCATCATCATGCAGGCCACCAGCACCCTTCCCTGGACACTGCTGAGTCATAGCCTAACATCTCTCTATTCCTCTGGGCTCTGGAAACTCCCTTCCAAGTGCTTCCAGAGAAATCCTTGGAACACACCTCTAATCCTGTTACCCTCTCTACTGTACAACTTCCAGGCTTCCTACTGCATTTGGAATGAAGATCAGATTCCCTAACTTGGAACTGCATGGGGTGCTCCTGCCAACCCTCCTGCCTCCACATCCCTGCGCTCACGGTGCTCCAGCCTAGCTCCTAGGACTCACCATGCTCGCCTTGCCTCAGGCCTTCACCCTTCCTGCTCCACCTTCAGCTACCCTCAGCCACCTCCTGAAGCTTGTCCCAGCCTCCCAACTACGTCAACCCCCTGTTATACCATCTCCACCTCCTTCCCAAGGAGCTCTGGTAGCGTAGTGGTTATGAATCGGGCTGCGAACCTCAAGGTCAGCAGTTTGAAACTACCAGCTATTCCATGGGAGAAAGATGAGGGTTTCTGCTCCTGTAAAGATTTACAGCCTCGGAAACCCTGTATAGGGTTGCTATGGGTCGGTTCCGACTCCACAGCATATAACCACCACCTCCTTCCCAGTCTCATCACTGTTGAGTTTTACTTGATTAACATCTGCTTCTTCCTAGACCATGAGTTCCATGGGGAGCAGGGACCATACTGTTTCCTGTATCCCCAGTTCCCTCAAAAAATATTAATCATCAACAGTAGTGAATAATTGTTATCAGGACTGATTGTGAAGGTTGGAAATGTAAAGGTAGACATTTTATAGCAAGGAAGGGAGGGAATAACTTTTCAGTCTAGGAGCGGAGGTCCCTAGGATCATCAACGGAGAAGAGCCGAGAGTGGGAACCTACCTAGAGAAGCAGTGGTGCCCGAGATGGAGGCAGAGACAATGATGTGGAGCCATGGAGCAGCTGGGGACTTTAGATCCAGAGAGGGAGAGGGGCTGTGTGCTGGATAGGCAAGAGGAATAGCCTTTCTGTTCTCCCATGCCTTGAAAAGATAAAAAAAATAACAATAACAAACACAAACAGAGCTACCAGCGGTTCCGCAGGAAAAAGATGAGGCTTTCTGCTCCCATAAAGATTTACAGCCTCCGAAACCCTATTCAGGGTTGCTATGGGTCAGAACTGACTTGATGGCACTTAACAACAACAACCACATATATTGCACTCCCATCAACATAAACTCAATGTCCCACCCCCAAACCAAAAACTACCCCCCATCTCCTTTCCTCCAACCCCTGTTGTTTTGTTGTTAAATGTTGTCGAATCGGTTCCTACTCATAGCGGCCCTCTATAGGGTTTCCAAGAAGCAGCTGGTGGGTTTGAACTACCGACCTTGTGGTTCACAGTCCAGTGCTGACCCTCCAGCACCTCAGCAAGAGTCCCTGGTAACTATTAATAGTCTTTGGTTTCTATATACTTGCCTATTGCGTGTGAGCTCACATTGTTAGGGTAAGGGGACAGGCAGAAGATCACTGAGGACGATAAGATCAGTAGTGGTGGCAGTGGGCAAAAGATCAGTAGAACCATAAAAACAAAACCTCCAAATACAAAGAAAAGAGACGCAGGATGTGGGCAAGAGATTGAAAAAAACAAAAACAAAAAAACCCCTCCATGTTAGGGGAGCTAGATGTGAGGTTAAAAAAGAAAACAAAACTATCTCTTTGTTAACCCTCCCTGATCAGCCCCCCAGCTGTTAACCATCAGCTGCCTATTAACCTTCTCCTTAACCAATTTTCAGTACAAGGCAGCCCTGGTCCTCGAACCCGTATCCTCACAGAATGACGTATGCATAGACAGTTACATCAAGTACCCCAGACGCTGTCCCAGCATGGACATCATAGACAACAGATGAGTCATTTGACCTTTGGAATCTTCAGCTGTCCTCTCTGTTCATCAGCCCCTGCTCGTTTGGCTCAGGCCCTCAGTGCCAGTTTGAATGTGAACACCGTCCTTACTGGTTTCTAGATTTTCTCTTCCACACTTGAGAGTGTGACAACAGTGATCATTATCCTGACCCGTCGTCATTCTTTCCTCCCTGAATTAAACAGGCAGCCTTCACAGACTTCTCTTCCTCTCCTGTGTGAAGATCTTATTGGGTCCATTGTGGGATGGTGTATGGCACTGTGGGATAAAGCATTGGACCACAAGGTCGTCGGTTCAAACTCACCAGCTGCTCCTTGGAAACCCTACTCAGGGTCACTATGAGTGGCAACCAATTCAATGGCACTTAACTTTTAACTTTTGGATTGTCATCTTGTCCTCTGTGTAAGGTGGGCACAGTGGACCGGGCTTCTCTGACCCTCAGACCTGCTCCCCTATGTCCACCTCACCACCTCCTCTCACTCTCCGGCACAGTTCGAAAGGGAATACTCCCCCTAGTGGTTTCTGGGCGTACTTGTCTTGCATGCTCACAAGTGCCAATGTAGTGAGAACAATTTTGACCCATTGGTGATCCACCTATGGGCCAGCTTAGCCTTTGCTGCAGGGAGCTGAGGCCACCGATCTTCTCCCCTAGCCCTCCTAAACCGAAGTGTTTGAACGTTGTCCAACTTCTTTTTAGACTAGTACTTCTGGGACATAGGTGGGTGGGAGGGATTTATTCTTGGGAGCTCAGTAGACTTACACCCATCCACCAATGGTCCTCTAACTGTTGGCCACCACTGGTGGAAGGGCCGGTCCACCATGGGCTAAACCCCAAGCATACCAAAAGACTCCCCCCTAGACTGCTTGATAACTCATTGGGGAGGTCGTCAACAGAGGAAATCAAAAGAAAGAAATGAACCTTTTGTAATACAGTCTGGCCCCAGTACACTTTCAGGGACCAAGACAATGGCTCACTAGCACTTCTCTCTTTTATAATACTTTATAATACTATCCTGCAGTTGGGCTTGTTCTGTAAAAGAAGGAGAAAATGGAGAGAAATCCCCTACATGCTGTTCTTTCTGCATGCCTTTGTCAATATGTCTGCGTGTCTAAAACCTGTTATAGAAAGAAATGTCCTCAAATTAAGAGCCCACATCTAGGTGATAAACCCCCTGAAGTCCATGAGTCCAGGCCAGAGAAAGATCATTGACTTTGCTTTCTAGAAAATGGTGCCCCCAATCACCAGAGGCCCCTGGCTTCCCTGGAGTTCCTCCTGAAGTTTGGGATATCTCACGGCCAAGCCAAGCTCGGGAAACAGACCCTGTTAAAGTTACATTGTGACCTGTAGCCACATTTCCCCATAAAAGCAATGCCACTCAAACCAGAAATCATGAAAGGAACCACACTAGTAATTTACCGACTCCTGGGAGCTGAGTCCCTGGGACCCTGGTGTCCCCTGCAGCACTTCTGTCTTCCCTGCATTGCAGGATTTGTCACCAACAGCCACAAGAGCAGAGGGTTCTTCCTCTAGCCTTCCCTGAGCAAGAATGACTGATGCATCCTGGTACCCTGCCTTGTCATCCACCTGGTGGGATGCCGTCAGTGCCACCCCACTCACTTTGGTCCAACAGCCAAGGCTAAATCTCAGTTTCTGCTTTTATATGGCTACTAAGGAGCTCTGGTAGCGGAGTAGTTACGAATCGGGCTGCTAATCTCAAGGTCAGCAGTTCTAAACTACCAGCTGATCTGCGGGAGAAAGATGAGGTTTTCTGCTCCTGTAAAGATTTACAGCCTTGGAAACCCTGTACAGGGTCGCTATGAGTCGGAACTGACTCCACAGCACATAACCACCACCACTAAGCATAAACCTGTCTTAATGATGACACTTTTCCTCAGAAGCCTACCCCAGGGAACAGGGTTCTTCACAATTGGAGAAAACTATATGAATTGGTGGCCAGCTAAGTCCTCCAACTAAAGTTGTGGACAAAAATCAATACTATTAGCGCCTTCCAAGGCATGCTTTTCCTATATGCCTACACTAACAATCCTTGCAATGGTTCAGTCTGTGCAAATTCCATGGGTTTCATAGCCCCCCCCCAATGCCTAAGCCCTCATCTTATATATGGTCAGTAGATTGTAGGGTACACAGCATCCCAGCTATCCCTTTATTGTTACACTCTTCCTCATCTCTTGCTCAATGCCAGCGTAACCTCCTAGACAATATCTTAACTTTGTATTATGAATTGAGTGACGGTTAACAGACAAGATCATCAGCTTTACATTCAACAAATCATATGCTGTTTCATCTCAATGATTGTAATCCCCTCCCTGCAATAACACTTAGCCTACTGCCTCTTTGCAGCTCCCCATTTACATCTTATATTTCACAAACGAACAAAGCAAAAATATTTGATGCACATATACAAAACAAAAAATAAATATTCATTTAAAGGTCCAAAGGGCACATTCTGCAAGCCAGCCTCCTGTCCACAGGCACACAGCCTTACTCAGTCCCTGGGCCTAGAGCCCGCAGCTGCTCTGTCTCTCCATGCCACCATCTCTGCTGTTGCCACTTTTCTAGGTAAGATCTCATGCTCCACTCATGCTCTTCCTTCGTGATGGTACTGGGATCACCTAGAAGTATCTTAACTTGGGGCAGGAAAATTTTTGCAATTTCAGTTCCTTGGGCAAGGTACACTGAGCATGAATTTATAATTGGGCTGCAAACCTTAAGGTCAGCAGTTTGAAACTAGCAGCTGTTCCATGGGAGAAAGATGAGGTTTTCTGCTCCCATAAAGATTTACAGCCTCAGAAACTGTGTACAGGGTCGCTATGAGTGGGAACCATGCCTACAACCCAGTGCCACCCAGAAGCAGCTAGAAAAGGAGACCTCTATCCTTTACCCCCTAAAAGATTTTTGCTTGTAAGTCTCTCTGTGGGGGAAATGTTAGGGTAAGGAGATAGGAGGAAAATAACTGAGGCCAAGATCTGTGGTGTCAGCAGGGGGAAAAGATCAATAGAACCATAAAAAAAAAAAAAAAAAAACCCACAAAAAAAACCTCCAAATACAAAGAACAGAGCAGGATGTGGACAAGACATTAAAAACTCCATCTCCTTGACTCCTGGTGTGGCACTGTAGGCTCCACACTGGACTGTGAACTATAAGGTTGGCAGTTCAAATCCACCAGTTGTTCCTCAGAAGCCCTGTACAAAGTTGCTATGAGTCAGAACTGTCTCGAAAGCATCTAACAACAATAGCAACATCTCCTTGTCATGTGGGCAGAAAACACTAGAATAATTTATCTGTTCATCTCTGGATGAACTCACTGGTTGTTTCTACCTTTCAGCTATTGCTTTTTAAAATTTCTTTAAACTTATTTGTTGTTGTGAAAAATAATATATACAGAAAATACCTTTTGCTCAGTTTTACAGAGGGCTGAACTGCGGCCCAGAGAGCAGAGACAACTTGCCCACATTCACACAGAGAGGTTACTCTTGGGCAGGATTACACCCAGGTCTCCTAACTCCCATCTGATGATCTTAAAACATCAGAGCTTTTGATTTCCTCCCACAAGATCACAGAGCCCCTTGGGTATTCATCATTGGTTCAATCTCATCCCAAGAGGAGGTGGAGGAAGAATTTGAATCTCTCCTAAGAAATTCAAGACCAACTTATAACCAATTACCATGGATTTGATACCAACCCTGGTGACCCCATGTGTGTCAGAGTAGAACTGTGCTCCACAGGGTTTTTAGTAGCTGATTTTTCTTCTTTTTTTTAAAAAGTAGATTGGCAGGCCGTTCTTCCAAAACCCTCTGGGTGGACTAGACCTTTAGGTTCCTGACCCAATCAATGTGTTAGTCTTTTAGGCCTCCCAAGAACCCTGGCTCAGAGCCTTCAGTTTGCAAATCCAGGTTTCCCCACCACCTCCAGCCCCATCAATCTTTCTTGAAAGTTTATAAAACATGCAAATTCTTAGAACTCATCCCAGCCTAGGGAGTCAGAAACTCAGAGGGGTGGAACCTAGCAATCTATCTTTTTAAAGCCCCCCAGGGGATTCTGATGCTTACTCCAATGTAAGAATCACCATTCTAAGCAAAGCCCTGAAAACTGGGGCCAAATTAGGTCAGGGAACAAACTCTCTAACTGAGACACTGTGATCTGCCCCTCGCCTCCCACCCCCACAGTCTCCAAAGCCTGGGTTGGATCCAGATCTGAACTCCCGGGCAGAGCTCCAGGGACATCCAGATGAACCGGAAACCAGCCCCCAGGACTTCGCTCCACATCACCCCTTTCTTTTCTCTCCCCAGGGTTCCCTCTGCACATTTTTGGCAAGAGTCTCATGACCGTATCTAGGAAACCCAGAAGGTTAAGTGATTTGTCATCTATTGCAGAACAGCTGATACCCCCGGAGACAGGCTGAGCCATGAGATCAGTACGAAACAATGCTTTTCATGCCTTGTGTGTACATTTTCTGTGGTTATGGTTGCTGCATATTGAAGAGCTCAAGGGAGGAGGGTTTCTTGGCTGTTTAATAAGAGATACCAGAAAGGCCAGCTGTCCTTCTGAGAACTCTGTTTGGGCCATTTCCTATCTCAAAACGGTTGGTCTGTGAATAATACAACACCAGCACCCTTGTAACTAAAGTCCAGTGCAGTCCTGGCATCGGCCCTTTGGGGTTCAAGACAAGTAAAGCACAAAGCAAGTACCCTGACTCCCAATACCTGGAGCCCCCTGGGTATGATAAAAGGACTCAGATTTGGCAAGGACCCATGTCTCACAAGGAGTCTTGCCTGGTATTATCCTATAAGATAAGCATTAGACTGTTAATTAAAGGGTTGGTAGTTCAAACCCACCAGTTGGTCCTCAGAAAACCTACAAAAGGTCACTATGAGTGGGAACCAACTCTATAGAACTTAACAACAAAACCTCTCACAAACTGGTGCTCCTTAGATGGATGGTGGCACCCATGGTATGCCATGAGTAGCCAAGAAGGGCTTGTCCTCCATACTATTCCCTTTTCTAGATTAGTTAGCATGCTTTTTTTTTTTTTT
>NW_006408538.1:14405977-14415117 GCF_000296735.1 Chrysochloris asiatica | reverse complement strand
ACACACAAGAAGACCTGAACCATGTATATTCCGGATCTAGTTGGCTTTGCAGCCCAATAGACTCATGGAGCCCCAGTTTCTTCTTTTGTCTACTCAGCCGAACTTGGTGATTAGTCTCAACCTTAGGTTTGTCTCCTTTCACTCACAAGATGACTGCATCAGCTCTGGGCATCACATCATCTCTCAATGTGACCAAAGGCAATGAAAGATGGGGCTCTTTCTTGTACCCCCTTTAAAAATATATATATTATTATGAAAAATTTCAAGTATACACAAAAGAATACAGAATAGTATGAAGATCTCCCATGTATCAATCTTTTTTATAACACGGCCAGTCTTATTTCATCTCCGCCCCTCTCCTCCCCTCTCAGCCCTTGGATTACTTTAAGGCATATCCTAGGCATCATTTCCCATTCAGTATCAGGATCAGTATTGGACTGCTAACCACAAGGTTGGCAGTTCAAACCCACCAGCTGCTCCTTAGAAACCCCATATAGGGTTGCTGTGAGTTAGAACCGACTCAATGGCACTTAACAAAAAATAAACATCAATAGCTAACAGAGACAAACGCTCTCTATTCTCAAAAACAGCAACAAAAGCCATCATGTCTTTGTCACATCCAACAAAATCAACAATAACTCCTTAAAATAATCTCATCATTTCCCGTCATTGCTCAAATTTTCCTAACTGCTGCAAAAATGTGCTTTTGTTTGATTTTGACTTGTGTTTGCTGTTTTTATTACTGGTGGTCAATATAAATACATAGGTAACAAAACCCTTGCCATTCCAACAGACACCACGTGCACACTTCAGTGACACTGAATCTGTTCAACAAGTTGTTTAACCAACACCATTCCTGAACTTTTCCATCACTTTTAACAAAACCTCAATCTCTCTAAGCTTGTGTCTTCTTTTTCCCTTCCCCCCACTTCTGGTAACCACTCATCAACTTCCGTCTCTATGGACTTGGCTTTCCTCCATATTTCATAGAAGTGGGATCAGACGATATTTGTCCTTCTGTAAGTAACTTACTTCTTTCAGCATGTTTTCAATGTTCATCCATGCAGCAGCTATATCAGGCCTTCATTTTTGTATCATTTTGTTTTGCTTTGTTGTTAAGACTTGATTTGTGTAAATAAGGGTCCAAAGAAAGTCTATACATCTGCATTTAGCTGATGTATCTCCAGAGCCACCTACAGCCCAAACCCATTTTTGCAAATAAATTTCATCAGACCCCAGGCAGATCCATTTGCTTGGCATTAAATTGTGCTTGTGGACTGGAGTCTATATTGCTAAATGGGGTGATTAAGTAATCGTGGGATTGTTAGAGTATAACTAATACCTCCCATTTGAAATATTATAGTATAACTAACAGCCTCCATTTGCCATTTGAAATATTATAGCATAGTTCACCCTGCTTCCCCTTTTCCCCCAACCTCACCCTATGGAAAAATAATAAATAAACTTCTTACAGAAAAACCTTGAAGGCCAGAATGACCCAAGGACATTTGAACAAACAGGATAAAACTTAGCTCATCCATACAACCAAGATAAGGGTTTACTGGTGGGTTTATCCCACTTACAGGATAAGGGTCTGCTGGAATTTACCACCCCAGCTGACAAGACAAGTCTGTGTGTTCTAACCACTCTGTGTTTCTTGTATAAAATCCTGTTCCCCTCCTCACTTCGGGGTCAGAGTGATTTGAGCTTGAGCTGACACTCTGGACACCAGCAGTAAACTTTGCTCTTTAACTTTTCCGAGTTGAGTTCTTTCTGACTCGCGCTGCCACAACAGGATGGGCACTTACAAAAGTATCGTTTGTATATTTTAAATCTATACTATATATAAAGGAGCTAGCTAAAAAGTTGGCAGTTCAAACTCACCCAGCTTTTCCATGGAAGAAAAAGCTGGCAACCTGTTCCCATAAAGGTTACAGCCAAGAAAACCCTACAGGGCAGTTCTCCTCTTTCACCTGGCATTTGAACCTACCAGCAGACCTGCAGAACAAAGGCTCCATCATCCACTTTTATAAAGATGCAGCTGAGAGGACCCCATCAGCTCTATATTACGGAATACTTCAAGTAGAATTCATGTCAGCTTGGTTGTTCTGAGTTAGAACCAACTCGACAGCACTTAACAACAACTTCTCTGCATGTCTGGTAGAATTCGCTAGTAAAGCCATCTAGGTCTGGATGTGTGTGTGCATTTCTTAATGGGTAGCGATCCAATGATGGTATTGAATCCTCAACCACACCACAAAGGTGAATATTCTTCTCTCTTTGCCAGCTTTGCTCCAGTAGCTCACCCATGCCACAGCCTCTTTGAACCTCAGTTTTCTAAAACCTGGCAAATAAGAACAGTAGCATTTATCTCTTGCCAAAATTGACACACACAAAACCAGTCAAATGTCTGAAAGCTCTTTAAGAACCAGAGGCAGAAACGGTCGGATACTATTAGCATCTGCGCTTCCTTCTTAGTCCCATGAGCTGGAAAGGTCCTCTCTCGTTGTTCCCACTCAGAGGGCAGACTCGGCAGAGGTGAATGTGGTTCATGGCCATGGACTCATGTGATCCCACAAGCTCCGTCTTTACAAAAGCAGATCAACAGGGCTTTCTTCTGTAGAGCGTCTAGGTGGGTTCAAACCAATAATCTGTGGGTAAACAGGTGATCTAAAACCACCTATGCCACCCAAGCTCCTAGAGGTGAATGCACATGGGTCCCAGGAGGACCCTCCCCAATTCATACTGCAGGCTCACAGACTCTGCACTCTGCCTACAGAAGTCTAGATTTGCTCTCCATTGACAAACTTTGAATTCAAAGCTGCTTGTGATTCATCAAATGTTGAAATGATGTATAGGATGTCTCATGTTTGCCCAGCTAGAGAAAAACCCCAGCCTGGGGTGAGGAGACCAGAATGTCCAGCCTGGGGTTAGGAGACATGCGGTCAGCTGGCTGGGCAGCTCTGGGAACCACTTGTGATCTCTGCCCCTGGCTCCATCTGCAGCTAGAGTGGGTGATGAGATCATCTCCCAGCACTTCCCATGGTCCATGACTCAGCCACTGCCTTCCAAAGAATGTCCTCTCAGCCTGGGATGCCTTCTCCCCACACATACACCTGGAACGCTCTGACTCACTTACATCCCTTTTCAGGGCTCACCTCCCCCATGAAACACATCTAGCCTCTCACCAGCAAAACGCTCAGCCACTTCTTCTATTCCATGTCTGTTGTTGTTGTTAAGTGCCGTCGAGTCGATTCTGACCCATAGCTACCCTCTAGAGGGTTACCAAAGGGTGACTGGTGAGCTTGAACCACCAACCTTGCAGTTCAAATGGACATAAATATATTGTGAGACCGCCTGCTCTGAAATATTCATTGTCTTAATAGCATTAGACAATGCTATGGTCTAGTGTAGAGCCCAGAACACAATAGTTACTCATTAAATGCTTGATGAATCAATGAATGAATGCATGTCTTAATTATTACTTATGAAAGCTGCAGTCAAGAAATCAAATGACATATTACATTAGGCAAATCTGCTCCACAAGACCTCTTTAAAATGTCCAACAGCAAAGATGTCAGGTGAGGACTAAGGTGAGCCTGACCCAAGCCATGGTATTTTCAATCACCTCATATGCATGCGAAAGTTGGACAAAGAATAAGACTGTAGAAGAGTTGATGCATTTCAGTTAGGGTGTTGGAGGAGAATATTGAAAGTACCATGGACTGCCAAAAGAACAAACCAATCTGTGTTGAAAGAAATACGGTCAGAATGCTCCTTATAAGCCAGTATGACCAGACTTTGTCTCTCACACTTTGGACATATTTTCAGGAGGGACCAGTCCTTGGAGAAGGACTTCATGCTTGGTAAAGTGCAGGGGCAGCACAAAAGAGGAAGACCCTCAATGACGTGGACTGGCACAGTGGCAGCAGCAGTGGGCTCGCGTAGCCAAGACTGTAGGTTAGTGCAGGACTGGGCAGTGGTTCAGTCTTTTGTGTACCAGGTCACTATGAGTCGGTAACAACTCGACAGCACCTAACAACTAACCTATGTGGCATAGGGAGCATGTTGGTTCCATACAATAAGCACTGGACTGCAAACCACACGTCCTCAACTTGAGCCCACCAGCCATTCCTAGGGAGAAAGATGAGGTTTTCTGCTCCCTTGTAGGATCTCCATGAGTAGGAACCAACTTGACGATACTTAAGAACAACAGTAACAACAGGTCTACATAAGAAGCTCTGGTAGTGCAGTGAGTTACAAGTTGAGCTGCTAACTCAAGGTCATCAGTTTGAATCTACCAGCCTCTCTGCATAGAAAGATGAGTCTTTCTGCTCTCATAAAGATTTACAGCCTTGGAAACCCGATGCAGGGTTGTTACGAGTCGGAATCAACTCCACGGCATATCACTATCACCACCACCAAGCCTATGTAGTGTTAAGAGATTCCTACTAAGATTTTAGGAGTCTCTGGGTGGCACAAATGGATGAGCTTAACTATTAACTGAAAGGTTGGTGGTTCAAACCCATCCAGAAGAAAGGTGCTTGCTTCTAGAAGCTCACAGCCTTGACAGCCCTGTGGAGTACAGTTCTACTCTGCAACCCAATGAGTTGGAATCGATACAGTGAGAACTGGAAGTACCTTAGTGTCTGTTCCACAGCGACCCTGGAGAAGGTTTCCGAGGCTGTAAATCTTTACGGGTGTGGCTGGTGGGCTCAAATCACCAACCTTGTGGTTCACAGTCCAGTGTTGACCCTATAGGGCACTGCACACAATAGGTACATTGCATAGAACAACACTGAGTTGCCCAACCCTCCCCCGAGAGCAGCTCTCTGCAGGGGCTAAAAGATCCCTCTGAGCAGTTTGAAGTCATCGTCAGGAGGCGTGTATGGATCAGGTATGAGAGTGGAATACAAATATCTGCACTTAAACTACTATGGGAACTGCCGGCCAGGCCCAGGGTGGCAAAGTGAAGCTAGCAAAGAAAGCCCCATCACCAGGCTTAGAAAAATTCCCTAAGGAGAAAAACTCTTCTACCAACATATCAATAGTGGAATAATAATAGGTTTATGGTGCAAAATGTGAGGAGTACAGGCTCCTGTCAGAAGTTGGGTTCAGCCAGCACAGCCAGGAGGAGGGCCGGTTATGCCAAGTGCAAACCCAACCGAAGGTAACTTCTTCCCTTAGGACCCAACATCAGGTTAAAAGTGATTTCACTACCTTGATTCATTCGCCACTGTGGAGTACATACTGTCCCCATTTTACAGATACAACTAAAACTAAGGTCCAGAGGTTAAATAACCAGCTCAAGGCCACAAAGCGATTGGGTGGCAGAGTTTTTCAGATTCCAAAATGCTCTATCAACCTTTCTTCAGGGTCAACAGCCATTCATGGCATTTATCATCAAATAGTTAACTTCATAACTCCCTCACAGTACATGGCTGAGAACATGGATAGACCTCAGGCAGCTCTTAGGAGAGACTGTGGTCAATGATCCAATCCTGAGCTCATAGGAAGAATGGCTCTAAAATCCCAGTTGAAGGTGAGGAAGGTTCTCAGCCTCCCGGGGGCAACTCTTATTCTTTTTCTTTTTCTTATGGTTATTTTTTAAATTTTGCATTGGAAATCAAGTAAGGGATTCTCTACAAGATGATAGACCCAACTAATAATGGTCACTGATTTAGTCTTTATTTTTTTCAAAACCAACTATATTGCTATTGTTGTTGTTAAGTGCTGTCGAGTCAATTCTGATCCATAATGACCCTGTATAGGGTTTCCAAGGAGCAGCTGGTGAGCTTGAACCGTCAATCTTGCAGTTCAAATGAATTTGCAATCTGGCGTATTAACCCACAGCGCCACACCAGGACTCCAAAATCAACTATATTGAGGTATAATTTACATATAATAAAATGTGGCAAGTCTTGATTTTAATATAAATCTTCTCATCAAACAGCTGAAAGCAAGTGTCCAGTTGTCCCTGTTAGTCACCTGCCTGCCCAGACACTGCTGGCCCTATAGATTAAGTGCCATTAGAGTCAGTTACAATTCATAGTGACCCTATATAAGGTTCCCAAGGACCAGCCGGTGGGTTTGAACTGTCAACCTTGTGGTTAGCAGTCCAGTGTTTATTCCTACAGTGCCACACCAAGACTCCCCACATTTACAGCAGCACAGGCCTTGGGATATGTTTTTGGGAAGTCTTCCAAATGATTTAGCTAAGCCAGTGTTGGGGAGCTGGAAGGCTGTGGGGTGGGGCCCATGAGTCTGTCACCGAGCTACTTAGAACCATGGAACCAAGCAGGGTCTTCAGGTGGGGTAAAGAGATGCCAAGAACAGAGGAAGATAAGGTCACGGAGAGAACCAAGCACTTGAGAATGAAAGTACAATGTGAAGACTCACACCTGGAGCTAGCTAAACAAGAACTTGAGATTGCTTGGTACAAAATGTGAAAACAGAGCTCCTGCAGTATGTGCTTTTCAAGAGCCCCTCCGACTGACTGAGGGGAAGCATTCTCTCACGGTTAGGTGCCATCAGGTCAGCTCCAACTCACAACGACCCTGTATAGGGTTTCTGAGGAGCAGCTGGTGGATTTGAACTGCCAACCTTGTAGTTGGAAGTTCAGTGCTGATCCTACAGCACCACTCCAGGAGTCCACAATTGGCCTAGGTAGTGGCTAAGTGCTTGACTTCTAATTAAAAGGTTGGTAGTTCAAACCCACCAGTAGCTCTGTAAGAGACCGATGCAGCAGTCTGCTTCTGTAAAGATTTGCAGCCTTGGAAACCTGATGTGGCGATTCTAATCTCTCCTGTAGGATTGCTATGAGTCAGAATAGATTCCCTGGTAAAGGGTTTTATACACTAACCCAAACTCCTGGATGCTGCAAGTTATTGGCCTGCTACTACAAACCTAAAACTCAGTGGTTTCAGCCCAGCCAGCGGCACCATGGTGATCTGCCACCAGGAAGAATTACAAAACAAAGGGAAAAACTCCAACTTCTAGCAAGATGATGGACTAGGAAAAGGCACTCCATGGGCCCTCCACAACAAAGACATGAGAGACCAAATGGCATAGACACAGATCAAAGTCCTGGAGCCCAGAACTTCAGAGGAAAGGTTAGAGAAGGGGAGAGAGTGCTTGCTGGGAGAAGAAGCTGAGCAGGGACGGTGAGAGAAGGAGGTTGACTGGTGAGCAGCTGGACAAATGCCATGCGGCCATCTTGAATTTTTGTGAGCTACTTTGGGGACAAAAAAGTGACCTGTCAAAGCAGATTCACACAGCCGATGGGAAAGGTCTAATTCCTTCTTTCCCCCAAATGCTTCCCTGGTGATGAGAGGTGTGACCAGCTCCCACCCTCATCCACTCCCAGCTCAGACCCTGCTCTCCAGGAGTTCTGAGCCACGTGGTTGGGAGCCACACCAGTGTGAGGCAGGGAACAGCTGCATGGCCTTGGTACTTGGACTCAAGCAGGCTTGGCTCCAGATCTACAGAACCCACAGAGCCACCAGACCAGCATTTAATCAGTCATTTTACCCACAGCTGCTCTGTGGTCCTAACAGATACTGAAACCACTTCCATCAAGGGCATCCTTTAACTACTTCCAAACTAGGTGCCCTGAACATAGGTAACACCTAGGCCCATAGGAACTCCATCTAGAGCCAGGAAATCTGCTGTCACATCCCTCCCACACATTCCAGTGAGCCCCTTGGCTGGCAGGAGCCCCCAGAGTTTTCTCTTCTCTGGGCTTTACAGCTACACTGGGTTTTTGTTTTTTGTTTTTGGTGTTTTCCTTTCATTGTTTTGCTATTTTGTTTGGTATTCTTTCCTCTTCTCTTTCCATTCCCTTAATTTTATTCTTTCTCTCTCAACCATTATTTCTCCTTTTCTCCTTCTGCTTTTCATTTCCCCTCTTACTTCCCCCATCCCTGCCGTTTTGATCTTTCTTTATAAACCTCTACTCTTTCTCTTTTCATCTTCTTTCTCCCTGTTTTTTCTAAGTGTTTTTTTTGTTTTTGTTTTTCCATTCCTTTATTTTCTCTTCTATAGTTCAATTTTCCTGTCCCTCTTTTCTCTTTTTAGTTACTTATTATTTATTCTCTGGTTGCTGCCTGTTTTCTTTTTTGGTTCCTTGTTTATTCTATATTGCTTGTGTGTGTGTGTGTGTGTGTGTGTGTGTGTGTGTGTGGTTCTCCTTTTTCCCACCATAAAGGAGATAGCAATTGTGCTCATACAGTCCAGCTACAACTAAGCCCTTTATGCTTCTCCCACTGGACAAGAGCCAATAGCAGCTCTTGTACCACCAGATCAGTGATAGACAGCAGCCAGCACCAGCCAAACCCACCCTAAACTGAGGTGCACAAAGGGTAAACACAGAACAGTGCACACACTTCCATTCTCTAACTACACCCAGAGGAGAGAGTTGGTGTGAGCCTAAGAACACATCAACATACAATCGTCAGTTAAACACAAATACAAAAATACCACAATGTCCCAGAGACAACAGACAATCTTAGATCACACAAAGAACAAGAGAGAATGGCACAAATGACCAAGAGAAACAACTTACAGGTGGTTGAAATTCCAGAACAGGAGCGACAACAAAAAGCATAGAGAAAACTATCAAAGAGTTGTTGGAAGACAACTTCCCTAATATTATAAAATAAAGATGAGACGATAAGCATACAAGAAACTGAACGATCCCCAAACAGGGAAGGTCCCAAATGAAAATTCCCAAGACATATCATAATCAAGCTTTCTAAAACTAAAGACAAGAAAAGAACCCTGAGAGCAACTCAGGAAAGACCCCAAATTATCCACAACAGAGAACCAATTAGACTAAGCTCTGATTTCTCAGAAGAAACCATGCAGGTGAGAAGACAACGGAATGACATATACAAAACTCTGAAAGGAAAAAATTGACAACAAGGAATCATTTATCCAGCAAAGCTGTCCCTCAAATATGATGGTTTATTTAGGACATTTCCAGGTAAACAGAAATTAAAGGAATTTGTAATAACAAGACCCACTTTACCAAAACTACTAAAGGGTATTCTTTGGACTGAGAACCAACAACAGCAGACAACAGCCTGACATTACCATACATGACATCACCACTAGAATACAATCCAATTATTGTTGTTGTT
>NW_006408538.1:14403324-14404287 GCF_000296735.1 Chrysochloris asiatica | reverse complement strand
AGACTAATGCCACCAGAAGAAAAGAAATAATAAAGATTTTAGCAGAAATAAATCAAGTAGAAAACAGAAAAACAATAGAAAGAATCAACAAGACAGGAAGTTGGTTCTTTGAAAGGATTAAAAAATCAAGAAACTGTTGACAAATCTAACGAAGGGGGAAAAAAAGAAGTGACAATAACATGAGTAAGAAATTATATGGGTGGTATCCCGACAGAACAAATAGAAACCAAGAGGATGATAATGGAATACTATGAAGAATTGTACTCCAAATTTGAAAAACTACAAGAAATAAATGGTCAAATTTCTAGACACGCACAACCAATCTAAACTAACACAGACTGAAGTAGAAAACGAAAAGCCCTGTGACAAGAGAAGAAATTAATTGTCATTTAAAAACTACCAACTAAAAAGAGTCCAGACTCAGATGACTTCACTGGTGAATTCTAAGAAATATTCAGAGAAGTTGCTGTTCTGGTTGTTGACTCATAGTGACTGAGCTGACACTAATTCTACTCAAACTATTTGATAGCATAGAAAAGGATGCAAAACTCCCAAATTCATTTTATGAAGCGAGCATAGCTCTGATACCAAAACCAGGCAAAGACATCATTTAAAAAGAAAATTATAGACCAATATCCCTCATGAACATAGATGTAATGATTCTCAACAAAATCCTAGCCAATAGAACCCAATAATACATCATGGCCAAGTAGAAATCATCGTTAGAGAAAAACAGTCAATGTGATCCACCACATAAAACAAAGGGGGGAAAAATCACATGATCATATCACTTGATGCCGAAAAGGCATTTGACAAAATCCAACACTCATTCCTGATTGAAAAAAAAAACAAAACAAAAAACACTCCTCAACAAACTAGGACTAGAAAGAAAATTCCTCAACATAATTAAGGGCAAATATATAAAACTAGGACTCCTGGTGTGGCACTGTAGGATAAGCACTC
>NW_006408538.1:14400665-14401799 GCF_000296735.1 Chrysochloris asiatica | reverse complement strand
AGCTACCCTGTATAGGATTTCCAAGGAGGGGCTGTTGGATTTGAATCGCTGACCTTTTGGTTAGCAGTCCAGTGCTTATCCTACAGTGCCACACCAGGACTTCAGATACTATCTTATTCCAGCATTAATAGCAAAGTTTAAGACAACAACAACAAAAAACAACAACAGAAGACAACAAATGCTGGTGAGGGTGTGAAGAGACTGGAACCCTTTTACAATACTGGTGGGACTGTAAAATAGTGCAATCACTGCAGAAAATGGTATGACACTTTATCAAAAAGCTGGAAATAGAAATACTGCATGACCCAGAATGCCTTTACTTGGGATATGTCCTTTAGAAATTAGAGCTGTGCACAAATAGATATATGCACACCTATGTTTGTTACAGCACTATTTACAATAGCAAAAAAGATGGAGACCGCCTAAATGTCCACCAACAGAAGAACAGTTAAACTTTGGTACATAAGCACAATGGAATATTTATGCAACACTGAAGAATACAACAAATCTGCAAAACACCTCACAACATGAATGAAGCCGGAGGACATTGTGCTTAGTGAAATTAGTCAATCACAAAAGGACAAATATTGAATGAGACTATTGTTGTAAATTATTAAGAAAAGATTTTCTTACTAAATGAAACATTCTATGATGGTTACCAAGGGGTGTGGGAGAGGGGTAAGGGGATTATTCACAGGCTAGAGAATAGATACATGTTAACATGGGTGACTAGGTAGGTAATATATGAAAGAGGGAGATTGGCAGAGGAGAGATGAAAGTAGCAGGAGACACAGGGAGGAATGCAAGAGTTAAAGTGAATAGAGGTCAATACTCTTCACTGATGGTACATGATTTGCTGAATGTAAAGCTGATGATCTGTCCTATGAACCAAATCACTCAATTCACAATAATAATAAGAGGCAATAGCAGATGTACCAAAGCCTTCAGCTATTGTAATGACTAGATATAAAATCCAAAATGTGTATAGATTGGCTGGTGAGTTTTATCAAACATTCAGGGAAGAGCTGTCACCAGTTCTACTCAAATTATTCCAGAACATAGAAGAGGATGGGAAACTCCTTAATACATTCTATGAAGCAAGCATAACCTTCATACCAAAACCAGGGAAGGACA
>NW_006408538.1:14395130-14399490 GCF_000296735.1 Chrysochloris asiatica | reverse complement strand
AGACATTTATCCAAAGAAGATATGCAAATGACCAATAAAACTATGAAAAGCTGTTCAACATCATAACAGCTGAGTAAATGCAATCAAAGGTGCAATGAAATACCACTTCAAAACTATTTGGATATTGTATACCTCAATGTGAACCCCAGAATTATAAAGGTCATCTAAGAAAAAATATGGACAAATTTAAGGGCTCTAATACAAGGCACACACAGACTACCAAACATTGTGAAAATTGTACAAACAAAAGAAGACAAAATAGATGATTGTGACATACTAAAAATTAGAAACTTACGCATGTCAAAATATTTCACCTAAAGAGTAAAAAGAGAGCCCACAGAATGGGGAAAAAATTTTTCTGCAATGACATTTCATACAAGGGACTAATTTCTAAAATCTATAGGAAACTACAACACCTCTACAAGAAAAAGACAAATAACCCAACTCAAACTATTAGGATAGAAATAAACACAACAATAATTAGAGATGGGAAGACTGTGGAGACATGGGAGTCATCACATATGAGTGAGAATATTAAATGGAACAGACACTTCAGACAAGAGCTTTTCTAAAAAGAAAACAATTACCAAAGGGCCCAGCAATTCCACTTGTAAGTATATACCCAAGAGAAATGCAACTGTATGTCCATACAAAAACTTGTACACAAACTTGTTCATAGCAGTTTTTTTCATAATAGCTCACAAGTGAAAATAATCCAAGTGTTTCTCAAAAGTAAATGAAAAAACAATCTGCAGTATCACCACATAATAGAGTGTTATTCAGTCATAAAAAGAAGAAACGGATACAGGTCACACATAGACGAATCTTGAAAATATTACGCTAAGTGAAAGAAGCCAGTCACAAAAGAGCCTATATTCTATGAATCCATTTGTATGAAATGTTCCAAATAGGCAAATACGTAGACATAGAAAGTGGATTAGTGGTTGTCCAGGACTGGAGAGAGGGCTTGGGGGTGAGAGGGAAAGGGGAGGGACTTTTAATGGGTATTGAACTTAGTTTGGGGGTGATGAAAAAGTTCTAAAATTAGTGAAAATGTTTTAAAATGTGATGAATGTACAACTCTGTGAATATAAGTTTTTTTGGAAAACAGTATTTTATATTTTAAGGTGAGAGTCTACACAGCAAATTGGTTTCCCATTTAACAATTCCTACCCAGATGATTCAGTGACACTGGTTCTAGTTTCACAACGTGCCGTTCTCATTGATTTCATTCTGGTTGTGTCGTTTCCATTACTCTAGCTTCCCTACCCCTTCCTTTCTCATTTTGGCTTGATCATTAGTCTTACATAGATAACTTTTTAAAAGAAGCTCGTTAATCATAGGTGATATTCTTCATTTTTTAAGCCAATCTCTTTAGCTAAAGTGGATGTCAAGAGATAATGTCAGTTAAGGTTTAGAGTACTTCAGGGTGATAGTCTTGGGAGTCCTCTAGTCTCAGCTGGTCCAGTAAGTCTGGACTTCTTAAGAATTTGACTTCTGATCCACATTTTTCTCCCAGTCTATGAAGATCCAAATACTGTGGCCCTGATGAGAATGGTCAATTCTGGAAGCTGGTCACCATCTAGTTCTTCTGGTCTCAGGATAGATGAGACCATGGTTCATGTGTGTAGACTATTAGTCCTGTCCTGAGACTTTGGTTCCCTTCTTTCTCTTGTGTTTCAGAGGAATAGAGACAAATACATGTATCTTATGTGGGTCAATACCTTAAATGTATACTATAAATGATGAATTCTATGACATGTGAATTATACCTCAATAAAGCTATTGTAAAAACCATATAGATGCTGTGTGGCAATGGAACAATTGTGCACTTGTTGAACTTATATTGTGGATGCAAAACTGCTTAAAGATCATTTCAAGTGCTCAATTTCAATTGAAAAAGACAGCAATCCTAAATCATATAAGCTAAAACTAGTCATTATTAATCTAGGTACCATCACTGTTCTTAAACGGGTATCCCACCAGCATCTCTTAGACATTAGCCACTTGGTAAGCTACTCAAGACCTGAAAAACAAAGTATATGATTCATCATTAGCTAAAAGGATCCATAGAAATTCAGACAGCCTACCTTTGATTTTATAGATGAGAAAACTAAGGCCCAGAACAGTCACACCGCAAGTTTCTAGCAAAGGTAGGATTTTAACCGTTTCCCTCTATTTAACCTCTTTGCATGTTTTTTGCAAGGTTCTAAATCTTTCCAGCTTGGTTTCTCAGCACCCACAGGGGCTCAATTGATCCTCACAGTCTAGGCTGGCCTTCATGTCAGGCCACAGGAGGGAGTTGAAAGGGGCTCTGGAGACTGTAGTTTTTGAGGGAGGAACGGGGCAGGAGAGAAGGGCATGTGGGCCAGGTTCCAAGCAGGCAATGAAGCCCCCATTCCCGTAAGAGCAGGGTACTTGTTGGGGAACATAAATGAAGGAATGAGGCACCCTATGGTGTCACACATGGTCTGGGTCCTGTGGTTGTCTGTTCCTGTCATACACAGTGCGAGGATGAATGTGTGAGAACAGTCCCCCCACACACACTAGCCCAGTTGTGCCCACCTCAGAACCCATCTAAATCTGACCCCCAAAAACCACCTCTGTGAGTCATGGAAACTTTATTCCACCCTGACCTCAGGCAAGACAAAGAGTGAAGACCCTAGGCCTCTGGCCCCACCTACCTCTTTCTCACCATCAGGGTCCCACAGGCCCTCACCCATCCACCTTGTGGCTGAAGGCTCAAGCCAGAGATGAGGAGGAGGTTAAGGGTCAGTGTGGGAGTCACCAGTTCACCTTGCAAAGGGTGGAACAGGAGACCCCGTCCTGAGAGACATGCATGGAGTTCATGCTGGGGTTTAGGTTTGGCAGAAAGAGGCAGCGAATTCTGAATAAAGCCTACATGTGTTTCCTTCCCACTGCTCAGTGAGAAGTGAATGGTCTTATATACTAACACGGAGAACCAGGCACTCTTAAAAGATTTTAGCTTAGTTCACTTAAGCCAGCTCATACATCAACTCACCTGGAGTCCTTCGGTGGGACAGACAGTAGCCAAAAGATTGGTAGTTTGAGCTCACTCAGTACCTCAGAAGAAAGGCCTAGAGATCTACTTCTGAAAAATCAGCCACTGAAAGCTCTCTGGATTACAGTTCTATGCTGACACACATGGAATCACCATGAATCAGAGCTGGCCCCAGGGCAACTGTTATGTTGTGGGGTTTTTTGTTTTTTGTTTGTAAATTCAACATTTTTCCTTTGTACATTTCAATGACATCAATTGCATCCATCATGGTTTTGGATATTAGTATAACCATCACCAATACCCTACTGATTTCCTCGGTTTTTGTTTTTTGTTCACCTAATCCTCACAGAAAAACCTATGGGACCTGCATAATATTAGCCTCATTTTCAGATGAGGAAAGCTCACACAGCTGTTTAACAACAGAGCTTACCCAAACCCAGGCATACTGGCTCCTGCTGCTTACACCTGAATTGTGTGTGTGTCAGAAGTCAGCCCTGCTGGTCTGTCCATCTACACCATAGTTCACCACCACACCAAAGGTTCCCAAACCCAGACTGCGGTGTTGGTGTACACGGGAGAGTCTCTGACCCTCACAGCTGGCTTTCTGAGGGCTGTTAGCAGGGCACGATGAAGAGGAGGGTGTTTGTGAGGAGGTGAGCAAAGGGGACCTTCAACCACATTGGGGGGTGGGGCAGGAAGCAGAAGTGATGTGATGGGGACCTAGCTGAAGAGCTGTGTAGTACGCCTGCCTGGGGCTGACAACACCACTCCAGGAGCCAGCAGTGAGGAGAGAGGGCAACTGTGCAGAAGATACTCCGTCCGCTTTGGACTCCAGGTAGGGAGGATGCGGAGGGGCCAGGTTTGGCAGTCCCTGGGAGGGACCAGAGAAGCACAGGCTGTCTCCTTTGGGGGAAGATCAGGTGCAGCAGGAAGTGCCACGACCCGTGTTCCCTGTGGTGATCTGGGCCTTGGTCACTTCATGTATAAAGACTCCTTTGGATGCTGACCATTACCACTTCTAAGAAAGCGTCAGATAAGCTCCTGGGGAGCTAATATGATGAGGCCCAGGATGAAGTCTGAGTTCCTAGGCTGAGGCAACAAGGCTGGCCTTCTTATTGAGATGATCTGAGAGTCTTTCAAAGACGCCCCTATGCCTTCTCCTTTACTCTGGGCCCACTGTGCGTCCACCTATCAAGCCATTCTTGTGGGTGACGGCACAGAAGGCTCCAGTTAGAATGTGGGGAAATCTCTGCTCTCCCCAACCCATGTCTCCAAGAAGGAAAGGTCTCCCAGGAGCTCAGATTGAGTTGTGGGGAAGTGGAGATTCCAGACCATAAA
>NW_006408538.1:14393470-14394291 GCF_000296735.1 Chrysochloris asiatica | reverse complement strand
TGCAAAGACCACATCAGCTCAGACACTGAATGCCTGGCAGTATCTCAGTCCCTCCCTCTCCCATGGTCTCTGGTGGTCCATGGTCAGAGGAGAGAGTGTCAGTCACTCTCCATTCCTCTCTGTCCACAGGGTCCTCTGACTCTACAGTGTCATGGCCTCCTGCATCCTCCTCCTGGGCACCCTCCTTCTGCTGCTGCCTCCACCCACCCCAGCCCCCTGCCACACTGCCGTGCGATCTGAGTGCCAGAAGTACCGCCACCACTATGTGCCTGGCGTGCAGCTGGCTGGGGAAGGCATAGACATAACCACTCTCAAGCACTCGAACCATTTCCCAGTGGACAAGCAGCAAGTCCAGCGGCCCGATGGCACCTGTACCCTCTGCCACAGCCCTAAGAAGCCAGAGGAGCTCTGGATCCTGCCCCTAGCATTCACCGACTGGCGCACCCTAGGCACCAACTGCCATAGCAAGGTGAGCAAGTCTAATGCCATCTCCACAGAGGCCGTTGTCAGAGAAGTGACCAAGAGCATCACCAACGACTGGAAGGTGGGGCTGGATGTGTCCGCCCCCATGGACAGCAAAGTACAGGTGACCATGGCTGGCTCTCACTCCTCGGCGGCCAACTTCGCTGGGGAGAAGATGCACCAAGACAAGTACAGCTTCAGTAGGGACTTGGTGGAGTGTCGGTTCTACAGGTAAGCCACCTGGCGTGGGGGTGAAAGGGGGCTGAGAAAGGTGTGGAAAGGGGCCACATCAGGTGATCTGGAATGGGAGGGGAGGGCCTCCAGGGCCTTCCACCAGAAGTAAAGAGAAACTCTGGTCC
>NW_006408538.1:14391261-14391775 GCF_000296735.1 Chrysochloris asiatica | reverse complement strand
ACCCCCGGGACCCATGCCAGTGTATGTGCCATGACTCGCAGGTCACCAACCAGGAATGCTGTCCCCGGCAGAGGGGCCTGGCCCAGCTGGTAGTAACCATCATGCAAGCGTGGGGTCTGTGGGGAGACATCTTCACCGCCACCGACGCCTACGTAAAGGTCTTCTTTGGTGCCCAAGAGCAGAGGACACACACCGTGTGGAACAACAACAACCCCACGTGGATGGCACAGATGGACTTTGGGGATGTGAGTCTCAACACTGGGACACGCCTCAGGGTGCAGGTCTGGGATGCAGACATCATCAAGCATGATGACCTTCTTGGTACCTGTGACAGAGCTCCCTACTCCGGAACACATGATGTCATGTGCCACCTGTCCCACGGGCAACTGAAATTCAAATATCACGTCAAGTGTTTGCCACACCTGACAGGGAATTCCTGCCTAGAGTACGCCCCCAAAGGACGTCTGGGGGAGCCTCCTGGAAACCGGAGTGGGGCAGTATGGTGAGGACGCCA
>NW_006408538.1:14390645-14391161 GCF_000296735.1 Chrysochloris asiatica | reverse complement strand
TACATGATGTCATGTGCCACCTGTCCCACGGGCAACTGAAATTCAAATATCATGTCAAGTGTTTGCCGCACCTGACAGGGAATTCCTGCCTAGAGTACGTCCCCAAAGGACGTCTGGGGGAGCCTCCTGGATACCGGAGTGGGGCAGTATGGTGAGGACAGCATGTCCACATTGAAGGGGTCCTCTTGTCCCTACTGTTGTTGTTAAGTGTCGTCGAGTCTGTTCCCAACCATAGTGAACCTGTATAGGGTTTCCAAAGAGCAGCTTGTGGGTTTGAACTCCTTGCGTGTGATCCAGTGCTTATCCTACAGCGCCACCCCAAAACCCTTATGTTCCTATTAGACAGAAAACTGAGACTCAGGGAGTTTTTATCTTTTAAATTGCAAAGGCTGAATTAATTGACAGACCAGTCCCGAGTCTTCCTGTCCAATCTGTCTTCCCCGCACTGCTAGTGACTGGATTCCCTACAGGACAGGGTAGAACTGATCCATAGGGTTCCTGAGACTGTAAATCTTT
>NW_006408538.1:14384934-14388415 GCF_000296735.1 Chrysochloris asiatica | reverse complement strand
GCTGACCCTCTGCTTTACCCAGCATGGCATCCTTCTCCAGGAACTGGTCCCTCCTGAAATATGAGAGGTGAAGTGTCATCATCCACACTTCCAAGGCCATCCTGGCTGCTCTAAGTCTTCCGAGACAGATTTGTTCATTCTTTTGACACAACTTTGTGGTTGTAGTTAAGTGTCATCAAGTCAGTTACAACTTGTAGTAATCTTGTATAGGGTTTCAGGAGCTTTAAATGTTCACAGAAGCAGCAAGTTTCATCTTCTCACGTGGAGCAGCTGGCGGGCTCGAATGTGGACCTTGTGGTTCATAGTCCAGTGTTTATTGTATGGTGCCACCACACTTTAGAGAGGTAAATCTGACTCTAAAAGGAAGGCTCTTGGAAACAAATGTAAGGCAGGAGGGAGGAGAAGGAACGGCCACTGCTGTCAAGAGGCAGCAACTGAGGAAGCCTCAGTCGGAACTCAGGATGCAAAGTGACATTTTCACTTCTACCCCACATGGACTCTGAGACATTCTGTCGCACATGAGCCTCCTTATTTTGTTCAGGAAACTCCCACTGTGCCAGGCATCTTCCATTTGCTCCCCAAGTCCTGTCTCCATCCTTCTCCACCCTGTGCAAGTCCATCAGTGGGCTCGCAGCCCTTGGACTGGGCCAGACAATGGGGGATCCTGGCAGGAAAGTGGAGGGAGGTACTGACTGCCCTCAGCCTCTCTCAATGAGGGCACCTTAGGCTGGCAGTGTCCAGACTATGAGGACCACTGCCCCCTCCAGGAGGCCTCTGCTTGACTCTCCTTTCCGACTTCATCAACCATGTCCACTTCTTGTCCCTTCAGACCAAGGGATGGTAGCAGCTGCCTCATAGACACGCTGAGTTACTACACTCTCCTTTACACTTCTCACACCTTTGTAAAAACTCCCTTTTATGAATAAACCCTCCTTGAGTTTTAACAATTTGAAGAAGTCATCAACTTCCTGTTGGAACCCTGAAGAACACACCACTTCCCAAGTACTGGTGGGGAGTAGAGTACGCCTCTCCCTAGAAGCTGAAAATGCCCGATTCTTGCAAGGACATCTGACCTGACAGCCAATCAGATGAATCTACCCAAGCTGCAGTGTCCCTTTAGAAGCAGGTCCTAAGATAAGGACTTGAGTACAAATAACAGACAATGTTTTATGTTGTTGTTATTAAGTGCCATTAGGTCAGTTCCAACTCATTGCGACTCCATATAGGGTTTCCGAGGAGCGATTGGTGTGTGTGAACCTCCAACCTTGTGATTAGGAGTCCTGTGCTTATTCTACAGTGCCACACAGGACTCCTTTTATTAAGCCTTACACAGGACAAAGAGAGAAACAAAGGCAGGGCTTGAGGGAGGTAAACAGTCAGCTGGTCAAGTCCTGATGTTCATTAGATACTGTAGAGAACAAAGGAACTATCACAAGACCGTGATGGATGTCAGATCAATCCATCACCATGGAAGGCAGAACCACAGAAGTAAGGAAAGAATAGTGAGGGAGACGCACATATTTGAAGGTTAAAATAGTTGACCCAAACCAACCCAAACCCAAACCCACTTCCATCCAGTCGATTCTGACTCATAGCAACGCAGAATAGGGTTTTTAAGGCTGTACATCTTTACAGAAGCAGAAAGCCTCACCATTCTCCTACGGCACCGCTGTGGGTTTGAACTGCCAGCCTTGCAGTTACCGATCCAATGCTTTATCCCATAGTGTTACCAGGGCTCAAAAAGGATGACAGGGCAAGCTATTCTTGGTAAATACTTAACCCCAAGGTTAGTGGTTCAAATCCACTAGTCACTCCTTGGAAACCCTACACAGTGTCTCTATGAATCAGAACTGACTCAATGGCACATAACAACATTCCTAAGAAACATGCCCAGGAAAGTTCCCTAGTTCTTTGTGTAAGCACCTCTCTGCATATTCTTCCTCAGGACAATCTGTCCCTGCCTAGGCTTGTCCAGACTTGTCTCAGCATAGCCACATTGTTGGTTTAGAGATCACATAAAGAATTCAAATGGCATCTGAACTTAGGTCAAGACTCAACGTGGAGTTAAGCCTCCAGTTGTACACTGCAGCTTCCCACAAAATAAGTCTTTCTAGATTTAGGCTCTAATACAGAATTCAGGGAGTCAATGAAGAACACAACCTTAAGGTTATGCCATGGGAGGGTTGAGGGAGCTGGGGATGTACCAGCTCCCATCAGTCATTGTGTAAGGAATTCCGTAGGCAGGTCCACCAAGGGGCAGGCAGAGTGAACTCCAGCGGCTGGAGGAAGCCCTCAAGCAAAGAGTGACAGAGGTTGACAGATCTAGCACGTCCACTGTCCCACCTGGAATCTAGAGCTGGCATTGCAGAAAGAGGAGATTCCTGTGCCAGTGAGAGCAAGAAGACCAACAAGAAAGTCCAATGCTTACCAGGTCAGAATGCATACAAAAACATCTAGGGCTCCGCAGCAGCGTCTCCACTAGACCAGTTCCCACGCAGGACTTTTCAACACTGTTCTTGGATACTCAGAGTTCTCGGAGGAAAACACCCCCAAATCCAAATATATTTTATAGACTCCTTTATTAAGTCTTAAAGAGAATAAAGACAAATAAATGATTCAGATGAGGTAGACCATCTGCATGAATCCATCATGGTTTCCAAAGGGCTCATGATCACATTTCTAATTATAGTGTTACAGGGTTTTAGATTTGAGAGTGTTACAGCAGCTCTAGGCCTGAGAGTGTCTCAGCAGCTCTTGATCTGTCATTGAAGAAACTGAGGCCACTTGGAGAGGTGAAGCAGAGTTTCAGATTTTATTTACCCAGCTAGCTTCTCCAGAGTCTAAGCGCTGAATATGGGACAGTGCAGACTTATATGGGGTCAGAATTGGGGAGGGGTTATGTTGTGGACCTGTTTGAAGACAGGAGGGAAACCAGAGGATTGGTTCCAGTCAGTAACCTGATTAACATTCTAGCTTGTCTCCTGGGCAGAGAGGGCAGTGAATGTTTTTACCTTTTCTGGTTTAATAGAACATAGAAAACAAAGGAATCCATCACAAAATCATGATTAGCAGCAGGTCAGTTCATTACTGTCTGAGGTGGGACTATGGAAGAGGAAAAGGGACCATGATTGGGATACACATACTACTGCAGATTAGAAAAGGTTACAGGATTGGCTCTGGTGCCTTCTGACCACTTTGGTCGGGGTATGGCCCACGACCATATGGCCCTGGTACCCCATTTACAATTAAGGGCACACCCAGGCAAATCCCTGAGGACGAGCCAGGCCACTCCCTCTGGAATGGCTAGCGGAGTCAGAATAATCTACTTTCAAATACACACGCTCTACCTGAGGACACATCATATGACACTGCCAGTTAATGGCAAGAATGAATTCAATGGAGGCTGAATACATGTCGACTCAACATGGAGATGGACTCCTGGTGTGGCACTATAGGATCAGCACTGGACTGCAAACCACAA
>NW_006408538.1:14381822-14383940 GCF_000296735.1 Chrysochloris asiatica | reverse complement strand
GTGTCTCTGAGGAACTGCAGACCGGCTGGGATGGTATCCCAGCATCCCTGAAATGTTTGAGTAGTGGCAAGGTTTACTGGAAGAGAGGTAATGTGGGTGGGAGAGCCCTAGGGGAAGGTCTTTCCATTTCCTCATGATCATCTGTCCCTCTGGTCCTTTCCACAGTGTTTTTCCTTCTCCCTGACCTGTCACCAAAGCAAGTCATTTCTATGTCCACTTCTCTCATAGCCACAGTTCGTCCCGTCCAGGCCAGTACCAGCTCTTGCTCAGATTAATCTTTCCATAGTCTCATGATTACTCTCCAGACTCCTGTCTGCCTCCACCCCACAGCCTCAGTGATGTCATTACCTGACCTATAGCCTCTCAGAGCCAACGTTCAACTGCTAACACCTGCACCTCTTTCCCTGAGGACCTTCTCTGGAACCACTCCAACTGCTCAATGGGAAGGTCAGAAAGACTACAGGGCAGTGCCCATTCTCTAGAAAGCCACAGAAAACCCTTCAACAAGGGCAGGTAGGAGTTGGTGTATAAATACTCTAGATCCCTTGCCCCATGTTAGAAGCTGATGTCTGAAGGCATTGGATCTATGGTAGGCTGTGGCCTACAGTTTAAGGCTTAACTAAATTCTGAGGCATGACGTAAGTTCAGATACCTTCTTGAGTTCTTTACACGCTTCTGGCCATTGAATGGCCAAAGTGTCCTGACAATTCTAGGAAAGCAGAGAAAAGTGCTTACCCTCAGAAAGAGGGGACAAAGGACTAGAGAATCTGGTTCAGGAGGGCCATTTATAGAACTAAGACCTTTAGAGGAATGGCTTATTACTTCTGTCATCTTCCATTTTCTAACTTGTTTGACCAAGAAAGGCCCTCCTAACTATTGTTACTGGAGTCCTGGTGTGCTGCCATAGGATACGCACTCAACCTCAAGGCTGGTTTGAACCTTAAGATCAGTCTCCATGAGTCTGACCAACTGATGGCACTTAACAACAGCTATTGTTAATGCAAATTTGTATCAATGATCCTTTGAAAATCAATCACCTTTAGCATATCTATGGAAGGGTGAAACTTTTGTTGGTTTTCAGTTATTATAGGTAAGGACATCTTGAGTGCATGTTTGATCAATTTCATATTGAAGAAGTTGGTAGAATTCTTCTCTTTCCTCATCACTGGCTTTAGTGGTTGGTGTGTAAATTTGAATAATAGTGGTATTAACTGGGCTTTCCTGTAGGCACATGGATATTATCCTATCACAGACAGCGTTGTATCTTATGACTGCTCTGGATATGTTCCTTTTCACGATGAATGCAACACCATTCCTCTTCAATTTGTCATTTCTGGCATAGTAAACCATGTGGTTGTCAGATTCAAAATGGCCAATACTAGGCCATTTCAGCTCACTAATGCCTAAGGTATCAATGTTTATGCATTCCATTTCATTTTTGACAGCTTCCAGTTTTCCTAGATTCAAACTTCATACATTCCATGTTCCAATTATTAAAGGATGTTTACAGCTGTTTCTCTTCATTTTGAATTGTGCCCCATCAGCAAATGAAGGTCCCGCAGGCTTTATTCCCACAGGCTTTACTCCATTAACATCATCACGGTCAACTCTACTTTGAGGAGGCAGCTCATCCCCAGTCGCATTTTGAGTGCCTTCAAACCTGAGGGGCTCATTTTCCGACACTGTGTCTGACAGTGTTTTCAGTGACTAAATATTCTTAA
Organism: Chrysochloris asiatica; assembly: GCF_000296735.1. Taxonomy (NCBI): domain Eukaryota; kingdom Metazoa; phylum Chordata; class Mammalia; order Afrosoricida; family Chrysochloridae; genus Chrysochloris; species Chrysochloris asiatica. Next base: position 14,382,219 of record NW_006408538.1, on the reverse strand, counting down.
GCAGTTTGTCACTCTTTCTTCCTAGTCTGTCTTCGTCTGGAAGCTCATCTGAAACCTGTCCACCTTGGGTGACCCTACTTGTATTTAAAATACTCACAACATAATTTCCAGAATCGCAGCAACTTACAAGCCACCACAGTATGGCAAACTGATAGATGAGTGAAAGAAAAACACGCAATCAAGATGTATTCATCATGGATACAGGGATCTAGGGATAGCTTGAAGAGGGTAAATAATACTGAAATCCTTGACTGCCTTATGAATATTAGTTTCCCTTGCCTACTATTGTAAAATAGACATGAGTGGTATAGAAAGGAATGTTGGGAAGCATGATTAGAGAAAACTTGTAAGCCCGTCTTCAGCCTATAACTGATTGGAATACGGCAAAGGGGTTCTA
>NW_006408538.1:14375969-14377751 GCF_000296735.1 Chrysochloris asiatica | reverse complement strand
CCAGGATGGCCAAACTTCATCTCTCATACTTTGGACATATTGTCAGGAGGGACCAGTCACTGGAGAAGGATATCATGCTTGTTAAGGGGGAGGGTCAGAGAAAAAGAGAAAGACCCTCATGAGATGGATTGGATAAGTGGCAGCATCAATGGGCTCAAGCATGACAACAATTGTGAGGTTGGCCCAGGATCGGGCAGTGTTTCGTTCTGTTGTGCATAGGGTCGCTATGAGTCAGTACCGAATCGATGGCACCTAACAACAACAACAATGTAAGGACAGAATTGTTCTGATGATGAGTCTGTCCATTCCACACTTTTGTTTTCTCTTTGCTGCATATTCCAAATAAAAGCTCTTCTCTTCACGACTCTAACTGTGTGATAATTATCCCTTATGACACGTCTCAGGCACATACTGTCTGAGGGATATCTTCTACACTGGCTCCCAACCTTCCCCAGCAGGATGAAGTTCCAGCTGCCTACAGTAGGGACTTCCTTGACCACTTTTGATTTCTTGGCTGCCTCCCTTCCCTATGTAATTTTCCCACCAGACTTTGCTAGTATTTTCTGGGATCATTTCTGTTCAAATACATTTTACAGAAATCCCTTTATAAAGTCTTAACCTGAACAATCACAAATCAAATCATTCAGATGAGGGAGAACCACAGCACGAGGCCAGAATGGTGTCCAAAGGATTCTGATTCAGGTGGTCAGCTACAGAACACAGAAAACGAAGTCATCACAAAATCAACTCAGCATTGTCACTGGCAGGACGATAGAAGCAGAAAAGGACAAGGACTAAGATACTTATAGGACAGCCGATTTGAAAATGTCACAGGATTCTTTCTGGAGTCCTTTGACCACCTAGGTTCAAGTATGACTCATGATCCTGCCACCTACCAGATACCCAAATTTCCATCAAGGCATGCCTAGGCAAGTCCCTGACAGCAAGACAGACCCTCCATGGGTTGGATAGAGGAGTCACAGTAATACACTGTCAAATGTACCCTGCCTAAGAGTGGCTGTTGGTGGAAAGTGCCAATGAGGCAGGCAGGCCTGAGGAAATCGGCGCTGGTCCCTCATGCCCTCAAGACTCATAGCTCATTTCTAGAGCAAGGTTCACATTCCAGGAAATAAGCAACAGACCACCTCAGCCTCATGGGGTTACCCAGACTAATCTCCTGTTCCTGACCCACCTCTGAGACGTAACTGAGCCCCAAGCTAATGTTCACCTGTTTCCACTTCTGTAACTGCTTGCTTGTATGCTCATACATCTTTCCCAGTCATATGTCTGAAACAACCAATCCCAGGTAGCCCTGTGAAACTGTTGGCCCCTGCTAACCAATCCCAAATGAGCTCATGTATGCACCCCTGGGGGTGGTTATGTGCCGTGGAGTCTGTTCCGACTCATAGCAATCCTGTACAGGGTTTCCGAGGTTGTAAATCTTTACGGGAGCAGAAAGCCTCATCTTTCTCTCACGAAACAGCTGGTAGTTTTGAACTGCTGACTTTAAAATTCTCAGTCCGATTTGTAACCACTACGCTACCAGAGCTCCTTATTCCCTATAAAATATCCTCACATAGGGAAGATGGGGCTCAGCGTCTGGATACGAATCCACTGAGCCACATGCTAGCACAATAAAGGTCCTTCCGTTGTTACAACCCATGTGGCATTGGCAACTCCTTCAGAGTGACTCTGGTAACACCATCAAGTTGGTTCCCTCTCATAGCGAATCTGAATAGGGTTTCCAAGGAGTGGTGGTGGGTTTGAACCACCAACCTTGTG
>NW_006408538.1:14351404-14374529 GCF_000296735.1 Chrysochloris asiatica | reverse complement strand
TGTGTTCTTTGATCTTCATCAGTAAATGTTTTAAGTCCTCTTCACTTTCAGCAAGCAAGGTTGTATCATCTGCATATCACAGGTTGTTAATGAGTAGTCCTCCAATCCTGATGCCACGTTTTCCTGTCAATGGAGCAACTTAACCCAGGCCCACAGAACACACACACACACAAAGAAATTTCATTTTTTAAAAGCACCTCATCTGGGATACAAAGGCAAGAAGTGACTGGCTTACAAACTTTCAAGAGGGAGCCTAGATCCAAAGGGCGTGGAGGAAGGTAGAATCTCCACTGAGTTATATCCAATCTGTCTGGGTGGGGCTGATGAAAGGAGATGCAGATAGGTCTCTGTAATACAGTAGTGAATAATTGTTTTCAGGACTGATTGTGAGGGTTGGAAATGTAAAGGTAGACGTTTTATAGCAAAAGGAGGGGAGTGATTGAGTTTGTAGTCCCGGAGCGAAGGTCCCTGGGACCATCAAGGGAGAAGAGCGGAGTGCAGGACCCAGAGAAACAGTGATGCCAGAGATGGAGGCAGCGACGATGACATGGAGAAATGGAGTGGCTGGGGACTCTAGACCCAGAGAGGGAGAGGGGCTGTGTGCTGACGACTGGGGTGGGCAGGCTTTCACATATACCCTTTGGTTGGTTGATGATGCATGGAGGGAACTGTAACTATGGCAATGAAATGATATAGGATAGGATGAATGTAAAGTTAATGCTCTCCTATATAAACAATCACATAATTCACAATAAAACATTAAAAAAGAAATACTTTTAAATCCTCATCATGCCTCTGGGGAAACCAGTTAAGATATACAAACCCAGTAACTTCATTGCTTTGCTTAAAAATCTCCATTGGTTCTTTGTGACTCTTTGGCCAAAGAATAAACACGATATTAGGATTTATAAGGTTTACATGGTGACCTAAATCCAACTGGGGGACTCTGCCCCACCTCACTAAGCCTCCTCACTCTGCCCCCTCATTGAATGCAGTTCTTCTATTGATTACATTTTCGAGAAGGGCAGCTCAAGAAGACAAAGTCAAATATTATAATGAAATGTACAATGACCTGGAGTTAGAAAACTGAAAAGGAAGAACACACTCAGCATTTCTCAAACTGAGGGAACTAAAGAAAAGATTCAAGCCTCAATTTGCGGTATTGAAGAATTAATTCTATGAGCAAACTAGTGAACGATGCAGAAAGCACCAAAAGAAGATAGAAGGAATATACAGAGTCGCTTTACCAAAAGGATATGGTCAATGTTCAACTATATTGAGAGGTAGCATATGATCAAGAGCCAATGATACCGAAGGAAGAAGTCCAAGGTGCACTGAAGGCACTGGCAAAGAACAAGGTTCCGGGATTGATGGAATACAAATTGAAATCTTTCAACAAACTGATACAGCACTGGAGGCACTCGCTCATCTATGCCAAGAAATTTAGAAGACAGCTACCTGAACAACTGATTGGAAGAGATCCATCCATATTTGTGTCTGTTCCAAAGCGAGGTGACCCAACAGAATACGAAAATCATCAAACAATATAATATCATTAGTATCTCATGCAAGTAAAATTTTGCTAAAGATAATTCAAAAATGGGTGCAGCAGTATATTGATAGGGATTGCCAGAGATTCAGGCTGTATTCAGATGGGGACGTAAAATGAGGGATATCAGTATATTGATAGGGATTGCCAGAGATTCAGGCTGTATTCAGAGGGGGACGTAAAATGAGGGATATCATTGCTGTTGTCAGATGGATCTTAGCTGAAAGCAGAGAATACAAAAAAGATGTCTGCCTGTGCTTTACTGACTACACAAAAGCTTTTGATAATATGAATCATGATAAGCTGTGGACAGCATTGTGGAGAATGACTATTTCAGAACATTTCATTGTACTCATGAGGAACTTATACATAGACCAAGAGGCAGTTGTTTGAAAATAAAAAGGGGGCACTGAGTGGTTTTAAATCAGGAACGATGTGTACCAGAGTTAGATTCTTTCACCATACTCATTCAATCTATATGATGAGCGCATAATCTGAGAAACTGGATTATATGGAGAAGAACGTGACATCAGGTTTAGAGGAAGACTCATTAATAACCTGTGATATTCAGATGACACAACCTTGCTTGCTGAGAGTAAAGAGGACTTAAAATACTAATGAAGACCAAAGACCACAGCCTTCAGTATGAATTGCACCTCAATGTAAAGTAAAAAAATAGTTCACTCCTGGACCAATAAATAACATCAATATAAATGGAGAAAAGATTAAAGTTGTCAAAGACTTTTGACAACTTTTCTCAGATCAACCGTCAGCACTCATGGAAGCAGCAGTCAAGAAATCAAACAATGTATTGCATTAAACTTTAAAGTATTCAAGAGCAAAGATATCAGTTTGAGGACTAAGGGGTGTCTGATCTAAACCATGATATTTCCAATAGCCTCATATGCCTGCGAAAGTTGGACAATGAATAGGGAAAACCATAGAAGAATTGATGCATTTGAGTTACAGTGTTGGAGCAGTATATTAAAAGTACCATGGACTGCCAAAAGAACAAACAAATCTGTGTTGGAAGAAGTATACAGCTAGAATGCTCCTCAGAAGCCAAGGCGGGCTGATTTCATCTCTCATACTTCAGACATATTATGAGGAAGGACCAATCCCTGCAGAAGGACATTCTGCTTGGTAAAGTGGAGGGTCAACAAAAAAGAGGAAGACCCCCAACAAGATGGATTGCCACGGTGACAGCAGCAATGGGCTCAAGCATAACAGATGGTGAGTTTGGCACAAAACCAGGCAAAGTTTCATTCTGTTGTGCACAAGGTGTGAATGAGTCCATATGGACTCCACAGCACCTAACAACAATACTTTCTCTGGCCTTTCACACATGCTGTCTTCTCTTGTAGAACATTTTTTTCCCTGTCTTCCTCAGAGTCCTGGTGAGGCACTGTAGGATAAGCACTGGCTGCTAACCACAAAGTCAGTGGTTCAAACCCACCTTGGAAACCCTATACAGGGTCACTATAAGTCAGAGCTGACTCGACAGTACTTAACAACAACTACTAAGTTTTCCTCAACCTTCAGGAAGCCTTTCTGATTGCCAGGTGTAGATCATGGGTCCATTAGTCCCTGCTCCCGTACTCCCCACTACTTATCCATCACAGCACTGTGAGGGTTGGGATCTCACTAACTTATTCAACTGCATAACAGGTGATACTTAAAATATATTGGATGATTAGATACGTGGATGGATGAAGCCACAAAGACACAGAGTCACTTCCTTCCTGGGGTAACTGTTCTACATTTGGAAGGTTCTAACCATGAGCCTTCATGGTGCATAGAAACCTACTTCCTTAAAACATCCAGCCTAGACAAGGTTCAGAGAGTCTAAGTGTCTAAATACCTCGTCCCATCTTCAATCTTGTTGGGAAGAAGGACCCTTAGGTTAGCTCTTCCCCTTAACCTCCTTGTCTGAAGGAGTCATAGAAGAGCCACACACAGTCTGGACTGAGGTCCTACCCCTTCTCTCTGTCACTGATGATAGAAGTGAGGCTGTCTGACGGAAGGTGACAGATGGCTCTTGCTTGTTATTTACTCAGATCTCTTATTTCTCACTGGACCATGGAGATGGAAGGCCACCAGGGAGAGCTTTCTCAGAGCATTACTGGGGTTCTGACTCCAAAATGGCCCACATTTTACCCCACCCCTACCTCCTGACCTCTGCAGCCCACCTGGTCATAGAGACACTTAGGGACAGGGAGAAGGTTGAGCACCTGCCTGGGTTGTGAGTTTGGGAGGGACAACTGAGTCTGATACAGTTGAGACCAAGGCCACAGGTGAGATTTCATGTGTTGGCCAGTGTTGCCCAGAAAGTGACTCACCCCTCAGACAACCTTCAAGAGTAGCCAAAGATTAACATCCAAGCCGACCCACAAATGAAGTGCCTCTAGCTAAGCCACATAGTCACCCCAGGCCCAGCCATAGCGACAGATGACAGGAGTCCTGACTTTGGTCCAAGACTAACTTACCCTCTCCTGACCCCAGGCTCCCCAGTTACATAATGTCTAGTCAGCTTTCTAGCTTGGAGGAATCCTTGGGTGGTACAAACGGTTAACATACTAGGATGTTAACCAAAAGGTTGGCAGTCCAAATCTACCCAGAGACGTCTCAGGAGAAAGGGTTAGTGATCTAATTGGAAATATCAGCCATTGAAACACTTATGGAGGGAATCTTAGGAAAGTTAGTACTTGGTGATTCAGCTGAGCTCACCAAGGGCTGTGCTGAGATATTACAGAGCCAGATTTGTAACCAAGCCAAACCTGCTGAGCACAGATACAATTGTTGGGTTTTTTTCCTTTGGGTTTTGTGTTTCTCTGGGTGTAAGGAAAAGGGAAGTGAAAAGAATGGGGTTTGAGCAGGCATTTGGAGTAAAATAATATACTACTACTATGTTGTCGTTGTTAAGTGCCATCGAGTTGGTTTTGACTCATAGTCGCCCTGTATAGGGTTTCTGAGGCATGGCTGGTGAGTTTGGACTGCCAATCTTGCAGTTCAAACCAACCTTGTGGTCCAGTGCAGCGATAAAATACACTATATTTTGAATTCTCTTAATTCCAGAGCTCATTTTCTTTCATTGTCAGTATCACTTCACTGTATGTCTCATTCCTAAACATAAATTAGTCAGTGGATCATTTTTTAACTTCTTTCTGGAATGATCCTAGATTCTTACGTTCTTACAGAATAGTAGCTACTTGGAGTTATTGCATTAAAGCACGCAACTTTTGAAAAGGTGTGGAAGATAGATTCCACAGATGTGTTCAAACAAATCCAAGAATAATACCTGTAACGTGGGTAAAAGAAAAAGGATGTCGCTTGTTGGCAAAAACCATGTGGCACTATAGGACCAGCACTGGACTGTGAATCACAAGGGTGGCAGTTCAAACTCACCAGCTGCTCCTCAGCAATCCTATACAGGGTCACTATGAGTTGAAACTGACTTGATCGCACTTAACAACAACAAAGTGGCACAAATGATTTGCAATCAACCAGTGAACTAACGGTTGCTGAGGAGGAACGGCCTCGCAACCTGCTTCCATAAGGAAAGATTGTGTTGTTGTTGTTTTGTTAAGCGCCATGGAGATGATCCCAACTCATAGCGACCCTTAATAGCATTTCTGAGGAGCAGCTGGTGAGCTTGAACTGCTAACCTTGTGGTTCAAACCGACCTTGCAGTCCAGTGCATTAACCCACAGCATCACATCAGGACTCTAAGAAAGAAAATCCTGAAATCCTATGGAGCACTTCGACTCTGTACCACGTGGGATCACCATAGGTTGGAATCAACTTGACAGGACAAGACAAAAACAACCAAGAACTGAAAAAAAAAGAGAAAAGAAAAGAATCAAGCGTATATTTCTTTACTTAAACTGCAAAAGTAAAAAAGAGGAAAGGGAATTATCTTGGGGATTTACTTATATAGAGTTACAGTGAAAGAATTTCTTTTTGACTGTAGGTTGAGTTTTCCTTGGGCAATGAAATAAGACTGCAATCTACATGGCTGAACTTTATTTGGGATTAGAATTTACATCGTGTTAAATCCTTTTCGTTCGACAAAAACAGAAAGGAAGAAAATCCTGTGGAGCACAGTTATACTCTGACACATATGAAGCTGCCATAAGTTGCAATTGCCACAACAACAACTGGGTGGTTTTGTTTTTTCTAGCTTAGAGGGTCTAAGCTCTAATTCCAAAAACTAATTGTCAAGTCTCTTGACGTTAACTGAGCATGACAGTGGGCTCGGTCAAGCCATCTGGACTTCAACAACAGAGCAGCCTTGATGCACCACCTTTCTGATGCTTTGAAGAGGCCCTGTTCCTTTTGCCTTTCTCTTCCCAAAGGCCCAGATTCTCAGCCCAGGCCAGCCTAGAACAGCTGCTGCTGCTTTTCAGTACAATTAGAATTTGTTTACTGTGGAGTCCCAACTGTACATCTGGACTCACAATTAATCTCAACAGCTGGTTCCTGGTTTCTTCTTAAAAGGGCAGTGACGTCAATTTGCTGGCAGGACGCTGGGAAACCCACCCTCCCTATGAGACCCAAACCATGTTAGGAGATGAGGCCAACTCTGAGGAAAGCATTGTTGTCTCCCTTTCCTCTTTATTCACAGGGCTGATGAGGTACAGAAGGTCTTCACCCAAGATCCAGCCACCAGCAGGAGGCAGTAATTAAGGGAGGGCCACAAGACTGCCCACTCCCTTTCCTCCTTCACGAGTTCTAGGACTTCAAGTAACTTCATTTTGTGAAGCATTTTTCCAAGTCCGAGTAATTCAGAGATTTTGCATTTCCATAATTCTGTCACAAACACCAGAAGCAAAATATTACTAAACAACATTTATGAAGTACTTAAAAAAAAATAAACACAAATCCACTGCCATCAAGTCAATCCCAACACATGTTGTTGTTAGGTGCCACTGAGTTGGCTCCGACTCATAGCGAGCCCATGAACAACAGAACGAAACACTTCCCGATCCTGCACCATGTTCACAACGGTTGCTACACTTAATCCCATGGATGTTGGGGGTCTTCCTTTTTTTCAATGACCCTCCACCTTTCCAAGCACAATGTCCTTCTCCAGGGACTGGTCTCTCCTGATAATGTGTCCAAAGTATGAGAGACAAAGTCTCATCTTCTTGGCTTCTAAGGAACATTCTGGTTTTACTTCTTTCAATACAACTTTGTTTGTTCTTCTAGCATTCCATGGTACTTTCAAAGATTCTCCCCCAGCACCATAACTCAAATACATAAATTCTTCTATGTTTTCCTTATTCGCTGCTCAACTTTTACATGCATATGAGGCTACTGAAAATACCATGACTCAGGTCAGGCACACTTTAGTCCTGAAACTGGTATTTCTGCTCTTGAATACTGTAAAGAGGTTTTGTACAGCAGATTTGCCTAATGCTCTATGCCACTTGATTTCTTGACTGCTGCTTCCATGAGTGTTGGTTGTAGATCCAAGCAAACTGAAGTCCTTGACAACTTCAATCTTCTCTCCATGATGTTATTTATGATTCCAGTTGTGAATCTTCCTACAATCCGGATTCTTCTTCATATATCCAGTTTCATACATCATATACTCCAGCTTCTCATATTATTTGCTCAGCATACAGACTGAATAATTATGGTGAAAGAATACATCCTTCACACACACCTTTCTTGATTTAAACCATTCACGATCCCTTGCTCTGTTCAAACAACTACCTCTTGGTCTATGTACAGGTTCCTCATGAGCACAATCAAGTGTTCTGGAATACCCATTCTTCGCAATGTTGTCCATAGCTTGTCATGGTCCACACAGTCAAAAGCATTTGCATAGTCAATAAAGCACAAGTAAACATCTTTCTTGTTTTCTCTGCTTTCAGCCAAGATTCTTCTGGTGTCAGCAAAGATATCCCTCATTTCATATCCTCTTCTGAATCCAGCTTGAGTTTCAGCTTGAGATCCCTGTCAATAAACTGTTGCCATTTTTTAATTATCTACAACAAAATTTTACTTGCATGTGATATTAGTGATATTGTTTGATGATATCGTTCCATTGGGTCACCTTTCCTTGGAATGGAAACCAGTTTGGATCTCTTCAAGTCAGTTGGCTAGTTCTCTGGCTTCCAGATTTCTTGGGATAGATGCTGCATCAGTTTATTGAAAGATTTCTATTTGTATTCTATCAATTCCTGGAGCCTTGTTTTTTTGCCAATAACTTCAGTACTATTGATTCTTGACCATATGCTATCTCTGGAAATGGCTAAACATTGAGCATTTCTTTTTCATACAGTGACTCTATCTTCTTTTTATGTTTTCTGCATCATTCAATACTTTTGCCATGGAATTCCTCAATATTCCAAGTTGAGGTTTGGATTTTTTCTTCAGTTCTTTCATCTTGAGAAATACTAAGCATGTTCTTGCCTTTGGGTTTTCTAACTCCATGTTTTTTCCCATGTCATTTCATAGTACTTGATTTTGTCTTGTGAAGCTACCTTTTGAAAGTTTCTGTTCAGCTCTTTGATTTCCTCATTTCTTCCATTTGTTTTAGCATCTCTACATTAGAGAACAAGTTTCAGAGTCACTTCTGACACCCATTTTTGTGTTTTCTTTCTTTACTGTCTTTTTAATGACCTTTTGCTTTCTTCCTGTATGATGTTCTTGATGTCAACCCACAGCTCTTCTGGTCTCTGATCTAGCACATCAAATCTGCTCTTGAAGTGGTCTTAAATTCAGGTGAAATAGTCAAGGTCATATTTTGGCTCTCGTGGAATTGTTTTAATTTTCTTCAACTTCAGCTTAAGCCTGGATTTTTATATGAGCAATTGATGGTCTGTTCCACAGTCCGCTCCTGGCCTTGTTTTGGCTGATGAACTCTGCCACTGTCTCTTTCCACAGATGTAGTCTGTTCGAATCCTGTGTATCCCAACTGGTGAAGCCCACGTTTTTTGTTTCATTTTGTTTTGTCTTTTTCTTCCAATCCAAGCTTTATTAGCAGAAAGCCAGTAGTCTGGAAGACCAAGAGAATAATTTCTCAAGACCGGTCTGTCTTTCACAAAGAGCAGGCACATTATGTAGGGTAAGTAACATTTGGATGTACCCTTCAGCTAGTTTAACATTAAGATAGCATGATTTGGAAAAAGAAATAATAATTCAACAAACCTCCTCAAACATTCTACCTTTATGGTCTCAGCTGCTTAATTCCTGAGATAACTATCTGGGTGGGTTTAAGTAGTCCTATTCTCCTTGTCCAAGGAGCTCTGGTAGCGTAGTGGTTATGAGTCAGGCTGCCATCCTCAAGGTCAGCAGTTCGAAACTACCAGCAGTTCCGTGGGGCAAAGATGAGGAGTTCTGCTCCTGTAAAGATTTACAGCCTCGGAAACCCTGTGCAGGGAGGTCACTATGAGTCAGAACCGACTCCACGGTACTTAACAACAACAACATTCTCCTTGTCCTGTCCTCCTTCTAGGGCCACAAGGTCATCCCAGCCAATGTATAAACTTCCTCATTTGCAGGGTCCTCACTTGAAACTCAATGATTAAACCGACTCCATTTTGTTTAGGTCAGTTTTTGTTGTTGTTATGTGCCGTAGAGTGGGTTCCGACTCATAGCGACCCCATACAGGGTTTCTGAGACTGTAAATCTTTATGGGAGCAGAAAGCCTTATCTTTCTCCTGTGGAACAGCTGGTAGTTTTGAACTGCTGACTCTGAGGTTAGCAGTCTGATTCGTAACCACTATGCTACCAGACAGAGCTCCTTTTGGGTCAGTAGATCCCTGCTATCATTCCCCACTCTTATTTATTTATTTATTCATTTATTTATAAAATGTTTTATTGTGAATTATGTGATAGTTTCCATGGGATAACATTAGTTTTACATTCATCCTATCATATATCGTGTCATTGCCATGGTTACAATCCCCTCCATGCATCATCACCCAACCAAAGGGTATACACTACAAGCCTGTCATCAGCACACAGCCCCTCTCCCTCTCTGTGTCTAAAGTCCCCAGCTGCTCCATCTCTCCACATCATCATCCCTGCCTCCATCTCAGGCATCACTGCTTCTCTGGGTAGGGTCCTGCTCTCTGCTCTTCACCCTTGATGGTCCTAGGGACCTCTGCTCCTAGACTGAAAAGTTAATCACTACCCTCCTTGCTACAAAATGTCTACCTTTACATTTCCAACCCTCACAATCAGTCCTGATAACAATTATTAACAACTGTATCACAAGAGACCTATCCGCATTTCCTTTCATCAGACCCACCTAGACAGGTTGGATATTACTCAGTGGAGATTCTACCTTCCTCCACGCCCTCTGGATCTAGGTTCCCTCTTGAAAGCTTGTAAGCCAGTCACTTCTTGCCTTTGTAGTCCCCCTATTTTGGGTAGCCAATGTCCAGGTTGCCCATCCCTGTCCTCTCCATGTGTGGATGGGATGGGAATGATCCTTGCTATAAAGATTTGTTCCCTCTTTTGAGCTACTGCATCCATAGGTCAAGTTCATCAAATTATATCAGATTATTCTTTTTTTCTCTTCTTTCTTCTTCTAGTTGAGTTCTGGTCATCCAGTCATTGAAGCCAGGTTAAGTGGGTATTATCTGCAAGTGTGGGTGTTCTTGTGCAGATTCCCTCTCTTCTTATCACCTGGACGCTTCATGCTCCACTCTAGTCTTCTGTGGCTATGTCACTGACTCTGGGCCCAGGAGTCCCCAGGTTTTGCCACACTGCTGGACAACCAGGTCTCACCCGGGTTCACAGGAGTCTATTGAACATTGTAGGGCTTAGCTTGCAGTTCATTGCTGTTTTTCCCTCACTTCCCCTTATTGGTGATGAGCATGGTCACCAATCAGAGCCTGTATTCCCACTGAGTCTTAGTCTTGGAAGGGGGTTTGCTCTGAGGGCCCAGTCTTATTTTTAGATTTCATTTCTAAGAAATTTGTGAAGCCCATGTTTAAAGTCACCTTTTATGTTCTTTAAAAAAAAAAAAAAAAAGATTTTGCAATGAATAAGTCATTAGCCTTGCAAAATTCTACCATGCGATCTCCAGTATCATTTCTATAACCAAGGCCATATTTCCAACTATTGACCCTTTCTCTCTGTTTCCAATCTTCACATTCCAATTACTAATAATTATCTATATATCTTGATTGCTTGTTTGATCAATTTCAAACTGAAGAAATTGGTAAAATTCTTCAATTGTGTCATCATTGACTCTAGAGTTTGGTGTATAAATTTGAATAATAGTGATAGTAACTGATCTGCCTAGTAGGCATATCCTATCATAGTAAATATTGTATTTCAAGATAGATATTGAAATGTTCTTTTTGACAATGACTGGGACACCATTCCTCTTCACTTTGTCATTCCTGACAAAGTAAACCATATGATTATCAGATTCAAAATGGCCATCACCTGTCCATTTCAGCTTACTAATGCCTAGGATATCTATCTTTATGTGTTCCATTTCATTTTTGACAACTTCCACTTTTTCTAGATTCATAGTTCGTGCATTATATGTTCTGGTTCTTAATGGGTGTCTGCAGCTGTTTCTCCTCATTTTGAGTTGTGCCCCATCAGCAAATGAAGGTCCTGAAATCTTTACTCCATTCACATCATCACAGTCAACTCTACTTTGAGAAGGCAGCTCATCCAACCTGAGGGGATCATCTCCCAGCACCGTATCTGAAAATATCCTGGTGCTATTCATAATGTTTTCATTTCCAGGCACTGTATCTGACAGTGTTCCACTGCTATTCATAAGGTTTTCAGTGGCTAAATATTCAGAAGTAACACGCCTCTCCTTCATCCTAGTCTTAGTCTGAACGTTGCACTGAAACCTGTCCACCATGGGGACCCTGCTGACATTTCATATACCAGTGGCATAGCTTCCAGCATCACAGCCACATGCAAGCCACTGCAGTATGACAAAGTCGCAGACGTGTGGTGGATCTCAACTCACAGCTACACTGTTTTTCTCCCACCAAGTGGCTGTTGGGTTTGAACCACTGACCTAGCCCAACGCTTAACCCACAGCCCCCATCAAGAAGGACTGTGAGTTTAGCCACTCATTTAATCTTCCTAGGAGCCCTATGAGATGAGACCATTTCTCCAATGGTATCTTTGGGGTTGGGGGTCACCGCCCACCTCCATGGACCTCATCCCATACCATACAGAGCCCTCAGTAGTATTTATCAACTTAAATCACAGAAGAATATGTGATCAATATAGCTGCAAATTGCTTAAACATAATATTTCTTAGATTATATGAATTAACAGCACAATTGTTTTGCAAAATCTTTCTACACTGAATTATGACATTATTAGTTACAACATTGCTAGTACCCAAGTAGAAGCCTTTTGAAAGTTTTTTCTCAGAAAGCCTCATCTTTCTCCCTGGAGCACCTGGTGGACTCGAACTGCTAACTGGACCAGTTTCTTCTTTGGGTTTTTGCTTCTCTTCATTCTGTTTTGCTCCAGAAGAGTAGAGACCAATAGCGGTATCTTAGATGGCTGCTCACTAGCGTTTAAGATCCCAGACACTACTCACCAAACTAGAATGGAGGCGTTATCTTCATGAGCTGTTATGCCAACTGGCTGATTTGTCTCACAAGATTATGTTCCCAAGCCCACAAAGGAACTAGAAGAGATTTAAGAATTTATGTAGTCTATAATTTCTTCTGGTGTGGCACTGGATTGCAAACTACAAGGTCAGTGGTTCAAACCCCCCAGCTGCTCCTCAGAAACCCCATACAGGGTCACTATGAGTTGGAACTGACTCCACGGCACTAATAACAGCAACATGAGACCTTCGGCTTATACATTAGGCAGTTCTACAAGGCTGTTGTTGTCAGGTGCCATCGAGTCAGTACCGACTCATAACGACCCTATGCACAGCAGAACGAAACATTTGCCAGTCCTGCACCAGCCTATACCAATGGGCTTGAATTAATTATACTTAAGTTTACTTAATAGAGATTTATTAATTTTGTAAATTTTGCTCTATTTCTCATTGAGTCCAAAATATAGTTATTTTAATTGTGCCTCTATGTTAGTGAATGGCTTAACTCTTATAAACTAAAAGGAAGGTGACAACCCTCAGTGCCCCCACTCCTAACCTCCTGGGCTTCAAACGAACAAATAAAACCCAAACTGGTAGCCACCGAGTTACAGTTTTGAAAATGATCACCAGGTCTTTCTTCCTAGGTGCCTCTGGATAAGTACAAACCACCAACCTTTCAGTTAGTAGTGAAACACTTAACTATTTGCGTCACCCAGAGATTCCTGATTGTCCCACAAGAATTGTTAAAGGTAAAGGCACTAAATTTTCAGACCCTGCTCCTTAGCAAGGAGAAGATCAACAAAAAGGCGGAAGACCCACAATGAGACGGATCGACAGTGGCAGCATCATTGGGCTCCAACGTGACAATTGTGAGGATGCTACAAGGCTGGGCACTGCTTCGGTCTGTTGTGTACGGAGTCCTGAAGACTCAGAGCTACTCACCAGCAACTAACAACAACAACAACAACAACAACAACAACACTCCTTAGCAACCCTAAGGGTCCCTGCCCCAGGAGGCTAACACTAAGGGACAGCAAGTTGTTGGAGGCAGTCCAGGGAAGTGGTCCCTATGACAAAACTTGCAGCCTGGGTAGAAACCACGTCCCCATAGCTAACAGAGAAAGCCCAGAAAAAAAGAGTTAGAAAAGGCTATTTAAGCTGGAGCAGGCGATACGAACATAAAAATCTGTCTCTGATTTAAAAATGCAAACAAAAATAAGAGTTGTTGAACCAATTGAGAGAGTAACTGACACAGAGGGAATTACATAATGTTCTTAAGAACCCAAACCACTTTCAAGTCCTTTGTAAACCATGTAAACTAAGCAAATTTGCTTATTAAGCAAACCTTGCAAATTACCTTAGAAACCCTGAGGGTAATCCCTGGTGATTCTTATCTGTTACTTTACACAGGAAGGTGCTGCAGGGATCCCAGCTGAGTGATACAGTAGAGAATGCATGGTTGGCATTGGAAGTGTGTATGGAAATGATTCCAGAACTTTCCTCAGAATTGTTCAATGATTTAGACTTTCCATCTATCTCTCCCCTAATTATATCCCTGCAGTGCCATGGATTGCTTTTATGTGGCCTTTCAAGTCAAGTCCCTGTAACATCCCCAAATGACTGAGTAAGACTCTGAAAATAGGGTGCTTTTGGTCTATCAAAGGGATTGGACCATTTGTTAATAGTGAAAATAAGGTGCATGGAACCCTAATAGGAAGATGGCCAGTTTTAGCATCCCATTTGGCTTAAAATAAGCCATCCCAGAGGTGGAAAGGGGGTCTAGGAACAGAGATGGTGAGAGATTGCGGTCAAGGATCAGAGACAGCAGAACCAGGACACAGGCAGGAGATGTTGGCACAGTGGGCCTGCTTCACAACCCATAGAGGTAGAGCTAGGTTAAAGGATCCATGGAGAGAGCTAGCTGAGTGCCTTCGAGCAGGAGTTTTACTGGAAGACAGTGGCGCCTCTGGATACTTACTGGCAGATTTACACTTGCCCAAGCAGGGCAGAAGCCACAGCTGAGAAGAGGCCATGCTAATCGAAGAACCGGATCCCGAATCCTTCCTGATGTGGAACTGTCATCTATGAAAACCCCATAGTTGTGAGTATCATCTGTGAGTTCTATGTGGTCACTGGCAATGAATTACCAAACCCAACAGAGGGGTAGAGGGAGTCAGGGGAGGAATGGCTGGTGTCCCAATTGCTGAGAAGCTTGGAGAAAGGAGGTCTGTGTGACCTCTGCCTCACAGGAATCAGCCTGGACTGCTGCAGGTGATTTTCTCTCCCTTTATGAAGTTACAGGTCAGACGCCTCCACTGCTCCAGTTGTCCACCCCTCCAACTATTTCCTAAAGACACTTGTTTGTTTGTCGTCTCTGTTGTATCAACAAAACTGGGCAAAACGGTTCTTACTAGTGCCTTCTAGGGATGATGAAAGGAGGCCTGGAGACACGTTGGTTACGCTACTAAATAAAAGGCCAGAGGTTCAAATCTACCAGCTGCTCTGATCCACAGATTTAAAAAAACTAAGGTTTTGAAACCCCTATGTCGTTGTTGTTGTTAAGCGCCATCAAGTTAGTTCTGACACATAGCAACCCTGTGTAGGGTTTCTGAGGAGCGACTGGTGAGCTTGAAATGCCAACCTTCTGCTTCAAACCGACTTTGCAGTCCAGTACATTAAACCACAGTGCCACAAAACCCCTATAGGACAGTTCAGCTCTGTCCTATAAGGTCACATGAGTCAGAATCACCTTTATGGCAATGGGTTTCGGTTTTTTTTTTGGTTAGGGTGGATGACATTCTACAACCCCCTTCAGCCACTTGTTGGGGGTAAGTGGGGGTGTTAGTGTTCCTTACTTGCTGGGACCTTGGCAAGGGGCTTTGCCTTTGAGAACTGTTTCTCACGTACTGCCTGGCGTACAAACAGGCAACTCAGCTTTACAACAACTAAAGAGAGCCTGGGTGAGGGAACCAGCACGTTCAGCTGCTAACCAGGAGATCCACGTCTACCCAGAGGCCTGCTGGTGTACTTTCAAAAAAGACTAAGGAGCTTAGTTTTACAACGACACACATGGGATTACCACAGGTCAGAATCAACCGGTGTTTTACAACATGCCAGTTAGAGCAATACTGGAAAGGAATTCTGTTCACAGGCTTTTGGGCTCCAGTTCCCATGGGTGGCAGAAATCCTGGCAGTGCTCAAAGGGCTTGCCTGAGAGGAAAACTTTTTCACTCCACTGTAGATATGAGAAGACAGAGCCTGAGGGATTTGAAGAAAATTGTCAAGTGCATGTTATTTAGTCATGGACTGACTGAATAGGTTGCCTCCCTGTCCCAAGCAAAGAAGCATGAAGAAAAGCAAAAGAGTCACAGAAACAATCAGGCACCCCAAGAAGAGCTAGATGGCGCCTGGCTACTGCTGCTGACTGTTCTACTGCTCTCAAAGTGATCAAGCGGAGGGAGGGCCTGGAAAGAGTGGGAGAAAAGTGTGGAACAAAACTCAAAATAGTAAACCAAAACAAAAAAATCCCACCAGACTTACTGATCATTAGAGACGAGTGGAATCGCCAGAACTATGACACCCTACAGGTCTGAAATGAACTCACCCCTGAACCTCAAATTTCAGTGCATTAACCCACAGCACCACTTCAGGACTATATATATATATATATATATGGTGGTGGTGGTACTGTGCCGGGGAGTCAGCTCCGACTCATAACGACTCTGTACAGGGTTTCCGAGGCTGTAAATCTTTATGAGAGCAGAAAGCCTCATCTTTCTCCCACGGAACAGCTGGTAGTTTCAAACTGCTGACCTTGAGGCTCACAGCCCTATTCATAACCACTACGCAGCCCCAAAGCAAACCGCTCATCTCCGTCCAGAGCACCCGTAGGGTCTCCGTGAATGCTTTCTGTTTGCTTACTTAAACTTTTTACTGTTTTGAAGGAAAGTTCACAAAGCAAATTGCTTTTCCATTCAACAACTCAGACACATTTTGAATCCTGACACTGATTACGATCCCCACGTGTCATGGCACCCTTTCCATTTCCTCCCCGTGTTTCCTGTTTCCGTTTGTCTTTTTTCCCAGCCCCTTCCTGAGTTCAGAGCTTTATTCCCGGGGAACGCTTCCCTTTGATCTCCTGTGGTCGGTTGTTCTAGGGAGTGGTACTCCCTTGATGTTAATGCTCACGGTGTAGACCTCCCTATCACTTGGAGTCCTGGTGTAGCGCTATTGGATAATGAACTGGACTCCAAGGTTGGTTTGAACCGCAAGATGAGCCGTTCAAGTTCGCCAATCGCTCCTTGGAAACCCTATACAGGGTTGCTATGGGTAGGAACCAACTCGACGGCACTTAACAACAACAATATATATATTTATATAGTGTAACTTAATACTATATATACACACACACACATATATATATACACACACATATAACCTCGGAAACCCTGTACAGGGTCGCTATGGGTCGGAACCGACTCGACGGCACTTAACAACAACAACAACAACAACATATATACACACTTATATACACTATATACTGTATTTTAAATTTATGTATAATTTTTAAAAGACAACCCAGTAGAAAAAAAATGAGCAAATATATAACAAATTCAAATGGTTAATAAACATATGAAAAGCTATTCCAACCAACCTCATTAGTAATCTGGGAAAATCATTTTAAGATAAACATAAAAGACTCTTTTTCCTCATCAGATTGGCAGACACTAAAAAGACTGGTGACGACAATGCTGGGGTGGGAGTGGGGAAATGGATAATGTCATAAACTCCTGGGGTCATTCAGCCCTGAGAGAAGTCTCATTTCATTCAAAGAAATTATTTCTGGATAGTGTGGGTATACTCGTCACCTGGGGCTTGTCTATAGATGAGGTGGGCATTGGTGGGGGAAAGAAAAGACTAAGTTAAGAGAAGACCCAAAGAGAAACTTGAAAAGCACATATCACAGGTAATCTTAGCAGTGTGACTCATGGTAAACAAGCATTTCTTGTGGGTGTTGAGGTTCCCTCTTGAAAGAGTCAGAGAACTACAAGACCTTGAGAAAGGGTTATCAATGTAGTCATGATTTCCCCTCAGGCCCCTCCCCTCCCAGGCAGGATATGCCTGTAGACTGCCTTCCTCCTCATCCCTCACTGTTTCCAGTACTCAGCTAACTCCAGCATCTCGGTCTCAAATGAGCAAGGGCTTGGAGTCAGCTATTCTCTGGGTCTCAATGTCTGTGTCTGTGAAATGGGCTCATAATACTTACCTTATTGCTGGCAGGTTAAATGAGAAGATGATGGTGAAAGAAACCAAATACTTGTATAAACCCCACCCTCCCCCCCAAAAAAGAAAACTGACAAAGGAAGAATTCTGGTAAAGAACGTATAAAGTCACCAAAGATTATTGATCTGGGAATGGATCCACTTCCATGTTGATCGAAGCACAGAGAAATGAAGAGAACATGCTTTAAGGGGGACTGAGTGATGGTATTTCGAAGTAAAAAAGAATATGTGATAAATAATGCCATATTTAATAAGAAAAAGACACGCAGCCCCACCCCCACCCCCAAAAAAAGCAAAGGCAATTCATAAAAGAGAAAAGAGAAATAAACATGGACAATAAACATGAAAAGTAGTTCAGGATCATTATTAATTAATGAATGGGAATCTATTTTTATCTCCAAAAACTGTATGCATGTATGTATGTCGTATTTAATAACCAATCCTGGCATGGGCTGGGAGATGGTGTGCTCATTCACAGCTATATAAGACTGTAGAATGGGACATTTCTGGGGAACAAATGCCCTGATGTCACAATGGTTAAGTGCTCCCTGCAGATTGAAAGGTTGGCAGCAGGTTCAAGGGAGAAAACACCTGGCGATCTGTTGCCGCCAAGATTACAGTCATGAAGTCTTATGGGCAGTTCTGGGACACCTGAAGCCAGTATCAGTAGGAATGGACTTGATGGCACCTAACAACTATGAAAAACTTTTCAATGACCATCGCTCTTAGGTAGGACGTTGTCACAGGTCTGTACTACCAGACATAGGTTGTGGGTACTTATCTGGATCACAAACACCTTCCCAATTCCCATCCCCATCCACAGGGATAGTTGAGCAACAATTCCCTCCCACCCCCACCCCCGCTTTTGGCCTTAGTTGATTAGAACATGCCACATGAAAGGAGAGTGCAGCAGTGCAAGGGAGGGGTGTCATTAACTGGTAACAGAGAAAGCCAACGTTTGCCAGAAAGAATGAAACAAATGACCAAAGAGAGGCAGGTTGCCAGAGAAGTAGACACCAAGATAGCATTAGATGTGTGAAAGAATTATTTGGAGAAATACCTGTGAAGGGTTGTTTTTTCAAAAACAAAACAAAAGAAATAGAAGCTGGCAGGACAAACCTACAGACCACAAAGCAGGCCTGATGCCCTTGAACGTCGAGGGAAGGAAGAGACCTCACCGCAGTGCAGCTTTGAGGAATTGCTGGCCAGAAGGCAATGGACAGAAATAGCCTGGCTCTAGTGCCTCCACCACGGTCAGCCGTGGTTTGGAAGCAGTCCACGTGCAGTTCTGGCATCTACAGTGTTGGAATTGGAAGGTGCAGTCGCTGGAGATTGCCAGTCAGCTGTGCCTCTACAGTG
This sequence comes from Chrysochloris asiatica, assembly GCF_000296735.1. NCBI lineage: Eukaryota > Metazoa > Chordata > Mammalia > Afrosoricida > Chrysochloridae > Chrysochloris > Chrysochloris asiatica. The sequence continues at coordinate 14,355,781 of NW_006408538.1, read as the reverse complement.
GGTCTTCTGAGCAGTACACCCCCACGGGAGCCATACAAGGTTTCCAGAAAATCCTGGGTTATTTTCCACTCCCCATGCCTCATCATCACGGGTCCCTCTGCATTCCTACAAGGGTTCGAATGAGACCCCTCTACAGCCTGGTGTTTGTTTGCTTGTTTTGTTACAATTTCCCTTTTTACTTAAGCTAACCAGGGTCTGTTTCTGTAATATGCCCCTCAAACGTTCTAAATATTGCCTGCACAAAGATGTGTGTTTGGAGATGTTCTTGAAAGCATTCTTTATGAATTTTAACATGAAGAAATGATGCAAAGATAAGGCTTTATGTCTCAAGAGTGGTTTGGACTACACAGGTGTATATATTTGTCAAAAGTCATCAGATGGTATTCTTTATATCTGTGCATTGTGGATAGGTAAATTTTAACTCAAAAGAAAAACTGTAAATAACAAAGAGATTCAAATGCCCTAGAATAAAGGAATTGGTTTAAAAAATTTATCAAGTATCCATACACTGGAATATTATGTAGTTATGAAACTGTTTCTAAGGCTAAAGCCCTCCAAGAATTGATGCATTTAAATGAAGGTGCTGGAATACTAAAAGAACCATGGACTTCCAGAAGAACAAACAAATCTCTGTTGGAGGAAGTACATCAGAATGCTCCTTAGAAGCCAGGATGGAGAGATTTCCTCTCATATACTTTGGACATGTTATCAGGAGCAATCAGACCCTGGAGAAGAAAATCATGCTTGGTAAAGAAAAGGGTCATGGAAAAAGAAGAAGACCCCTCAATGAGGTGTTGCCACAATAGGCAACAACTGTGAAGGTGGACAGGGTTTCAGCATGCACAAGATCACACTATGAGTCAGAACCAACTCAGCAACACTTAATAACACGGCTAAAAGCATAGGGGATACTTTGGTTACGGTAATAAATGCAGAGCCAGGAAGAGAATACTTTCTGGTCCTAATTTGACAAAACAATACTGAGTGAATTGTGGTTGCTAGTTGTCATTGTCCTCTACACTCTCCCAAAGGAGGCTTGCCAAGGGCTCTCCCACTGTGGAGTCCTCAGGAAAGCAACCAAGTCAGTCATTCCCACTGACTCTGAGCCCCTGCTGGGGTCCCCCCACATGCACTCTTCTGAAAGACAGCAGTCTGCATGAGACTCCAAGGAATGTCTTTGTCCCCCTCTTACCAGACCCTCTAGGGTCTGAGGAGACCTGAGCTGAGCTTGCTGAATGCACCTGCCTGCCCCCACACTTGCCACTTGCCCAGTTACTCATCAAAGCTCCACAAACTGTGTGTGTATGTGTGTGTATGCTATTAAATATATAACACAACATTTTCATTTGCAACCATTTTTAAGTGTATGATTCAGTAGTGTATAGTTACATTCACCCTGTATGCAATCATCACCAATTTCTAGTTCCCAATGTTTCTACCCAAACAGAAACTCGGTATCCATTAAGCAGTAACCTCTCCCGCACAGCCGCTGGAACCTAATATACTGTCTCTATGAATTTGCCCAGTCTTAGAAGAATCCTAAATCTGTGCTCCTTTTGCAACTGTCTTATTGCTCTCAGCATATTTCAAGTCTCATTCCTCCAGCCGGCAGCACTATTATATAAGGTTTCGTTTCTCTTTATGGCTGAAGAACAGTCCATTGCCTGGATAGACCACATATTGTTGACTCCCATCTGTTGATGGACACTGGCTGTTTCCAACGTTTGTCTCTTGTGAATAGAGCTGCTCACCACACTGGTGTACAAGTATCTCTTTGAGTCCCTGCTTTCAGTTCTTCTGGGTATGTATCTCGGAGGGAAAATGCTAACTCATACAGTAATTTCATGATTAACTTTCTGACTTTCGGTGAACCAAAGCAGCTGCATCATTTTACATTCCCACCAGTAATAGAGGAGTTCTGGTGTGGTGCTGTAGGAGAAACACTAGACTGCTAACCGTAAGTTTGGTGGTTCAAGCCCACCAGGCATTCCTTGGAAACCCTATACAGGTTGCTATGAGTCAGAATTGACTCAATGGCACTTAACAACAGCAACCAGCAATAGACTGAGAGTTGCAATTCCTCAACATTTTCACCAACGCTTATTACTTTCCCAGTTTTAACTTTTATCCGTTGCCTTTTAAATTTTATTTGGTTGCTGTTGAGAACGTATGCAGCAAAACATAGACCAATTCAACAATTTCTATATGTACAATTCAGGATATTGATTACATTTTTTTTTTTTTTAAGTTGTACAACTATTCTCAGCCTCCTTTTCTGAGTTGCTCTTCCATTAGTCACATAAACTCAACTGCCCCTAAACCCTTACCTAAGGTTTCAAGTTGCTACTTTTATCACCATTGAAAGATCAAAATGTCAAGGCAGACCCTTTTTACAAGTTAAGCTAAACTAGTGCCCAGTGTTAAGAAGACTTCAGGGGATGGTATTGGCTAAAAGTTTAAAGATGGTCTCAGAGCAATAGTTTCAGGGGCTCATCTACCTTCCATACCTTCAGAAAGTCTAGAGTCCATGAAAATTTTAAATTCTGTTCTGCATTCCCCTGACCCCTTTTGATCAGGATTCTTCTATGGAATCTTAGATCAAAATGTTCAGTAATAGGTAGTGTGTCATGGAGTTGGTTCTGACTCATAGAGATCCTGTATGGGGTTTCCAAGGCTATAAATCTTTATGGGAGCAGGGAGCCTCATCTTTCTCCCACACAATGACTTGTAGTTTTGAACTGCTGATCTTGAGGTTAGCAGCCTGACTCATAACCACTACGCTACCAGAGCTCAGTAATAAGTAGCTGGGCAAAACCTAGTTCTTCTGACCTCATGGCAAAGAAAGCTGTTATTCATGCAGGCAATTAGCCACACATACCACTTACAGCGTAGTCTCCTATAATATGTATCATATTTTGTTTACCCAGTCATCTGTTGATGGACATTTAGGTTCTTTCCACCTACTGTATATTGTGAATAGTGCTGCCGTGAACATTGGTGTACACGTCTCTTTCTGAGTCTTTACTTTCAAGTCGAGTATCTACCTAGAAGTGGTATTTTCCCCTTTTTTTTTTTCAGTTTTCCTTTTTGATACTGGCCATTCTGTTGAGTATGAACTGGTTGTCACATTGGGGTTTTGACTTCGTGGCTAATGACATTGAGCATCTTTTTCTGTGTTCATTGGTCATGTGTCGACCTTCTTTGGAGAACTGTCTCTTCTGCCCATGTTTTAACTGGGTTGTGGATCTTAATGCTGTTCAGTTGTAGGTCCTCTGACTTGGAGCTTCCTGTCTCTGTGTCTTTCACTCAGTGATGCATCAGCAGAACCCATTTGTTGCCAGCGTCATAAAAGCATACTCAAACAAACAAAGCCAATTCTTGCAATGTACTCCACAGTACTGGAGACTTTACATCCATTAATATTGATTCTTACACTTACCCTTCAAAACAAGTATTTGAATTTCACTTTACAGTTGAGGAAGCTGAGGTACAGAGAGGCAAGTGACATGCCCAAGACCTATCTGCTGCACTGTATGACAGGTAGGGCCGTTGGAACCACCCTTGTTGGTTTAGGTGGCCAAAAAATAGGTTGGGATGCCACACAGCCAGGAGAAAAGTCCAGGCACCTCAAGGAGCTGCTCTACCAGAAGTCTGCAGCAGCCCCCGCTAGAGACTGCCTGCCTCTACTACTTACTGCACTTCAGAGAAGACAGTCTCTCCCTCAAGTCTCCCCCATAGCTCTCAGGCAGCTGCCTCTGCATGGAGGATCCCAGACCTTATGTGGAAACCCAGGTACAAGGGAGTCTGGGTAAAAAAGCTTTAGGCTTCCTACCTCTGCATATACTACACCTGGAGGGAGCTTGGGTGTATGCTGAGCGAACGAATCAGAAGGATCTGCTGAGATGCTTCATAACTTGTTTAACCATCTCACTAATGGTGGCGATTTTAAATAGAATTTATCTATTGTTTAAAAAATATGAACAGCAGAATATACACTAATTCAACAATTTTTACATGTATACTCTGATGACATAATTGCATTCTTTGAGTTATGTGACCATTCTCCCCCTCCTGTTCTGAATTGCTCTTTTCCCCATTAACATAAACTCACAGTCTCCTAACTTTCCTATCTGATCTTCTGAGTTGCTGTTGTCAATTTATCCCATATAGATAGTTGTTAAAGGAGCAGACTGCTCAAAGCAGACATTCTTTACTGTTGTTGTTAGGTGCCATCGAGTTGGCTTCGATTCACGTTGATCCTATGTGTTGAGAGCTACAGGCACCATTGTGGCGCCGACCTCAACTTCCTCCTTCTGTTTCCTTGTTTTTCTCCACGTGCGCGCATGCGCCGGGTTCCACTCGTTGTATGCTAATTAG
>NW_006408538.1:14349551-14350844 GCF_000296735.1 Chrysochloris asiatica | reverse complement strand
CTGCTTCCATGAGTGTTGATAGTGAATCAAAGCAAAATGAAGTCTTTGACAATTTCAGTCTTTTCTCCATTTATCATGATGTTATTTACTGGTCCCGTTGTGAAGATTTTTGGTGTCTCTACACTGAGGTTCAATCCATACTGAAGGCTGTGAACTGTTATCTTTATCAAAGCTCAAAGGCATCAAAGTATTTTAAGTTCTCTGCACTTTCACTACTAGTTAAGCTGAGTTTTTGTTTGGTTAAGACCTCAGGGGATATTTTTGGCTTAAAGTTAACAAATTATTTCAGGGCAACAGTTCCATGGGTTCATCCAGCTTCTATAGCTCCAGAAAATCATAAAAATTTCCAATTCTGGTCTGCATTTTCTCCATTTTGATCAGAATTCCTATATAGAATCTTTTATCAAAATGTTCACTAATGCTAGCTGATCACCACCTATTTCTTCTGATCTCATGACAAAGGAAGCAATTGTCTAAGGAGGCAACTTGCCACACTTGCCACTTGCTGCTCTTATTCCTGATTCTCCTTCCTCAGTTGCTCCAGATAAACACAGACCAATTATACCTTGGACGGTCACTTACAAGCTTTTCTTAAAAAACAAAAACATTGTTTTAGGTGAAAATTTACATAGCAAATTTGTTTTCCAATCAGTAGTTCAAACACAAGTTGTTTCATGACATTGGTTGCAATCCGGGGAATGTATCAGCCCTCTGCTTATTCCTCCCAGTTTCCATTCATCTGGTTTCCCTGTGTCTCCTTATCTTCTCATCTTTCATTTTTGACAAATGCTGTCCTTTTGTCTAGTATAGTTGACTATTCTGTGTAGCATGGATGCTATTGTTTGTTTTACAGTTCTGTCTTTTAATTTGGCTGAAAGGTGGTCTCCAAAAATGTCTTTAGTTTCAAGTTAGAAGGTAGTCTCAGGCGTTCCTCTAGTTTCAGTTTACTGGACTACTTCAACTTGTAGTCTATCAATTTCCAGAGCCTTGTTCATTGCCAATGCCTTCAGTGCACCTTGGACTTCTTCCTTCAGGATCAGTGGCTCTTGATCATATGCTACCTCTTGAAATGGTTGAACATAGATAATTTCTTTTTGGTAGAGTGACTCTGTGTATTTCTTCTATCTTCTTTTGATGCTTTATGCCTCATTCAATATTTTGCCATAGAATCAATATTGCCAAGTTGAAGCTTGAATATTTTCCTTCAGTTTCTTCAGCTTGAGAAATGCTGAGTGGGTTCTTCCCTTCTGGTTTTCTAATACCAGGTCTTTGCACATTTCATTATAATATTTT
>NW_006408538.1:14346354-14348996 GCF_000296735.1 Chrysochloris asiatica | reverse complement strand
TCTTCTGGTCTTGTCTTCTGTGCCTATTCCGTACCCTGTGCTCCACCTTCCCCTCTCTTCTCCTCTCCTCACCCCCTACACATCGGTAACCAACAACAATAACAAAGAATAATAATAACAAAGATAAAAGATAAATTTTTCCCCTTTTTAGTGTGGGTACTTTTTCTTAATCTTTTACAATAATGCCTCTATGCCGTATTTCTCCTTTTGTGACTAACTGATTTCACTCAGCATAATGTCCTCAAGGTTCATCCATGTTATGCGGTGACTTGTTGCTGCCTTGTTGTTCTTCAGGGTAGCACAGTATTCCATTTGTGTGTATGTACCAAAGTTTGTTTAACCATTCTTCCATAGATGGGCACTTAGACTGTCTCCATCTTTTTGCTATTGTAATAGTGCTGCTATGAACTTTGGTGTGATATAGCTACTTGCATTATGGATTGTATTTCTTGTGGCTAAATACCAAGTAGAGGAATTGCTGGATCATAAGGTATCTCTATTTCCAATCTTCAGAGGAAGTACCATATTGTTTTCCATAGTGGTTGGACCATTTTGCAATCCCACCAGCAATGTAGTAGGGTCCCAGTCTCTCCACATCCTCGCCAGCACTTATTGTCCTCTACTTTTTTAATCTTTGCTATTATTGCTGGTGTGAGATGACATCTCATTGTTGTTTTGATTTGCATCTCTCTAATGGCTGGTGTGGTGCTGTGGGTTAATGCGCCAGACTGCAAACCCGTTTGAACTGCAAGGTTGGTGGTTCAAGCTCACCAGCTGCTCCTCGGAAACCCAATATAGGGTCACTATGGGTCAGAACCGACTCGATGGCACTTAACAACAATGGCTAGTGATCGTGAGCATTTCTTCATATGTTTGTTGGCTGCCCAGATCTCCTTCTTGATGAAGTGTCTGTTCATGTCCTGTGCCCATTTTTTAATTGGGTTATTTGTCTTTTTCTTGTAGAGGTGTTGTAGTTTCCTATATATTTAAGAAATAAGTCCCTTGTCTGATGTGTCGTTGCAAAATATTTTTTCCCATTCTGTGGGTTCACTTTTTACTCTTTTGATGAAGTCTTTTGATGCACACAAGTTTTTAATTTTTAGTATGTCCCATTGGTCTATTTTGTCTATTTTTGTTTGTGTAAGTTTCAAAATTTTGGTGGTCTGTGTATGCCCTGTAGTAGAGCTCTCACATTTTTCCCTATTTTTTCACTGATGACCTTTGTAATTCTGGGATTCACATTTAGGTCTTTAATCCATTCTGAGTTGGTTTTTGTATAAGGTGTGAGGTAAAAGTCTTGTTTCAGTCTTTTGCATATCGCTTTCTAATTCTGCCAGCACCATCTGTTGAAGAGACTGTCTCCTCCCCATGCAATATACTTAGGTACTGTGTCGAAAATCAGTTGGCTGTATGTGGATGGGTTAACCAGTACCAGGTTGTTTTGACCACTGTAGCCAAGTAGTAAAATTTGAAATCAGGGAGTGAGAGGCTTCCCACACTATTCTTCTTCTTAAGCAGTGCTTTGCTTATTCTTGGTCTCTTTTCTTTCCATATAAAGTTTGTAATTGTTTTTTCCATCTCTTTGAAGATGTCGTTGGAATCTGGAGTGTAAATTACTTTGGACAGTATTGACATTTTCACAATGTTCAGTCTTCCTATCCAGGAACATGGTACATTCTTCCATTTTTGTAAGTCTCTTTTTTTTTCTTGCAGTAGTGTTCTGTAGTTTTCTTTGTATAGGCCCTTTGTTTCTCTGGTTATATTTATTCCTAGATATTTCATCCTTTGGGTGGCTATTGTAAATGGTATTGCTTTCCTAATGTCCTTTTCAGCAGTGTTGTTATTGGCATAGAGGAATCCAACTGATTTTTGTATGTTGATCTTATACCCTGCCTCTTTGCTGAATCCTCCGATGAGGTCTAGTAGCTTTTTTTACTGAGTCTTTGGGGTTTTCTATATATAGGATCATATCGTCTGCAAATAGAAGAGCGTTTTACTTCTTGCAAATTCGGATGCCCTTGATTTCCCTATCTTTCTGTACAGCTCTGGCTTAAGACTTCCAGCACAATACTGAATAGGAGTGGTGACAAAGGGCATCCTTGTCTGGTTCCTGTTCGCAGAGGGAAGGCTTTCAGTTTCTCTCCATGTGAGTAATGGAGGCTGTTGGTTTTGTATATATGCTCTTGATTATGTTGAGGAATTCCTCAATCCCTTCAATTCCTACTTTGTTGAGTGTTATTATCAGGAATGGATATTGGATTTTGTCAAATGCCTTGTCTGTGTCAATCGATATGATCATGTAGGTTTTTTTTCCTTGTTTATATGGTGAATTACATTGATTGTTTTTCTAATGTTGAACATCCTTGCATCCCTGATATGAATCCCACTTGGTGTGCTGCTGGATTCTGTTGGCTAGGATTTTGTTGATAATTTTTGCATCTATGTTCATCAGGGATATTGGTCTGTAATTTTCTTTCTTAGTGATGTCCTTCCCTGGTTTTGGTATGAGGGTTATGTATGCTTACTTCATAAAATGTATTAGGAAGCATTCCATCCTCATCTATATTCTGGAATAATTTGAATAGAATTGGTGACAGTTCTTCCCTGGATGTCTGGTAGAGCTCACCAGTGAAGCCATCTGG
>NW_006408538.1:14321864-14345678 GCF_000296735.1 Chrysochloris asiatica | reverse complement strand
ATGTTCCATGTGCACTGGAAAAGAATGTATATTGTGCTGCTGTTGGGTTGAATGCTCTGTACACGTCTATGAGGTCCAGTTGGATGATTGTGCTGTTTAGTTCCTCTGTAGTTTTGTCAAGTTTCTGTCTGGTTGTTCTATCCCTTTTCGAAAATAGCATATTAAAATCCCCCACTATAATTGTAGATTTATCTATTTCTTTCGCCAATTCTAGTAGGGTTTGCTTTATTTATCTTGGTGCTTTATCATTTGGAGCATAGATGTTAATTATGGTTATGTCAGCTTGCTCAATTGACCCTTTAATCATGAGATAGTGTACTTCTTTATCTTTTTGTTTTCTTCTCATTTCTTTATCTCTTATGGTGGTTTTTACCTTAGTGTTTATTTTATCAGAGATTAGGATTGCCACTCCTGCTTGTTTTTTATTGCTGTTAGCTTTGTATGTTGTTGTTTTTTTTTTTCCATCCTTTAACTTTTAGTCTGTTTTTGTCTTTGTGTGTAAGGTGTGTCTCTTGCAGGCAGCATACTGAAGGGTCTTGTTTTCTTATCCATTCAGCCATTCTCTGTCTCTTCACTGGTGCATTTAATCCATTGACATTCAGTGTAATTATCGATAGGTATGGATTAACTGCTGTCATTATGTTAATTTTTGTGTGATGCTGTTTGTTCCTTTGTTCTGCATGTTTGTTTGTTTTTCTTTGTGCTATTTCTTCTTTAATGTTTCCTTGTTCTGCTTGGATCGTCATTTTCATGGTAAGTTGTGAAGCATTAATTTTATTTGGGGTTGCCCTATAATCTGTTAAGTTTTCCCTGCACTTAAGACAGTCTATTGTATCCTGCAATCTACTCGACCTCCTCCCCACCTGGATCTCTGTTCCTATATTTTCCCCTTCTTTGTTATTTTTAATATTTTGATCTTTGGTTGGCCTCACAGGTCCTCTGAACTCATTGCTGTAATTTTGTCCCATTCTGAACTCAATCTATCAACCAAGTTCCATGTGGTGTTGCCACATCTGTCAATCTCTGGTTGTTGTCTGTTCTTCCTGGTTTTCATTCCAAAGAACTCCCTTTAGGATGTTTTGAAGCACTGGATTGGCTTTAACAAAATCTCTTATCTTCTGTTTATCCTGGAATATTTTGATTGCACCATCTTATTTGACTGGGAGTTTTGCTGGATAGACAATTCTTGGTTGGCAGTTTTTTTCTTTTAGGGTTTTATGTATGTTTCCCCATTGCCTTCTTGCCTACATGCTTTCTGCTGAGAAGTCAGAGCTTAATCTGATTTGCTTGCCTTTGTAGGTGACACTTCTCTTTTCCCTGGCTGCTTTTAAGATTCTCTCCTTGTCTTTGATTTTGGAGAGCTTGATTATGATATGTCTCAGTGATTTTCTTTTGGGGTCTAGCCTTCCTGGGGTTCTTTCAGCTTCTTGAATGTTTATCTTCTTGCCCTTCAAGATGTTAGGAAATTTTTCTTCCAGTGGCTCTTCAACTATCTCTTCTGTGGACTTCTGTGACTCTTCCTGTCCTGGAATGCCATTAATTCTTAAGTTATTCCTCTTCATGTTAACCAGCATGAATCTTAGACTCTCTTCAGATTTTTTAATCCTTTTTTCTGCCTGCTCTTTTATCTTAGCAGTATTGAGAGATTTGTCTTCCAGCTCACTGGTTCTGACTTCCATCTTTCCATTCTGCTCCTTTGCCCTTTCAGTGTACTGTGTATTTTTGATATTTTATTATTAATCATCTGGACTTCTTTTAACAGAGTTTGAATTGTTTCCAATGCCGTATCCATCTTGTTTGATTGCTCCTGTAGCACTTTCCTGACTTCTTCCTTATTTTCCTCCACCCCTTTCAGAGCATTTTAATTTGTTTCCATATTATTCTTCTGAATTCCTTCTCAGGCAGATCCAGAGCCTGCTCTTCTACTCGATAAAGTCTGTGTCTGCTTTCAGATCATTTGTCTCAGTTACTTTTTTCTGTTTTTGGACATGTGTTGATATCTTTGTGGTTTCTTGGACATTTTCAACAGTTATGTGAGTTTTTAATGCTTAAATGGATGTATGGTGCTTTGTTGTTAAGCTTGCTGCGTGTCTCCTGGTGGATATGATCTGGAGATAAGCTTCCCTTTTCATGTATAATGCCTAGCAGCTGGTTTTGGCTCTTGTCCAGATGGTAGGGTATTACAGGGTATGCTTGTAGCTTGGCTATGTGGGCACAGTTGCTGTCTCTTCTTTGGTAAGGTAGGGGGAGAAAGCTCCCACCCCTGGGAGAAGAGTGAAGCCAAAAGGACCAAAGACAGAAACAATATAAAAGCAGAGACAAAAAACACCAGTCAAAAACACAAATAAAATTGTGATTGACACTGTTCACTGGCCTTTGCTGTGCAAAGGGTCCCACCTAGGTAAACTATGGGGTGGGTTCCCGGGGTCAAAATGTCATAAGAAGCAGCCAATGGAAAACAGTGGGTGCAATGATGGACCCTTTTGGGGGAGTGCTCTGGCCTGCCTGAAGGCGTCTGGGCTGTGCAGTGAGGGCGCAGTTGGGGTAAAGAGGAGAGATATGTGAAAAATGAAAAGTGAAAGATGAAAAATCGGTCACACCTCTCCCCTCAGGCACTTCTCCATGGCTTCTAGCACTGCCTCCACTTGGCTGTGGCCCCATCCTCCGGCCTGAGGACTTCTGGCTGCCAACCGCTGCAGCTCGGTCGACTCAGAAATCACCATTATTTTGCTTCTACCTGCAGATTTCTTCTCAATGGGCGTGGGGAACTGGTGCCCAGAACCTTATACAAGATCCAAAACTCTGCAGTTTTTCTGAGAACCGTTCTTTCTCTGCTTTTGGGGGGTTTTTGGCAGAGGAGTTTTCACTGTCTGTCTCTGCTTTCCCAACCTCCAAACCACTGTATCTAAAAAAGTATTTGTAATGAAGAAATACTTGGTCTTTAAAAATTCTATCATGCTATCGCCAGCATCGTTTCTATCACCAAGGCCATATTTTCCAACTACTACTAGTCCTTCCTCTGTGCCCAATAACTGTCAATACATCTTGATTGCATGTTTGATCAATTTCAGGCTGTAGAAGTTGGTAGAGTTCTTCAATTTCATCATCACTGGCTTTAGTGGTTGGTGAATGAATTTGAATGATAGTTGTATTACGTGGTCTTCCTTGTATGCTTATGGGTATTATCCTATCACGAACAGGTTGTACTTCAAGATAGATCTTGAGATGCTCTTTTTGATGATGAATGCAATGCCATTCCTCCTCGATCTGTCATTCCCGGCATATTAAACCATGTGATGGTCAGATTCAAATGCCCATTCTAATTAGAACCTTCTATTGTAGTCTGGAGTCCTGGTGTGGTGCTATGGGTTAATGCATTGGACTGAAAAGTTGTTTGAACTACAAGATCAGTGGTTCAAGCTCACCAGCTGCTCCTCAGAAACCCCACAGAGTCACTATGGGTCGGAACTGACGTGACAGCTCTTAACAACAACAATTAGTCAGTGTGATTGGTAGTGGTGGCTGGGTACCACCTAGTTCTTCCGGTCTCAGGTTAGAGGAGGCTGTGGACTAACTGCTGTCTTCAGTCTTTGTTTTCCTTCCTTTGCTCCCAGCAGGAAGAGACCAAGATCATTCTTTGATGATTATTACTAGGAAGGCGAGGAGGAGGAAGGAATAAGCACTAACGAGATAGTTGTTAAGTGTCATGGAGTCAGTTCCAACACATAGCAAACCCATATAGCGTTCCCAAGGAGCAGCTTGTAGATCTGAACTGCAAACATGGTGATTAACAGTCCAGTGCTTATCCTACAGCGCCACACCTAGACTCCATTTCTTGCTATAGCTGAATAATATTTCATTTTGTTTCTTCATTCATATGCTGATAAGACACTTGGGTGGTCTCCATTTGTGAGTATAATGAACACTGGTATGTACTTATCTGTCTGAGCCCCTGCTTTCAAGACTTTGGGGGTAGTTAGCTAGGAATGGGAGTGCTGAGTCATATGGTAACTCCCAAAGTCGCTGAGTGGCACAGCAGTTAAGTGCTCAGCTACTCGCCAAAAAGCTGGTAGTTCAAACCCACCTAGAGGTGACTCAGAAGTCAGAGCTAGTGATCTGCAACAGCAACAACCAACAATGTGGAAATTCTGTGTATTTTCTGACCTCCCACCATACTGAGTTCCACAGTGAGTATCACCATGATGGAAACGACATGTTTGGTGTGATTCAGCAGTTAAAAACAATGCAGACCATCTAAGGTTTGGGAAATAAAATTCTCCAAGGCATACTTTCAAGTACAAAAAGCAACTTGTAGACCATACATTTGTTGTTAAGTGCCATCAAGTCGGTTCTGATCCATAGCGACCCTGAACAGGGTTTCCGAGGGTGTAAATCCTTACGGGAGTAGAAAGCCTCATCTTTCTCCTGCAGAGCGGCTGGTAGTTTCGAACCGCTGACCTTTTCACAGCCCGATTTGTAACCACTATGCTACCAGAGTTTCATATATATATATATATATATATATATATTTTTTTTTTTTTTTAATGCATTTATATATGTATGTACATAAAAACTACATACAGAGAAAGAAGATAACTCTGGTCACAATGGTACCTTTTATAATCAGAGGAAGGGAAATGGGAGTAGAAGAGATAAAGATATTCTTAGAGCCTTCACAATGCCGAGTGATTTTCCCACCCAGGTGAAAAGATACAACCACGCTGATCCTGCAAGTGAACTTGGGGAGAGATCTCTGGGTCTCCAGGATGTACACTGCTGGACAGGCAGGTAGCATCTGGGTGGGCTGCTTAGTTCACCATCTTCCAGATCTCCTCATGGAATCTGACCCCTTCCCAGAGATAGCCAGTTAATGTGGTCTGGCCAGCAGAAGGGAGGGCCAGTAAGGTGAAGAGCTTAGACTGCAACCAGCCGTGTCACTGGTGCTTGCTTACTCTCCCCACCTGGTCCCCAGGTCCAGGACATCCACACTATCTTATTCAGTGAGCTCTGTGAGAAGTCCTCCTAGCATCCACTAGCCCTCGCAGGGATGATGGGGTCCAGGAGGGCAGGCAGACACCCAGCTCCCGACAGTAGCATGGAGCCTGGTGCCCTGAGCTGCCCAGTTTGTGTTAAATCACTGCTCACTGCTACCTGCATGTGCACTCACCTGCCTGCACCTTCACACCACACATACACTGCAGGTACCCATCATAACCCTAAATCAAACAGCATCCCATTGAACTGAAGCTAAGGTTCATCTAACCTAGACGTCATGACAAACCAGAGTGACCACCTCCCAGCCACTAGGATGGCTATTAAAAGCAAAAGGAAACTAACAAGTCTTGGTGAGAATGTGTAGAAACCTCAACCTTCCTTTATTACTTGTGAGAACGTAAAATGGTGCAGCCACAATGGAAAACAGTTTGGCAGTTTCTCAAAACTGTTCAATCTAGAATTAACGTGGGACCCAGTAGTCCGTCTAGCTGTAGACGCAGAGGATTGGCAAGCAGGGACTCAAACAGAGATTTGTACACCAACGTTCACTGCAGCATTCTTCACAAGAGCCAAAAGGTGGAAACAAGCCAAGTGTCCATCAACAGATGACTAGATCAACAACACGTGGCATGCCTACACAATGCAGTATGACTTAGCCAGATCCCTCCGACAACATGGATGAACCTTGAAAACATTATTCTGAATGAAATCAGCAGACACAAAAGACAAATATTGTATGTTCCCATTTATATGAAATGCCTACAACATGTCATTATATAGAGATCAAAGTTTATTTTAGGTCACCAAGGGCTGAAGGCAGGGGGGAATGGAAGAGTTTAGGGGTACAAAGTTTCTGTTTGAGGTGATGAAAACTTTTGGAAATGGATAGTGTTGGTGGTAACACACATCATGAACATAGTGCCACTGAATTGGATACTTAAGGATGGTCAACATGGCAAACTCACCGACTGCCATCTAGCCAATGTGGGCTCACAGCAACCCTATAGGGCAGAACAGGCTGCTACGTAGGGTTTCTGAGATGGAAAATCTTATGGAAGCAGACTGTCTCATCTTTCTCCCACAGAGCACCTGGTGGGTTTGAACTGTTGACCTTTTGGTTAGCAGTCCAACTCATATTCCACTGTGTCACTAGTGGTCCTTACATGTACCCATGATAAAATGGAATTTTTAAAAAAAATTGAACCCCTGAGCTCACCTTGTAGCTAAATAACAAATTGACTTAAAAAAACACTACTACCCATAAATATCACCCCAGGACTCCAAGAAGTACTGTGCTCTTACAATGGACAAAACAGTCAGTAATGACGAGAATGTAAGGGGACAGAGAAACTGGAGAAACTAGATTAACAAAAACAGACCAAGCAGAATGGAAATTATGACAATGTTCACACGTTGTAAAGACTAAGCAGTGTCACTGAACAATGTGGAGAAATGGTTGAATGGAAATCTAAACTGCTGTGGACACCTTCACACAAAGCACAATAAAATATCATTTTGACTCACCCTGGTTCTAGAAAGGCCCATCTTCTCTGAGAATGAAGACCATGTGCAAAATAAGTGCTCTGGACCCACCTTGCCTTCCCACTCTTCCTCGGAACAGGGGCCCCCGCCGGTCAGGCCTACAACAGCTGCCCTAGGCTAAAGACAAATCCAAAACCAAGCACATTTCAGATTTAGCCATCTTTAATGCTTAGAAGCTCTGTACAAAATTACAAAATCAAAAACAACTCACAAACCAATCCTCACAACATCCCTGTGAGGTAGGCAAGTATTAGTCTCCCATTTTACAGATGGGAAAACTGAGGCAGAGAGGTGCCATAACCAGCCATTGGCCCCAGCATAGCAAAAAGTCAGGGTCAACCATGAGAACACGTTAAGAGCCTTCCCACTCATCCCTGCTCTCATCCTCATCAAGACCCTGTCTGTGAAGACTTACAACATGCAAACAGAACTACAATACATCTGAAAAGGTGGTGAACATACAGTAGTTTTGCAAAAAGAATTCAGCCAAGATAGTCAAATCTTTTCCAACAGGGGATTGGTGTGAACAGTGTCAGCCTTTTAAAACATCCAGACCAATGGCCCCTCTGTTTGCCTGCAGAAGCATGAAGTCAAAGAGAGGCTTCCTTGCCCTGATGAGTCCAGGCTAGGTGGACAGCCTGCCTGCTATTCAACGCCTGTATTTCAGTTACCACCACTCCCTGCCGGGAGATCTGCAGACTCCGTTAGGAGGTGGGCAGTGGAGCACAGTGGCCTCTAGCTCAGCCCACTGGAGGCGGCTCAGGGGCTCTGAGACAGGACGGCCTGGAATTGAAGTGACTTTCTCACACACTCCATGTTCACTCTGGAGCTCAGCAAGCTTTGGGGCTCCTGTGGCAGTTGATGAGGCTACAGAGCCATCTTGAGCTGTGGGCACAGGCAGGAGGTACAGGTGGACCTGCAGTTGGAGGCTTTGGCTTTCTCGCTCAGACTGCAGGCAAGTCAGGGAGGCCCCTCTCACGGCGCTCCATCCATCACCTGTGGAACAACTCTTTCCTTCCCAGATATGTTTCCGGCTTCTTCAAGGAACCTCCCCAGTCCTGCGAGCCCCAGGGGAAGGAAGAAGCAAGGGCCTCACCAGGACCCACCAGGCCACACAGTTGTCCTTCTGGAAGTCTCCCAGGTTAGAGATGGAGCGAGAGAAGCGACTATAAAGCTGCCTTTTAAGTAAGAAACCCACACCAGGTGTCCCAGTCAGCCAGGGGGTCAAAGGGCAGGGTTCTGGCAGCAAAAGTGGATGGGCAAAGGAGAAGTAAGGCAAGAGAATAAATGGAAGGCCCACTCTCTTCCCAAAGGGGTGAGGAGGGGACACAAGTGTGGACTAGCTCTCCTGGCCGTTGGTGGAGTGAGCTCCCCGGGACAAGGGCCCAGCCATCTGTGAAGTGAACACATGTGGCCTTCCTAGAGAGCCCCACACACACCTCTCTCATTTTCAAGGCATGACTATGTGGGGTAAATGTCCCTATAAAAAGTTCTTTCATAAAAGGGTCCAAACCCTACCCTATTTTCCTTCCAGGAAGCTGAGAAATCTTTTTCTCGAGGCCAGGATCCCTTGGGGCCATTCCAAGGAATAAGCACCTGGAGCTCTTAGCAAGCAAACGTGGGGGCTTGCAAGGGGTGCCAGTGGCAGGGAGGAGTGCCCCCTACAGGGAGTCCTCAGTAGGGGGCTCAGGGCTTCGGCTCCATTCCTGCCACCGGTATCGGAGCCGAGACAAGGGCTGACCCTCTGTGTCCTCCAACTCAGGGAAGCCCAGCTGGTTGAGGATCTCATAGATGCCAGCCTTGGACGCCACCTGGGAGAAGAGCAGACATGGGGGCACCGTCAGCCCTGGCCTGCTTCCTCACAATTCCCCTCCTTGGCTGCGCTGAGTCCTAGCGGCTCCACAACCTGAGCAAGTTTGCGTTTTGGATCCTGTTAGCTTTCGTTTCCTTATAACACAGTCTCTTGCTTTTAGGAGTGTCGTTGGCAGGGTTACATTATATGGACTCATGGGAACAAATTCTGTTCAGGATGGTGAAAAGGACCTGGAACCAGACTATGGTGATATTTCCACAACATTGTGTGTGATGTACTTAATGCCACTGAATTGTGTATTAAAACTGGTCAAAATGGGAAATTTTGTGTTTGTTTGTGAGCCATAATACTTTTTCTTTTTTAACAGCATAGCCAGCACTCAGCAGACAGTAAGAGCTGGGCAGATGGACAATGACCATCCCTGTCCAGTCGGGGGGGGTGTACAGGGTGAGCACCTGCTCTGGCCTGTGTGGTCCCCACACTCCTGGATCACTCTGGGTACTCAGTTGGACCTGCAGGAAGGCTGAGAAAGATCGCATGGCTGCAGAAGCTGCCTGAGGCCCTTGGGGTGTGGGTCAGACTGTTAGGCCCACTGTGAGTCAGATGGCCAGGTCCTGGCACCAGACACAAACCATTCAGTCACCTGGGAGATGGCCAGGATGTCAGCTCTTCAGGGAACAAAGGGACTAACTTGTCCTCCTGTCCTGTCCTTGGGAAACCCCTGCCCCACCCTCTACTCAGCCCCAGGAAGGGGGCTGGAACCCACTCTCCTGCTTGAGCCAGCAGCTCTCTCCTCCCTTAGCACCCCCATGCCCACCGTCTAGACTCAGCTGGAAGGGGGTCAGCTTCCTCCCTAGCCCTGGCTCCTCCAATTTGCACTCTCCAAATAGAAGCCAAGCAGAAACTGTCCTAGCTCCTCACCACCTCCAGCCCCACCCAGGGCTCAATGAGGAAACTGAGCCTACGCCGACTTAGGAGGGTTGGCTGTGACGTGGTCTTGGTGTGACCCTGACAGGGTTCCTGGCTCCTCTCTGTCACATTCATGAGGGGTCATTTCAATGCTGTCCCATGGCCACCACTATTCCTGCCTCTGCATGGCAGTGTCCTCCCTGTGGCTCAGAGTCCACCCCACAACTGTCTCACCCCGGCTCTTCCTGTTTCTCCTGCTCTCATGCCGCCTGTGATCTGCCCACAGCCCCATAGGAGCTAATTCCAGCCTGGAGAATTGGGCTGGCAAGGTCAGGAAGGGTCAGCTTCCTGGAGGAGGGATAATTACAGGTGGTTCTGCTGAGCGAGGGGACAAAAGAGGCCTCTCTCCTGACCGAAAGGGGCCAGGAGACAATACTGCCTCTGAAAACCACCACGCTGGAAGGAGCACCGGGCCAGGAGGGAAGACATCAGCATCGTAAGCACGAACGTGGGGGTTTTGGAGTCAGCCAGCCAGCTCTGACGCTGACCCTGGACAAGTTACTGATCTGTCTACTCAGCTGTGTCCTCTGTAAAATGAGAGAACAACAGTCACCATTTAAGGCGCCCTCCCCTGGCAGATGGCACCCCATTCATCTCACTGAATCCCCACCACAGCCTTTTGCAGTGGTGTAACAACACTACTGATGTTAGTCACGTTCAGAACTGAGGAGAGTCAGGTCCCAGGGGAGTTCACTAGCCTGCTTGTGGTGGAAACAGGGCCCTTGGCCACCCTGCTGCCCTGCAGTGGGGAGGGCTCACCACCGGAACAGGCACACCGAGCCAGGTAAGACCGCCTCACTTTCTTCTGTCCCCTGGGGGCAGTGAGAACTCATGCCCCTGTGGGACCCTACTGGGCACTTGATGCTACTGTCCAACACACCTGTCTCCTCCTTCCTCTACATTTACTCAGCCATTCACTCTTCAGCCTCAGACCCACTGACTACCCAATCCAG
Organism: Chrysochloris asiatica; assembly: GCF_000296735.1. Lineage (NCBI taxonomy): Eukaryota > Metazoa > Chordata > Mammalia > Afrosoricida > Chrysochloridae > Chrysochloris > Chrysochloris asiatica. Next base: position 14,335,406 of record NW_006408538.1, on the reverse strand, counting down.
ACACTGAGACGGGAGCTCCCACTACTCAGCAGGGGCCCTCTCACCTCCCGCATCCAGGCACTGAAAGGCCTCTGCCAGGAGGCAGCCTTCTCCAGGTGGAGGTAAGCGTTGAAGAGAATCAGGTAGATGTAACGCTCCAGGTACTGCAGACTCCTCAGCTGCAGCCGCCGGGCCACCTGCTCCTCTTTGGCGGCCTTTACCTGGTGGAGGTCACAGGGCAGTTAGTGTGGAGAGGGGTAAAAGGGGCAGAGATGTTACACTGATATCTGCCACCTGTCTGTGACCCCCCTCCACACACACACACACACACACACTAGGAGACTTGAAAAGTTTGTGGAGTTAAAAGACAACAGAATTTTCCCAGGAACTTTTTGAAGCCCCTCATATACACCAAGCCATGGTCTTTTCAATCACCTCATATGCATGTGAAAGTTGGACAATGAATAAAGAAGACCACAGAAGAATGGAAGCATTTGAGTTCAGATGTTGGTGAAGTACCAGGGATTGACAGAGAAACAAACAAGTCTATCTTGGAAGAATGCTCCTTAGAAGTGAAATGGCAAGATTGCATCTCTTTATTTTGGATACAATGTTATGTCTGGTAAAATGGAGGGTCAACGAAAACAAGAAAACCCCCTCTAAGACGGACTGACAGAATGACAGCAACAAGGGGCTCAAACGTGACAACAGTGAGGACGGTGAAGGAGCAGGCTGTGTTGCGTCCTGTCGTGTATGGGAACTGATTCAACAACACCTAACAACTCTGCCCTCTGCCCAATCTTTTCAGCCCAATCTTCAGCTCAGTCTGGACCCAGGCGGGGGATCCCATCTCAGACTGGAAGGGGAGGGGCCCCATCTTGGTATCTGACCCTATCTGGTCCCTGACTGGCTTCTTTGTCTGTTTCAGATTTTTTGTTTGTTTGTTTGTTTTTGTCACAGGTTTCAAGACTTACTGACCCTGTAACAGAAAGGCCCCACGGCAAGAAATGAGGCACTCCTTGGAACAGGGGTCTCAGGTATAAGTGGGGCTTACTCACACTGTGAGGGTCTTTGTAATTAGCAATCTTAGCAACTACTGTGAACATGGTACCAGGCCGCCTGGTCGGAGAGTAAGGGGCAGTAAGGCTAAGTGAAGGGATGGCTCCATGAGGCACGGTGGCTGGGTGGGCCTACAACCTAGTTAGATTTGGAATGAGGAAACAGCACTGCAGCAAAGGTGGTACCTGGCATGGGAGCTTGTGAGGGACAAGAAGGGAAACTGGGGGGTTAGAACCAAGTAACCTGAAAGTTTATCCTCTAGGGTCAGTGGTTCACAACCCTGAGGATCATGCAAAATGTAGATGACTGGGTCCCAGCCCAGATCAATCCACTGAGACCTTCTAAATGGTGGGGCCTGGGCATCAGGATTAATCAAAACTCCTGAGTAGTTACACAACACTTTGAGCAAAGATTCTACAAAAGAAACCTGATCAAAAGGGGGGTGGGATGTAGACCAGAAGACAAACCCAGAACTATTGCACTGAGATCATCTTTGAATCTTAAAGATCAAAAATACATCCCCCAAGTCTTCATCAAATAAATGTTTCTTTCGCTTAATTGGCAAAGAACGTCTGCCTTGCACACTGTACTCTTTTGTGATTTACCTGACATTAACTCATCAGATAATAAACTTACAGAACAGTGAGTTTATGTTAATGGGAGAGGAGCAATTCTGAAAAGGAGAGTAAGAATGCTCCTACAACTCGAGGACCATAACCGGTAAGATAAACTGGACTACAAGGTCAGTTTGAACTTCAAGGTTGGCGGTTCAAACCCACCAGCTGCTCCTAAGAAACCCTATATGGGGTTGATAGGAGTCGGAACAAACTCGATGGCACTTAACAATAACAGCAACAAACTGTACATGTTGAGTTGGTGTATGTTCTGCTGTGAATATTCTCAACCACCACCACCAAAGGGGGTGGGGTGGGGAATTAATTGGTTTAAAAAAAAAAAAAGAGCAACTTCTCAGGTAGTCGCTGTGGCCAGGGCTTATAGCCACAGAGGTTTTTCGGGAAATGGGCTAAGAGAAGGTTCATGGGAGACTAGTGCTCAGGGGAGACGGGGTTGGGGGCAGGTTGGGGACAGTCTACTATGCCTGACACTCCTTCTCAAACCCAGGGCAGATATGCTGCTACCCAGCCCACGCCAACCCCATGCCTCATGGAGAGTGAAAGGATGTTTGGATGCCCACACCACCAGGCCCCCAGCAGTTCTTACTCCTCCAGGGAGAGACCCAGGCTCAGGGCTGCTCTCCCAGGCACCAGTTTCTATGGGAGGTGGCAGCAAGTCCCAGCCTCTGGGAGCCAGGAAGTGCTGGTCTCCGCAAGAGTGGGGGGAGGGGGGTGCCACAGCTGGGAACCCTTCCACACAGACCCACAGCATCTGCCTACATCTGTGTCTCCCCCTCAGCTGCTGTGGGATGGTGCCCAGGTGTGGCCTCATCACCCAGATGGGACATTATCCACAGGCCTAAGACTCAGGACCAGAGTGGGCCTGTGACACATTCCCCCACCCCACCCCACCCCCAGCCATCAGTGCTTTCTTGGTTGGCTCATCTTTCTTTCCTCCCAGGCTCCTTCGAGGGAACTGCAACTTGCAAAGTCAGCCATTTATGCCATCTGGAAGTGGAGGGGTGTGGCACGGGGATAGCTGGTTGCACTGAGTAAGCAGAGGGGACCAGGGCAGGCACTCCAAGTGCAGGAAGACAAGCTGGGGCTCCAATCCAGGGGTCCCACAAGCTGGTTCTGTTGCTTCAGCTCCCCAAGATTACCGGACAAGGATTACTCAATAAAGTCAGGGATGAGAGGCTACAACATGCCCATTACCAATGATGAGGTAGCCTCAGGCCCTCTGCTCCGGGTCACAGGTAACTGCAAAGCAACAAGCCACTGCTTCAAGTGAACAAGAAGGAGGGCAAAGAGCTGGATTATTTGAGGTGGTTCAGGTACAGCCAAGAAAACCTTCTGGGGAAACCCTATGGTGCAATGCTATGAATTGGCATCAATTGGATGACACCCAACAAGGAGGAGGAGAGGAGAGGAGGCCGGTTGGTGTGCTGTTCTCAGAGAAGGAGGGCCCCTGCAGAGCAGGAAAGGGGTCAAGAAGGGGGCCTAGCAGGTGGACAGAGTGGAGGAGCAGCGGGAGGGCAGGTACAGGAGGAGTATAGATGCTGGGCTGAGACTCACGCTGCAGACAAGCAGCTGGTGGCTCTGAGACTAAGAACAGCCCATGACTGCTGCAGGGAGGAGGAGGGCAGGGGTACGGGTGGGTTAACTAGTTCTTCCAGACCAATCAAGCAAAGTGCTCCAAATTTTACAAAATGAGAATGCCATCTTCTTTAGAAATTAAAACGTATTTACTAAAAAAAAACTGTATTTGCTTAAATACCAACTGTGGACGATACAATACAACCCTGTCTATTGGAACCCACCAGTTGCTCCAGGGGAATAAGATGAGGTGTCTGTTTCCATGAAGACTGACCATCTCAGAAACTCGGGGGGGTGGGGGTGGGAGCAGTTCTCCTCTGTCCTCTAGTGTCACTATGAGCCGGCTTTTACCTGAAGGACAGAGATTCTGGGGTGGCACTGCACCTGAGCATTCATCCCACCCCTGAACGTGCTTCTTGTGATCTTTGAGAAGCAGACTGCCACATCTTTCTTCCGAGGCACCCCTAGGTGGACTCGAATGCACGTCAGGAGCTAAGCTAAGTGTGTTAATCCTTTGTATCACCCAAAGCCTCTACCCTACCCCCTAGGCTGCTTCTGTTCTTCTTCAGTCTCGATCCAAAGGCCTGGTGCTATTTTAAAAAATGGTTTCTTAGAAAGGAGGAAAGGAAATCATCACCATTTCCTCCCGGTAAGAGCTATTTAAACTACTTCCTGTGAAAGCGTTCAGGAGAAATGTCCTTATGGGTATGAGAAGCTCTCCTCCACTCTGGACTTGGCCTATGGAAATGGTCACACCAGTCCTCTCTGTGACCTTTTCTCCTGGGGACAGAGGCCTCCCCATTCCGGAGACACTGGTGAGAATCGGGTGGAGAGACTGAGCAATTCCCTTCAAGTCCAGCTGGCAAGGGTACAATTATCTCTAAATTCAGATCACTATGTAAAGGTAATGCTCGGCAACCCCTGGAAGGTTCTATGGATACATCCTGCCAAATCGCAGGTTATGATTTACGACAATCACCCATCTTCCCAGTCTAAGACCTTGGTTTCCTACAATCATCCCATGCTGGGAAGGACTGGCCAGTTGGCTAGCTTGCCAGTAAAAATAGCGGAGCTGGTTTTAAATGGCCTGGCAGGCCAGGCTATCATTAGTTGCAGTGGGGCTGAACAAAGCTTCCTAGTCCCTTGGGACGGAGCCCTAAAATAGAAGGGGGCCCAGGAAAGGTGGCCAGGGCACTGGATATTACAGGCCTCCCTTCCCAGCCCCCTGGGTCTGCATTAGGACTCAGTGTGCAGCACGTGCTCTCCCCAGGTCACCCTAGCTTGTCTTTGCTGTAAGCACCCATCTAGAAGACCAACACCGGGAGCTTCTCCAGCCAGGTCCCAGACTCAGCTGTGCTATACCGCCCCTGCAAGTTTCCCCAAGGGTGACTACCGGCCTTCTCAAACTTACAAACTAACCTCCTGATCACTCTCCCAACCTGTTCCACCCACAATTTTTTCAATCTTAGAGGCAACTCTATCCTTCCAGTTGCTCAGGTCAAAACGCTTTCTCACACCCCACTTCCAATCCATCAGGAACATTCCACTGGCTATCCTTGAAACACTTCTAGAACCTGTCCACTTCCCAGCACTTTGACTTGTACCAAATCCACCAAAACCAAACACACACCCCAGGAGTCAGTTCTGAATCACAGCAACCCTACAGGACAGCAGAGTGAAACTGTTCCTTAGGGTTTTCAAGACTGTAAACCTTTCTGGAAACAGACAGCCTCATTTCCCCAATCCAAACCACCATCATTTCAGTGCCTGCTCCCTGACTGGCCTGCTGCCACCCTCATCCCTAACGTATGTGTGTCACAGTGATGGCTGAAACGTTCAATCTGCTCCGAGTTCTGGGCTGGGTCCCACCTCACTGAGTGAGAGCTGGCACACCCCCAGCACAGTCTCCCTGCTCTTCCCTCCTCCTCCCTGCTCCCACACTCGGCTCCAAGCACTCTGGCCTTCTTGCTGCTCTAGAGCACAATGAGGTAGCTCCCACCTCAGGACCTTTCATTGGCCGTAACTTCAGTCTGGAATGCTCTTCCCAGATACCGCCTGGAATCAAATGCCACCTTCTCAATGAGCCGCTTCCGGTTTTAACCCTAAACACAAATCTCTTCAAGATATGGTGCTGGACCAGAGGTCGGAGAAAGATGGAGACTAAGTGGAAAGGCTGTGGGTGCTCTCTGCAGCAAGGACACAGAAAACCCGACAAGACACATACAGAGGACGGTCCTGGAACTCTGAGCTCCAGAGGAAGGGATAGGAAAGTGGATCCAGTGCTTACTGGGAGAAAATGTTGAATAGACCCAGCAAGAGAGGAGGTGACTGACCAGCAGCTGGCAGTCAACGGAACCCGCGCCGCCATCTTGAGTTTGTGAACGGCTTTATAAACAAGAAAACATATCCACATTACAGAAACCTACCTGTGGCTTGTAGAGACAAAGGTGAGATTTCAGATTTTTTCCTCTTCAATTCTAATAAAATACATATAGCATTGGAGACAATACAAAACCTGCAAACAGAGGTCCAGATGATCAATACTAAAATATCAGAAATGGACAATACACTGAAAAGGCAAAGGAGTGGAACTGAAGCAATGGAAGCCAGAATTAGCGTGCTTGAAGATAAATCTCTCAATATTGCTAAGACAGAAGAACAAACAGAAAAAAGAATGAAAAAAATCTGAAGAAAGCCTAAGATTCATGTGAAGAGGAATAATCTATGCGTGACTGGAATTACTGAACAGGAACAGACAAAGAAAACCACAGAAAAGATAGTCAAAGTGCTGGTGGAAGAAAATTTCCACGCATCTTGAAAGATGAGAAGATAAACATTCAAGAAGTGGAAAAACTCACAGACAGGATAGACCCCAAGAGAAAATCACCAACACATATCATAATCAAACTCTCCAAAATCAAAGACAAGGCAAGGAACCTGAAGGCAGCTTGGGAAACCCTAAATGTTACCTACAAAAGAAAACCAATAAGAAGATTAAGTTCTGATTTCTCAGCAGACCATGGAGGCAAGAGGCAATGGGGAGACCTATACAAAACCCTGAAAGTAAACAACTGCCAACCAGGAATCACATGCCCAGCAAACTGTCCCTTAAATATGACAGTGAAATTAGAACATTTCCAAATACACATAAATTAAAAGAATGTGTAAAAACCAAGACAACGCTACAAAAATTACTAATGGCAGCTCTCTGGACTGAGAACCAGAAACAGCAGACAATAACCACAGATTAGTCTATGTGGCAGCACCGCCCAGAATTCAATCCAGATACAGAAATACCCTGAGTAAAACAAAAACACAAGCCTGAAGGTAGGGAATCAGAGGTATCAACCTATAGTGACGACAAAAATACAGAGCAAAAAAGAGGCAAGTGCTGTGAAGAGACTGTCAAATGGTGAGGAAGTCACACAGATTTCAAAATAAAACCGACTGTTTTAATTTGGGGAAGAAATGAATCAATCACAGGGTAACCTCAAAGAAATGGCACCGGGACAATTGGAGTTCCACATACAAAAGAATAAAGTTGGACTCCTACACCTCATTAACTCAAAATGTATCAATGACTTAAATAGAAGAGCTAAAATGATCAAAATGTTAAGAAGAAAAACCGCTCACAGCAACCCTACAACAGAGAAGAAATGCCCCATCAGGTTTCCGAGAATATAAACCGTGCACAGGCAGACTGCCACGTCTTTCTCTGTCAGAGCGCTTGTTGGGTTTGAACCACCGACTTTCAGTTAGTAGCCAAGTTCTGAGCTACTGTACCACTGTGGATAAATCTTCATGACCTTGGATTTGGCAATGGATTCTTAGCTATGACACCAAAAGCAGAGTCAACTAAAGACAAAATGGATCAACTGGACTTCATAAAAGTGAATCATGTATCAAAGGACATTACCCGGAAAGTAAAAACACAACTTAAAGAATGGGAGAGAATATTTGCAGTGCATGTATCAGATCAGGATTTCATACACAAAGTATATAAAGAAGGCCTGCAACCCAACGACAGAAAGACAAAGAACCCAGTTACAACATGGGCAAGGACTTGAATAGGTATTTCTCTGAGGAAAGTAAACAAATGACCAATAAGCACAGAAAAAAGAGCCTCCACACCATTAGTACAGACAGACCTTGGTTTGCTACACTTGGTGAATACTGTTTTTTTGGGGTTTTTTTAAATATACATGGAAAGTTTGTGGCAACCCTGATTACAGTGGCTACTGGCGTATTTTTGCAATAGTAAGTGCTCATTTTGTGTCTTTGTCACATTTTGGTAAATCTCACAATATTTCGAACTTTTTATAATATTATTGCACACACTAATAGACTATACTATAAGCATAACTTATATGCACCGGGAAACCAAAAAAGCCACGTGCCTTGCTTTACTGCAATATTAGCTTTATTGTGGTGGTCTCAAACCAAACCAGCAACATCTCTTGAGGTATGCCTGTATAACACAGTTCACTACAGCATTATTCACAACAACCAAAAGATGGAAACCCAACAGACACACACATGGGTACACAAAATGACGTGGATCCATATAATGGAATATCATTCAGCCAGAAAGAGAAATGAAGTTTGGCTACATAGATGAACCTTAAAACCACTGTGCTACATGAAATAGGCCAGACACAAAAAGACAACGCTGTGTGATCCTACTTATATGAAATTTCAGAATAGGCAAAATCATAGAAGTAAAAAGTCGATTTGTGGTTACTAGGGGCTATGGAGGTGTCCTGGATGGCACAGTTTGATAAGCACTGGACTGCTAACCACAAGGTCGGCAGCTCAAATCCACTCCATGGATTTAATGGAGTAGCCGCTCCATGGAAACCCTATAGAGGGTGGCTATGAGTCAGAACCTACTTGACGGCACTTAATAATAATAATGTATCTGAACTTCGCTTCTCTGTGGCTGATTAATATTTCACTATATGGCTACACCCCAGTTTGTGTACCCATGTGTTTGCTGATGGATACTTGGATAGTTTCCATCTTTTAGCTGTTGTGAAGGGATTATGGACTGAATGGAAGAGATGGGGAGTTCTTGCTGAATGGAAACTGAGTTTCTGTTCGGAGTGATGGAAACATTTCAGAAATGGATAATGACGCTCGTACCACAAACAACATGGTGGTTATAATAAATGTCACTGAACTGTACACTTGGAAATAAAGCACAATGGTACAAGTTTAGGTTGAAGTATTTTTCATGTTTGTTTTATGTATTTTTCCAACAACAAAAATTTTAGCTACAACCCCTCATGGTCTCACCCCTCTCCTCCCCTCCCCAGATGGATCTGATCTAACATGCCATGTATCTTTTACTTTGCATGTGTTTATTGTGTGTACAAGACTTTTGTGTTTTCTCTCTGGGGCATCTCCAGCACCCAATACAGTGCTGGCACCTAGTAGGTGCACTTAGTGTCTACTGAGCTGTTGAGTGACTACAGGCAGGCTCGCATCTTGCACTTTGACTGACCCCAGCATCACAGAGTGACTGGGGTCATCTGGAACATGCCCTTTGCTTTCCAAAAGAGGAAGCTAAGGTCAAAGACGAGAGCCAATCTGCCACATGGACGGCTGGCAGCAGAGTCGGAAACAGGCATCCAGTCAACTCCTGCTGGGAACTGTCCACTGTCCTTGAAAGACCTGGACATAGCCCAGGCTTAGCAGGAGTTGGGGGGGTCGGGGAGCCCCAGGGAGAAACAAGAGGAGCAATGAGACCAGGCACAGGCTCTGCATCGATGCACGCCAGACCCCTGCACCCACTGTTAAGAGTCTTCCTATTGACGTCGCTCCCCTGCCATCCACATGGCCTGCAGACTCCTGCCCTCTAACTCAGGTGTGTGGACAGCGGGCAGCTCTTAAGGATGGCCACTTTCTAAACTGAGGAGGGGAGTCCCTATGCTCAGAACCCACCCTCTTCCCACAAATGCAATACCACTCCTCTCCTGGCAGACAGTGGCCCTGAAGCAATCAGAGCCGGCTGCTTTGATGTGTTCCCACAGAGTCCCCACAAACCACCCTCCCATCTGCCTGGCAGTGAAACCTACTCCCTGTAAGGGATAAAGTGGCTCTCGGCCCACTGCAGGGAACTGCGTTTCCAAAGACATCGTATTCTGGTCCACATTTCCAAAGCATGACTGAGTTAAATCCAGCACCAGGTTTAACTTTTCTGCCTGGCATTCAATCAACTCACTCAACAGCTGACATTGCTGTGAAGCCCCTGTAGGGTGCAAGTAACCTGATGAGTCCCTGGCGGCCATCACACCCTATAGCCACTTCCAGCTCACACAGGAGCCAAGCAAAGAAAATGATCCCAGCTCACAAAGCAATTCACCCAAGGCTGCACAGGAGCTGCGGCAGAGCCAGGGTGCCGTTGCTAAAGCAGAGTGCCCTGTCCTGGAAGCAAAGTGGAAGAAGAGTCGAGAGAAAGATTGAAAGCAGAGGTCAGGTTTTCCCACTTGTGTATCTACTGACCCATCGGACCGTCCATCCAGCTATCTGCTCACTAGGCTCACACAGTCGTGAGGGCTCTGGAGCTGATGTTTCAGATGGGACCCCTCCACACGAGGAGACATGAGCAGCAAAGACAGCCACCCCAGGACATAGCACGGAAGCTTGGTCTCAACAGATAGGGAGGGAGCTGGAGGAAGGACTGGGATGCTGAACATTTCCTAAAGAGGAGGTGCTGGAGCTACTGAACCCCCTCCCAGACAAGTGGAACTTCCAAGACAGAGGATGCATACACACTTAGAAACCATGCCTGGCGTAGAGTGGGTGCTCAGCATATATTTGCTTTTGGATAAACCACGAATGTCCACAGAGGGGGGAATTCTAGCTCAGTCAGACAAGAAGGAAGAACAGTCTAAGATGCTAGGATGCCTGTGCCCACCAATACACACACACTCACACTCTCTGTCCTGGCAGCCACTCACTGACCTGCTTCACTACTTTGGGCTGCTGTGAAGGGCTTTGGGAAGCAGCCGTCTTACAGTCACTGTTGTTGCAACAGCGCACAATCTCCCAGGGCTGCTCTAACTTGAGGGGCCCCGGCCCTGGGGACCAGTAGGCATTACCTACTAGAATGAGGTCTCTGGGGCTCAAGCTCCGCCAAGCCAGAATCTTGGAGAGATTTAGAGAGACCCCACCTGGGGCCTAGAGCCAGAGCTGCCTCACTTAACACTGTTCTTAAGAAACAGCCTCTGCCCTGGTACATGGCACTGGATTTCCTCAGCCTCTTGGCTCCTTTCTTGGTAGGGCCAATACTGCACCAATCATGCCAGTGCATGCAGTAGGTGCTCAATCAATGCTGGCAGCTTCCATGTCATCTCTTCCCTTTCCACCACCATCAAATTGCCCCCTGGGGTCTTGGCCACGAGGGTAGAGGGCAAGGAACAGGCCCAGGAATTGGGAGGTTCTGGTCCTGCCTCTGGCCAATCACAGGACTTCAGTGGGTCTTTCTTCCTCAGAACAATGGGTCTAACCAGCTACCTGGATCTCACCAGCTACTGTGAGGACCAGAAGAGACAAAATGTAAGAAAATTGTTAGAAAACCTAAAAAGTATTACTCAAAGTCAAAGCACTAGTCTTTATAAATCTCAATTTGAGACCAAAGAACATTTTATTTCTATGTGGCTGCCTTCACCTCAGCTTTTCCTCAAACTTTTACACATGGACACCCACTAGACTGTTTTGAATATAGAGCACTAAGAATTAATGTGAATGTTGTTGTTGTTGTTGTTAGGTGCCATCGAGTCGGTACCAACTCATAGCAACATTATACACAGCAGAATGAAACACTGCCCGATCCTGGGCCAACCTCACTATTGTTGCCATGCTTGAGTCCATCAATGCTGCCACTTGGCCAATCCATCTCACTGGAGGTCTTCCTTCTTTTTCTCTGATCCTTTACCTTATCTTTCTCCAGCAACTGGTCCCTCCTGACAACATGTCCGAAGTTATGAGAGACGAAGTTTGACATCTTGGCCTCTAAGGAGCACTCTGGCTGCACTTTTTCTAAAACGGATCTGTTGGTTCTCTTGGCAGCCCATGGCACTTTCAATATTCTCCTTCAACACCACCCAAATAAGTGTCTCTGGCATTAATGATTCTAGCAGGACTTCCTTCAGGAGCTCTGACTTTGGTTTTGTTCACAAACATATTCCCTTTCCAAGCCCAGCAGGAAATAACTAATTCCCCAGATGGCGCTACCACCATGGGTTGGTGGCCATTTTGGATATTCCTTAGTCTAGGCTCAGTCTTCTCACCTCTAGCTCAACATAATGGAGTGGCTGCATTCAAAGGATTTTTTTTTTCCCTTTCAAGGCATTTTTTTTTTTTTAATGCCTTAAGTATGCTGTTCTCTCACACACATTGAGGTAATCAGGCCCTGATGCAATTTCACTGACACCTTAGAGAACGAGAGGAAGCAGGACTGTGGGCCACAGCTCTAGAGATCAGACCACTTGAGAGAAGCCTCAGCAGAGACAGGGGCCAAGACTGTTACATCAGGAAATGTCTGTCCTGGTGGTTCCACCACCACCACCACACACGCACATATACCAAAAAAAAAAAAAAAAAAAAAAAACCCAGCTTGGATATCCAAGCTGTACTCAGGCCTCCTGTCTGTGATATTTTCTCTGGACGTCTCTCCCCTGATCAGTCTAAAAGTACCTCAAGGGCAAGGCCCATGGCCCCATAGCAGGGCCTGAAGTGGGCAGGAAGAGTCGCAAGTGCACCTCCTGAGGAGGGCAGTATGGCATGGTGGAGAGGGTCCCGATCTATACACCCAGGTTTGAGGTCTCACCCTACTCCTGTCACCTACAAGCCCAGAACTTCCCTGTGCATGGCTTCCTCATCTGCAAAACGGGCAGAACACTAACCCCGCCTATGTCACACACAGGCATGGTGTAAGGGCGGAGCAGGACAGTGGCTGGGCAGCCTCTGAGTTGGTTGGCTGAAAAGATGTAAGGGCACGCTGGGTTTGGATTCCCTGGCCTCCAGCTCTGGTCTCTAATGACCTTAGTCTCCCCTCATGAGCCCCTTCCTCTCCCTTCTCACAGCCCACCCCCTGCCTCAGTCACCCAGACCCTCAGCTAGCCACAATCTCCTCAGACTCCATCAGAATCTTGGGTGATTTTTCCAGTCCAACTGCTGTCTATCAGTTCGAGCTCCTGAAGACCCGTGTATGTAAAAGTAGAACTGAGCCCGTAAAGTTTTAACTGCCTGAATTTTGGGAAGCAGATCACCAGGACTTTCTTCTGAGGAACCGCTGGGTAAACATGAACATCACATCATTAGTAGATGTGCATGTTAACCCTGTGCACCAGCCAGACAGGGGCTCAGAGGAATTTTGTTGTTGTTGTTAAGTGCTGTCAAGTCAGCTCCAACTCAGAGTGACCCTGTATAGGGTTTCCAAGGAGCCGCTGGTGGGTTTGAACTACCAAACTGTGGTTCGAAATTTTAGGGCTGTCTAATTCAATATCTTCCCCACATATCTAGAGAAATGCCTGTTAGACCACTTTGTTCTCTGAAGATGGGTAAGTAAAGTAACAGTGAGCACCGAGCCTGCCTTGTCTGTCCCGTAATCCCAGAGAATCTCCTCTTTCTGGAAGGGCTACAGTCTGTGCAGAGGAATGACTGGATCTGCAAAGCATCGTTGTACAAACACTTGTGAAGAAGTAAGGCGCCTGACTTCTGGTTTGCCAGGGAGGCTAGGCGGTGCTTGTGAGTGGGGGCTCTGGGATCGGGTGGGGGGAAGCTCGCGAGTTGAGCCTCCCAGGTGGGAATTCACAGTCTCACGGCCCGCGTAAATCTTAGTGCGCCAGAGACTTAGACCCGTTTCTTTGAGAAATCACTGAGCAAGGAATTACAGGCTTTTTAAAAGGGCGCCGTGGCATCCCCAGCTCCTTTGGGCTTGGGGGGGCGGGGCGGGAACCAGCTCGTGCGGAGCCTCCAGTGGCTGGGAGACTCAAACAGGGAGATTCACTGGTGACACCTACCCCAAGGGGGGATTTCTGCGCATACAGTGGACAGAGGGAAGTTAGCTTAGGAGAGAAAGAGGAAAAAATAAAATAAAAAATGCCTGCAGAAAAAAGAGAAGTGGTGACTGTCTGACGTCACCAGGTGCAGACTGTGCCTGCTTGAGCCATTTCTGCCCTGCCCAATTGACCCGTGTGTTCCTGGGGCCCGCCGGGCGTGCGCGCACACAGGCGAGCAGCTGCCAGCCTGCCCAAGCCGCATACCGCGGGCCTGCCAGACGTGCAAA